>NW_022631079.1:1459037-1962774 GCF_010015895.1 Lontra canadensis
AAAGAGGTTCAGAAAGAAAAAAATAAAATAAAATAAAAAAGAAAAAACAAATAAAAAAAAAAGAAAACCAGTAATGAAAAAAATATAAAAAGGAAAAAATATATATATATTGGATAAACTAGTTAAAAAACGTTAAAAAAGAAAAGGGTAAAAGTTAAAAAAAATTTAGCAGAAGAAGAGAAAAAAATTGAAAAAGAAAAAAAAATTAAATTAACTGCAAGGCTAAAGAATCATGGGGAGAAAGCCATGAGTTCCGTGCTTTGCTTTCTCCTCCTCTGGAATTCCGCTGCTCTCCTTGGTATTGAAACCGCACTCCTCGTAAGTGAACTTGGTCCTGGCTGGGTTTCTTGTTGATCTTCTGGGGGAGGGGCCTGTTGTAGTGATTCTCAAGTGTCTTTGCCCGAGGCGGAGTTGCACCGCCCTTACCAGGGGCCGGGCTGAGTAATCCGCTCGGGTTTGCTTTCGGGAGCTTTTGTTCCCTGAGCGCTTTCCGTAGAGTCCGGAGGACGGGAAGGAATATGGCGGCCTCCCAGTCTCCGGCCCGGAGGAGCCGAGAGCTAGGGGTCCCACTCCTCAGTGCGCCCTCAGGGAACAGCGTCCAATTACTCCCATCTCCCTGGCCTCCGGCCGCGCTCCGAGCTCACCGAGCCTGCGACCGGTTCAAGGTAACCCCGAGCTGTGAGCTCACTCCTCGGCTCCGTCTCTGTAGCCGGCTTCCCTGTTCTAATACCTGCGAGCTCTGCGACACTCAGACACCCCGATCCTTCTGTGACCCTGCGGGACCTGAGGCCACACTGGCCCCGCATGGGCTTCACCCCAGTTAAGCCTCTGGAGCGATGTCCCTCAGCGGAACAGACTTTTAAAAGTCCCGATTTTGTGCTCCGTTGCTCCGCCGCTTGCCGGGAGCTGGCCCCTCCCCCCGGGGTCTGTCTTCCCGTCCCTTTGGATTCACTTCTCCGCCAGTCCTACCTTTCAGCAAGTGGTTGCTTTTCTGTTTCTAGAATTGCTGTTCTTCTTCTCTTCGATCTCCCGTTGGATTTGTAGGTGTTTGCAATCTTTAGATAAGCTATCTAGCTGATCTCCCGCAACCTGAAGTAGTCTCAGCTGCTACTTCTCCGCCATCTTGACTCCTCCCTCGAATATGCATTTTTTGAACACTGTAACAAAGTGGCAAGTCCACTTACAGCCCTTCTGGGGCCACTGAAGCATGATAGCTGTCTCAGGGAAAATCACTTGCATAATTGTTGGAGTTGCAAGATGAAGAGTTCCACTTTTTATATGGAACATCATTTTTACTTGGCAGTGACCAACCAACTGTGGTTATGCAGATTTGAGGATCTGGCAGACAATTCTTCAAAAAGAACAAAGTGAGCCTGTGACTTCAAAAAAACAAAACAAAACCAAAAAACCAAAAAACCAGCAGTATTTGTTGCCAATGATAAAATGTAAACTCTCAAATGAAAATTAAAACATCCGACAAACCTTATCTGCCACTTTGGGCTTAACACCTTTCCGATTCTTGAAGACTCTTCTGATGAGATATCGATGATAGGTGGATATTAACAAATGGGAGGTTGTTGTTTTTTTTAATTGGGAATTCTGTATAACTTGGTGAACCAGTATTTTCCAGATGATTGATGCATGATGTTACAAAATCATGCACAAAGAAAGATCTATTCAAAGTACAAGATGAATCAATGGATCTTAATGTAGTTACTGTTTCACATTCCATATTGTAATTAACCTTTAATAAACTACCACTTGTTGGGTAATGCTATAATATTAAATAAGAACATCCAAAATTAGCTGAAAAGACCATCAGCTTACTTCTCCCTTTTCCTACTACATTTCCCTCTGGGAATGATTTTTTCATATAGTTCAACCAGAACAAGAGAAATTGAACAGATTGAATACAGAAGCAAATATGAGAATCTCTTCCACTAAGCCAGATACTGACAGATTGGCAAAAATGTAAACTCAAACTTCTATCTGCACTAAGTTCTGTTTGTTTGTTTTGGGAAGATATACTCATCTTTATTAAAAATCGGTTACTTTACGTTAAAACATAGTGTTTATTTTTGGCATGTTTAAATGAATTAGTAAATATTTTTAAATATTCTCATTTTACCTCCTAATATTATAAATATTGATAGATACAACCCACATAAGTTGGGGAACCACTGATGTACAGTGATTTATTGATAAAAACCATGCACGACATGGAATACCTACAGGATATTATTACAAAGAAAATGTGATAAAAATTATGGAGACTCTCAGATAGTTGTTTTTACTAAATCTACTAAAATTACAAGTAGAGAGTCTTTGCTGGAGAGTATCACAAAGGTAACGAGTATGTTAGGTGGAGTAACAATCTTTTTTATTTTTTTCCTTTTATCTTTGTGTTTTCAAGATTTTCTGTGTTAGGACTGTATTTTTTGTCATACAGAGTATTACAAAATACACAATCACGGTTCCAACTAAATAAAACATACCTGATAGGTCCATTTCAAAGAAAACTATTTTTACTGTTGTTAAAATACTAGTTTAATTCAATCACTTATTTACTCCCTCAAACTTGAGTGCCTATTATGGGCCATAAATTGTTGTAGGTGTTCGGGATTCATCAACAAAAGCAAAGGTTCCTGTGTACTGATCAAAGAAATAGTAAATAGTAAACATAACATATATCCTACATGTGATATTTTACACTCATGTATATATCAGAGCACTTTAGGTAAGGGCTCCAGCATTTTCCACCAAAAAAAAAAAAAAAAAATCCCACAGGGTAGCAGGGATTACAATGGGAGGGGGTTTAAGATGAAAGATTGAACCGGATTAGGATGTCCTCATTGATAATGTGAGATTGTCGCAGACATCTGAGAGGTGGGAAGGACAGTTAACCGCAGATCTAAGAGAAAGGATCCAGGTAGAGGAACCAGGAGGGCAAGGGGTCTGCAGCCCTTAGTGGATTCCAGCAGCAGCATGGTGGGGCTCTGGTGTCCAGAGTTCAACAGCTGGGGGAGAACGGAAGAGCACGGGCATCAAGAGGGAAGGGGTGAAATGAAGATCAGGAAGGAGCATGTGCCTCTCACCCCCCAAAGGACTTGGCTTCCATCTGAGTGAAACGTGCAGACACTGCAGGGTTCTGAGTGGGTGTGGCAAGGTCTCGCTCCCAAATTAAAAGGACCCTCTCCCAGCTCTGTGGAGAGTCAATGGCCAGGCAGCCACAGTAGAGACTATAGACCAGCGAGGCACCTCCATCTCCCGTCTGACAGATGGTGGGCGTTTGCAAAAGGGGGAAGCAGTAGAGGGGTGGAGAGTGAACTCTGTGATAGGGTCAGATCAGGCAGTGTGATTTCCTGGGGATTGGATATGGGATCAGAGGGAGGGAGGCGGAGGAGGGCTTTGTGGTCAGCAGTCTATAAGAACAGTTTATTTTTCAAACCCCACAAACAATTTTTTTTCAAACCTACTTGGTAGCAAAGGGCTTGACTTTATCAGGTTTTCATTTTTAAATATCAGAGTATTAGATGTAGTCCCATATGTCTAAGGGAAGATGTCTCCAGCCAAACTAAGTGTGGACATAGTTCATCAATGTCCTCTACCAAGAGCACAGCATGAGGTGGCAGAACTTATCTTCAGGTAGCATTTGGAGACAGGAAGCCTTTTTATTCTGCTATAAGAAATCAGCTCAGTATCAAGTTGAATGCCAAGAATATCGACAGGTACTATTTATTTCTGTGCCAATGGCTTCCTACAGCTCATGCCAATTGAATAAAAGTAGAAATCTCTGACTTGCCAAGGAAACCAATTTCTACTGATGAAGGATTAAGTAAGGGTTCTTCTTCATCTTACAGATATCTGAGCCTTCCCCTTAATGAGCTCACCAATGCTCTTTTTTTTCCCCCTCAACATACTTTGCTCCCCTGATGAGATCATTTGGCAGCGATCCCGCTTCAGTCTGCTGTGCAATGGTCTTGTAACTGATCTTCCTTCCTGGAGTCTCTTGTGGCCCCCTCTGTGTATTACTCACTCATCACTGCCAGATTTATTGTCTGCTGGCAGCATTCAGCTCTTACCACCCAATGGCTCCAACCTCCAAAGGCTAGCTCTTATCTCACCAGATTCTAAGAATTACCATTTTTCCTGCGTATAAGGATACTTTAAATAAAGCAAACCATTATGGAGACATCATTCAGGTATAATTTTATCATCTGCATGATACAATGCAAACGCCTTAGCCCGGACCGGTGGGTAGTGAGTAAGCATATGGGCCTCCGGATGGAAGAGAATCAAGCTGAGTTAAGCTCTGCTGCTAATTACTAGCTCTGCCCCTGGCAAGCAGTTTGACTTCTCGAGGTCTCAGCCTCCTTCCCTTAAAAAAAGGTGGGATAGATCTTACCACCCACTGCATAGGGCTGTTTTGAACATAAGCAAAATAGCAGATATTAAGTATTAAGAAGGTTCCTGGCACATAGGAAACATCCAATAAACTTCAGCAGCCACCATAATTATAAACATATTTTTGTTCTAAAAGTTATCATTGTTTAAGACCTTCAATAATCAAAATAAATGTTCTAATAGGTCAGATATAAATCTCAGTATAGACTCAAGAGTGCTAGAAATACACATTTCTTCACTCTCTTCAATTAAGGTATATTTGATCTGGGGTAGGAACCCTTCTTTCTCAGGTAGCTATCTGAAGACATTCATTGTTTAGTCCTTCCTCAAGGTCACATCCAACCCAAGAGTCAGGTCATACCCAGAAGGTAGAAAGTAAAATCTTTCATCTCTCTGCTTTCAAGGTCACCAAAGACCCTTGATGTCCAATGGCTGTTTTTGTGTCCATAGATGACGAAGAGCATCTTGAATTGTGGTTCCTGCCATCAATTACATTAGTCATTTGAATGGAGACATGTCAGATGACTAAAGAGATGTGAGAGAATGTCTTAGAATGTCCCTTGACCCCTTTGGTCAAGCGGGGAACCCTGGTGCTTCTAGTTAGCCTTCCCAGGTGAGTCTATGCAGAGAAATCCATTCCCGGAGAGTGATTTACAAGGTTCTTCTTTTTCTCCATTTGACTCCGGATTCTCTGTAATCTCATTAAATGCATTTAGGCTTTAAAAAATAGATAGCATCTTATCTTCCAGAAGTCTCTAGTATTGACCACAAATTCTCAGATCAAGAAATCCACATGTTTACTGCAGCATTATTCACATAAGCCAAGACAGAGAACAACCTAAGGAACCCATCAATGGAGGGAGTGGATAAAGATAATGTGAGACATAGATACACAGGTGTCTCTATGGTATGGGTTATGTAATAGAGTCACACATACAGAGGTGATAGACACAGACTAGTAGTATTCAGTCATGAGAAAGGAAGACGTCCTGCCATTACAGCATGGATGGAACCCTGAGCACATTTTGCAAGTGAGATAAGTCAAACAGAGAACACCAAGTACTGTAAGACATCACTTATTTGTGGAATATAAAAAAGCCATTTCAGTAAAAAAACAAAAACAAAAACAAAAAAAACAAAAACAAAACAAAACAAAACAAAACCAAAAACCCAGTAAAATAGTGGTTACCAGGTCATAGGGATGGTGGGGTTGGGGGACGATAAGACATATTTAAGGATACAAACTGACAACAGTAAATAAAAATATTAGTAGTCAAGTCATGAAGATACATATAATGCTCAGCGTAGTAAATCCAAGGCAAGCAAACTGGCTAAGAGTCTAGAGCTTAATTATTCCAGCCACTAGAAGGAAGATGTGATGGAGGTGATTATTGTCACAATAGCAAACAAATTACAATATATAAATGTATCAAATTAACACAGTGTACACCTTAAATTTGTAATGTTATATGCCAAATATAGTTGATTAAAAAAAGAGAGAGAGCCTGCAGATCTGTCCGGAAAAGAGGAAGGGGTGTAGTAACAGGGGAAAAATTTTCAGCAATTTATATATGAATAAATAAATCCATCACTAGTATTTGCAGAGGCCTGATGTCTTATGCAACTAAGCACTGTCCACGACAACCACCTTTTCCCACAATACACACACAGAACAGCTACTTGTCTCATCTTCACTTGGACACAGGGTGGACAATAGCAGGGTGGGAAGAAAGGAGCTGAGGAGAGGTCCAGGCAGACCTTGGAAGTGAGCTCAAAGCTATCCAGGCAATGAACTTCCAGGGTCCAGATCCCGGCATGTGGTCTAGCAGGGACTCTACCCAGGAGAGAGTAGGGAGGGACCCTTCTGAAGTAAAGGGCTCTGGGAAAGGCAGCTCTAGGTCCTGTGTCCTCTTCCACCCTGCCCTCAGTGCCCTCCATCAGTGCTGCAGCCCAACACCCCCTGCACACCTTCTGTCATGTCAACGCTTCTAGGACATTCTCCCACATCTCTTTAGTCATCTGACATGTCTCCATTCAAATGACTAACGTAATTGATGGCAGGAACTACAATGCTTAAAAAAGAAAACCTATAAAACTGTTATCCCTGCAATTTTCACTTAGACGAGGGTTCTATTCCCATCAGTGAGGTGTCTTTCCTACGACCCTCACACTAAGCAGCATGTGTGAGAGACTCCAGTCACTTGAGCTCTGGGAGTCTGTTTTCACCTCTAATACAGAAATAATCCTCCTGGCCTGAGCAATCTCAAATGCCATGAAATACTGTGTGAGACAAATCTGTCTGTTTGCCACTGAACAAAGACCAGCGATCACATTACATAAGCACAATAAAAATACTGAAAGTACAGTCTTAAAAAGCATCTTCTAGAACTATGAAATATCCAGCTACAAACTTCCAAGTTTGATTTTAATGTTACTCAATTCTGCAAAATCACTGCCTTTTCCAAAGTACGTACTAACCTGTTAGACAAAATCCTTGGTCAAAATGTCCTAGAACAGTGGTTTCCAAACCTGAAAGTCATTAGGAATTCAGATTCAACAAGTCATGGAGTGGATTCTAAGAAAGCAATGTATTTTTCAAAGTGGTAATAAAATGTAAATCTATAACATAGTTTTTATCATTTTAATGTTTTTTAGGTGTACAGTTCAATGGCATTAAATATATTCACAGTGTTGTGCAAACATCACCGTCCTTCATCTGTACAATTTTTTCAGCCTCTCAAACTGAAACTATACCAATTAAACATGAACTCCCCATTCTCCTCTCTCCCCAGCCCCTGGCGGCCACCATTTGACTTTCTGCTTCCGTGAATTTGGCTCCCTGAGGGGCTTCATATAAATGCAATTTTACAGTGTTTGTCTTTTGGTGACAGGCTTAATTCACTTAACTTAATGTCTTCAAGGTTCATCCATGTTATTCAAGATAAGGTTTTAACATCTCCCCAGATGATTTTAATGCACAGCAAGGTTGACAGCTTTACCAATTGTTTTCAGTTGGTATGTGAGAATTTAAAATAACCACTAAGAATCAGTCCAGCTTATTTTCTGAAGTGGAGTCTTTCCCACCTATATCATGTCTTATCATTTTATTTGTTACTGTGTTAGTTTATCGTGCTATATTATTCTGCTGTGCTATGTTTTCTGCTGTGCTATATTATTTTGTTATGTTGTATTTTAAGGCTTTAGCTTCCTTGATCAGAAAATGAAAACAAAATTTACCTAGCTCATGGGACACTTGTGAGTATTAGTAAGTATGAAGCACTTAGCAAAGAAGCCACCATTGGGCAAGCACCCAGTTAAAGGGACCTACCATTGAGCTTGTGTAATACTATACTTAACAGAGTGCATCACGTAGCAGGTACTCAAAAGCGTGCAAATTAAAGGAATATATGCAATGAAGCCAAATACGATGAAATGATAGTGATTTGGGGCCAAGATGGTGTGTTTTGCACACTGCCCTAAGGCACCTGCCTGGGGACAAATGGAAGCTCACGCTCAGCCCACACCCTCCCCTCCACATGCCTGGAAGGGGCTGCATCAGCCCAGAGGACAGGCCACTTCTTATACTTCAAAACAGGTGACTTCTTCCTGGCAACCTTAGTCTGTGCAGAAGATCTTCTGCTTGTTATTTTTCAGAAACCACAGGATTACTGCCTTGAGGCTATTTACTCAAGAAAAATTCAGAAAAGAAAATTATTTATTGATATACAGAGCCTTCTTTAAAATCTGTTAGAAGAGCTTTTGGAAAAAAAAATACACTGAAGAGCTGCTTTCAAAATCAGAACTAAGGTCACCCTTGTGCCTCAGCCACCACGGCCATGAGGAGGAGAGGTGCTGATGACATACGTGATTAAATTACCTCGGAAATGCTTAATAGCCTCTAACCCTGTGGCTTCTTTGGAAGACCACACTGTACCTTGTCTTTGCTCTGTAAACCTTCCAACAGCCTGCGCCTACACAAAAATAGAATCCGATGGGTTTTTAGGGAATTCGACAAGTTGCATCTGATTATTAAAACTAAAACCAGCATATAATCTTTAAATGTTTCATGTTGCACTAAAGGTAATCAGCCTAAAAGTTTCTGCCGTGAGTCCCTACCCCATCTTTGGAACTCTGGGAGGCGTGATCCCTTGCCCTCAGAAGCCAGGTCTTCCCTCCACCAGTGTTTCTCCACAGGGTGCCACTGGCTCATGGACAGGATTCATTGTCAATGTGCAATGGAGTCCTATGTGGGCAGAGCCTGTAACATCTCTTGTTCCTACCTGTGAAATGTCATGAGACAAGCCAGCTACTTGCCCACAGACGAACGGAAGGTAGGATTCTTCCCCCTTGGTTTATGGCTGTTTCCAAAGCCACACTATTCAAAACATTGTTTCTACACTATGTTAAGAGACATTCCCTACCAAAAGGATTCCATATCCATTCATCTGTTGAAGGGCTCCTTCCACAGTTTGGCTATTGTGGACATTGCTGCTATGAACACTGGGGTACATGTGGCCCTTCTTTTCACTACATCTGTATCTTTTGGGTAAGTAAAGATATGGTCCATATACACAATGGACTATTACTCAACCATTAGAAAGGATGAATACCCAACTTTTGCATCAACTAGGATAGGATTGGAGGAGATTATGCTAAATGAAGTAAGTAGAGAAAGTCAATTATATGGTTTCACTTACTTGTGGAGCATAAGGAATAATATGGAGGATGTTAGGAGAAGGAAAGGATAAGTGAATTGGGGGAAATCGAAGGGGGAGATGAACCATGAGAGACTGTGGACTCTGGGAAACAAACTGAGGGTTCTGGAGGGGAGGGGAGTGGGGGGGGATGCATGAGCCTGGTGATGGGTATTAAGGAGGGCACAGATTGCATGGGGCACTGAGTATTATACTCAAACAATGAATCTTGCAACACTACATCAAGAACTATTGATGTACTGTATGGTGACTAACATAACACAATTAAAAAAAAAAAAAAAGGATTCCATAGCTGAATAAGGAAATTCTGAGCTATAGAAATTTTTAAAATGTTCTTTACATATCAGGGTCTTAATTTTTTTTTTTAATTAGAAAGTTAACTGAGAGGGAAAAGAGATAACCTCTTAATTCAAGATTATTTATTAAGTTTTTTAGCAACGAAATCCAATGCTACACAGTTTGGAATCATTCGCTTATATTAAGGTGACAGAGTTTACAAGTGCCTGGGCTCGACATACAGTAGACTTTAATATGGTCTCGTAGTGAGTCGGTCCCCATTTTCAGGATGAAATTCAGTCACCATCTTCTCTGAAAAGCCTAGCTTGAACATCTCCCTCATCTCCCCACCTGTCTTTCTCCTCACTCCCGGTAGACTCTGCACAGGCACATCTGCAAAGCATTGGGGTCTTGATGTCTCTCATCTGAGCTTCTGAGGTAAGCCATGTCTACCTCAGCCTTAGCAATTCCTGTGTTGCGCTAGCCAGTTTAGTCATCCGCCTCACTCTAGAATCAGCAACAGCCCACTGGCTCACCACCTGTTGTTGTGTATCAAGTTTTAATAGAAGACAGTCATGTTACTGGTTTAAAGACGGTCTACAGCTGCTTTCATGGTACAGTGGTGGAGTAGTTGCAATGCAGTCTTTACAACCTTCCCACCTAGAATATTTACTACTTGGCTCTGTAAGGGAACGTTTACCAAACCTCCCCGAGTCTATCAGCATCAAGGACAAGCATCCAATTCCTTCAGCTTAACGCCCGGTCAATGGAAGATGCTCAATGTTTGTTGACTGAAAAAAAAAATGTTTTCCCTTTGAAAATCAGTCCAGGGATATGTGATCTTGGAGTAACTGTTTTAATAAAGTTGGAGGGATGGAACAGTCAAGCCAGGTCACATAGCCAAAGATCTTATTCAAGGTTCAATAGTTTTTGTTGTTTTTGACTTGGAAATACATACTAAGAGAAAGTTAACCCTTAACAAATAAAACCCCTCATTTAGAAGTATATAAACCCAAGAAAGAACAGGATTCAAAGGTCACTGTGTAGAACATCTTTCACATATTAATTCTTGATAGAATTCTCTTCCAATATCAGTTTGAATTTTTCAAACAAAGCCCCGAGTTTTTCCCTTGGGAAATAATTTCTGAATACAATTGTTTAATAAGTGCCTTTTTCTGGAATGCAAGAAAAATCGTCTTTTTATTTATTCCATATTACTCCTAAATCCATTCTTTACCAAGAGATTTTCTTTTTTGATTTTATAATAAAATTTAAGAAAGTATAAGAATGCAGAGAAAAATTTCCATCCTCAAAAAAAACTATACCAATTTATTGGAACATCTGATAAAGCAGTTTTGTCAGTAAGGCTCAAAAGTCAATGAAAGAATCAAATTCATGACTTCTAAGAGTTTTGCCTTAATTATAAAGCTTACCCAGAAATAGATGGGAGAACTGGGATTAATTTATATGATCTGTATATTAAATCCCTTTCAGCTTAAGATTTAGCACACTATTAGTAATTATCACTCACTTTTAAAGGGACTTCCTATATAACATGGTTAAGGGTGGTTATCAAGCACTTGTATGCCAAGTGCTTTTCTTACTTTAACAATGATAATAACCATCACTAACATTAATTCACCATATACTGTAATTCAGGTATCCTGCTAACAGCTTTATGTACTTTATTTATGAACATGAACAACCTGTCTTCTGCCAAAAAGGATTTAAAACAATTTATACAATGATATATGTTCCTTCTATTACCATAGGTATTAATTTTCAGGCAAGCTTGGTGACAGCTTAGTCCTAAATTGAGGCAGATTTCCTAAATTTATTGTGTGACTAATTGAATAAATACCATGTAGGAGATAATTTTTTTGCAGTCAGACAATGGACTATATTAATCGACAAATTAGTTTATCCTATGATATCTGTAAACAATGATGGGGGGCTATATTATCTTTTCAGATTGGCATTTTGATTTCTGACAAATGTCATAATCTAAAGGAGTGACTTGGATAAGACATGTAGGAATTAGGGCAGATCAATAAGAAAGCTGAGAATGGGTGCCCAGTAGACGGCCCTCTGTATCTGTCAGGCCTGAAAGAAATAAACTGAAACAGCAGTAAGCATAGAAAGAGAGTCAATTATTCGGGGCAAAAATTAGTTCACTCTCACTTTACAATGGCAATTAAAACACCATTATACTATGTTTAAGCATTTAATAATTTCAGCTCAGTCTTCACATATTTTTGCAATCATTAAAATTTAAGTTTGTTACTTTAACTACAGTCTTAAATGTGAGAGGCCTATAGGGGGATATTAAATATCAAATCAACCTTAATAGTGTTTTTTTAAGATATGACCATATGTCTACATTTCTGACATTTTTAAAACCAGTTCTTATGTGCTAAGCACAGGAGAATAGTAACCATGCAACTTTGAACAAGTTAATTAACCTGAGTCTGTTTTCTTATCAGTGCAATGAGGACAGTAGAATTCTATATAAAAGATGTTACTTTACTATTCAATCACACTTTAGGTTCTCTCATTATCCACACCATGCACGTGAAAAGATGGGACCCGAGACCATTCACATATCCCTTTATCTCCCTGGATCTAAGTGACCGATCCTGGACTCAAACCCAGAGCTGGTACTTCAGTGGAAACTCAACCAAACATGACTGGGGATTCATTAGCTAAAATCTTGGATCTCTTAGCTAGCACACCTCAGAGAGTTAAATAGAAGTTTGACAATATCACCCCCCAACTTTTACCCCCAAGCTTGTAGGTTTCCCTGCTTTATCTAGGGTGGAAACACCATGGGGAAAACCAGTGGCCCTTTCAGAAATTGAAGCTGCTTCCATGCTGAGTCTACACAACCCACAGTGGTGGAGATGAAGGTTCCAAGATGGCACGTGCCATGAAATCCCAGGCAGAAGCAGTATTAACACTTTGGGCCGACATGTCAGACAGAGATCGCTGGAAGACAAGACGTAGTCCTTTTTCTGAACTGGAATATTTTATAGCCAATACATTTGATTGGACTAATTTAACTTAGTTGTCAACACCTGCCAATAAGCTTTGGACTTTTTTAGGATCCAAATAAGCAGTGCTTTAGCCAAAGGCAGCCAGTAGTGCCAACACTCCCCTGACTTTAGATTCTGACTGGAACCCTAACTTGTATCTCCAGTAACTGAAGTGTAATGGACGTCAGCAAGAGGATGTGAAAAACCAAACCATCGCACATGAAAGGTACTGGAAATTCACAGGTCCCAAAAATCCACTTTAAAAAACAAAACAAAACAAAACACCCTTCAATAAAATGTATCGGTATAAATGCTAACAATCCAACTTCTGGATTCTTCAATGGCTTAGAGTAAGTGACAGAAGTTGGTATTTAAAAAGGGTGCAGTGCTGGCTGGGAAGATGTTGGAGTAGGAGGGTGCCAAGCTGTCCTTGTCTCGTGGATACAACAAGAGAACCCTCAGAAGCCTAAATAACCCAGAAAACAGCCCAAAGACCAGCAGAACAAACTCCGCAACCCAAGGTAGAGAAGAGGCCCCAGGGAAGAAGGTGGGAAAGTGAAAATGCAATCTGAGACTTCAACAGACTCTGGCTGGCCACACATATAGGAGGGAGCCTGGGGTTTGGGGAAGGGTGAGAAATAGACTGTCACCCTGGGGGGCCTGCACAAACACAAACCCCCATACAAATTTGCTGTGAAATCAAGGGGGCAATTTCATGACTTGTTAGAACTAGCATGACTTCAAGGCTGGGATTCTCAAAATCAGCAGGCTTGGCTCTGGGGCTTCAATGGTCTTAGAAAGCCGCATCTCTGCCCTTAAAGAGACAGCACACCAAACAGCACACACAGGGCAGTTTGAAAAGCACTGGGGGCAAATGGGAGAGTGGTTTACTCATCATGGAGGGTGTTCTGAAGACACGGGGATCTCAGATCTGTCCGGGAACAAAGGGGCTGGCAGGCACCATTCTCTCCCCTGCACCCCTCCCCATGCCGCTGGTATAAATAAGGACCACCTGCAGGAACCAGCACAAAACCCATACTTGGCATCTAACTTGCTTCACACAAGCCCCACCCCAGGCCCCAGGCCCAAGCACTTTGGTGGATTTCCCTTGCCAGGCACAGTGGGCTCAGGGCTGCTGTAGTCTACCTCTCTCCTGAAAACCAGCGCAAATTTCACTGGTGTCATGACTCCCAAACTGTGCATTGTGCAGGGCTTGGATCCCGTCAGCAGCGTGGCTGCAGGTACTACAGAAGCCTGAGGCATACCTTGTTACAAGTGCAAACTCCATCCCTATGCACTTGGCCCATCTGCATAGCCCAGCCTGGTCCCCACAACTGCAGCTCCAGGTCTCAATGAGCAAGCAGACCACTGTGTACCTGGTTATAATTCATCCCACCCTAACCAGGGACAAAAAGCCACCTGCAACAAGCAAAGAGAGGCACTACAAATAACGGAACACAACAAGGCACATGCAACACACAGAGGAGATGCTCCCGAAAGCAGCAGATCCTGACAAACAGCGGACACGGTGCTGGAGGGCACTCTGGGACCTCTGCTTCATAAGGTCATTACCATCAAGATCAAAGATCAGGAGACAGAGCTGACTTTCTGGACACACAGAGACAGGCAAAGAGTTGGACAAAATGAGGACAGAGAAATATGTCCCAAATACAAAAAGAGGATCAACCCACAATAAGCGCCCTACATGAAACACATAACATACCTAATAGAAAATTTAAAGCAATGATCATCAAGGGACTCAGAAGAATAAGTCACGGAGAGGTAAAGAAACTCACCCAAGACCATGATAGCCAGTCAGTAGTGAAGGTGAAGGCAAATGACAGAGTTCAACAAGATATGTCCTCAAGAGATGACCCAGGGCACAGGGTTAACAGCGTTAGGCATGCCGTGGGCTCTCCACCCGGACATGAATGAGTGAATCAGCATCTCTGAGGTGAGCAGAAGAGAGAGTTCCAAACTCTCCCTGCCGCTCCTCCCCCGATCATGAAAGGGAGGTCGATTTGTCTCTTCTTGAACCTAGGTTAACTTAGTGACTTGTTTAGACCCAAGAATGGGGTCCAAAATGCCAGTTCTGGACCATGTAAAGACCTTAGCTATTTAAAGCCAGCAACCAAGCTATCGAAAAGCTCAGCCTACTGTGTAGTGACCAGCAGTCTGAGGAGAGACTGTGGAGGACCTGAGGCCATCTTGGACCTTCCAGATATGTATACGACTCCAGGGACACCTCATGGTCGCAGGACTGGACCAAGTCCAGTCCATCCAGAGAATTAGGAAAAGAAATAGACTACTGTAGTTGGAAGCCACCACATTTTGGGGTGGTTTAGGGCATATAAATCATCTCAGTGATAGTATATTTACTTGTCTCCTCTATAAACAAACTTTTGTCATAATCTATGACTCATTCAAATAAATCTATCCCTGCCTCTGGCCTGTTTTCAGTAGAACATCCTATTCTATTAATCTTACTCATCCAAATTCGGTAGGATTTCTTATTATTTATATGAATGATATTTAGAAGTGGAAGAAGCTGCCTTTTTTTTCCAAAAAGGAAAGAACACTTGAATTTCAGGAAATTAGTTTAAAAAAATGTTCTGTTTTAAAATGTCTTTTCTCCTATCAAGTTTTTTAATAACCGAGCACAAATTTTTTACCTCTGTTTATTTCCTCTGACAGTCTTAAGGCATTTGGGTACCCGGAAGGTCAAATGGACTAATAACAGGAAGACTGAGGTTGGAGACAGCCATAAGCAGACCTAAAAGCTTCCTATGAACACAACAGGTTCTTTTCAAAGGACATTCATTATCTCAACCAATTCCATTTTGACACATCGACCTGCCCGTGGGAACAGGCTGCCAATTTTCTCTCCGAGAAAACACCTGTGTCCTTTAAAACTCCAAAACAACTCCGGGGGAAGTAAAAATGTTAATCCATCAAGTGGTTGTTTGGTTAACAGGATGGTTGAATAGCATAGATGCTGTGCCAGAGATTTGTTTCCTTTGATAAGTAACAACGTCTCTCTTATCCCCTGGGTGAAGTCATGATCACCTCCATACAGCACTGGAGTCCTGTAAGGCTGGAATACAAAAGGTGTCTGAATTCATAGAAAAATGTTGCTGATGTGATGGTACGCGCACACTTAAAATGTCTTGTAGGGGAACGTGTATAGCTCAAGGGGTTGAACAACGGACTCTGGATATTGGGTCAGGTCATGATCTCGGGTTCTGAGATGGCGCCTCTGCCTCGGGCTCCACGCTAGCGGGAAGTCTGCCGGAGATTCTCTCTCTCCCCCGGCCCCCCTCCTCACTCATGCTCTCTAAAATAAATCAACCTGCTTATAAAAACGGTCTTCTAGCCTTCGATACTATACATGCCCAAACATGTCTGGTAGGCTCCCAGTGTCGGTAGGATAGTTCTCAGAAGGCTATTGGCATGAGGGATGGATTATGACCCCACTGGGACAAAATTCGGTGTAAATAAAGAGGTCAGAAGAGCTCAAACCAGTATCAAAGCCTCAATCAACGGAGGGAAAAACAAAACGGAGTACTATACACTATCAGCCATTTGGATATTCTTAGGGAGGAATATAAACCTCCGTCCTCTATGTGATTTATATCTTTCCATGATAAATCAATCTATCTAACTTATTTTAAAAGATTTTATTTTACTTTATTTATTTTTAAAATTTATTTTATTATTTATGCTATTATTTATTTATTTATTCATGAGAGACCGAGAGGCAAAGGAGGAGGGAGAGGCTGGCTCCTCACCAAGCAGGGAGCACTGGGACTCGATCCTAGGACCCTAGGGTCATGAGCTGAGCCAGAGGCAGACACTTCACTGACTGAGCCACCCATGTACCCCTCCATGGTAAATCTTATAAGCTATAAGGATATGAAACAGAATAGGAGACAAGATCTCTAATACAATTAAACACAAAAGGAAAGAGGCAATAATCTCCCATTTCAGCACCAAATTACATGATGCTTTTTTAAATACATGGAAGGAGTTCTCACTAAAAATGCCAAAGGAGAAGGAAAGTGGTAAACACCAGGTAGTAGTAGAAAGATTTATTTATGATGCCATAGGAGATGCGTCTTTGAGATTTCCAGAAACAAGCAGAGAATCAGCAAGGGTAACTGCTTGGAGAGCGAGCCTCTGACGTCTCCTCCCTACCTCCATTTGGCCAGTGGAACTTCAGGAGTCTCTGCTTCTAACAACAATGGCAGATGGGGTTAGCAAGTTGGAGCTCGTGGGCTCCTCTGTTCCCAAGTTATTAATTTACATTCTGAAATGCATCAGCAAGTGGATCAATAGTAAGATTTCCTAAAGAGAGAAACTCTGGTGCTTTAAAGTCACAGTACAATGAATTTAATTTTTTTATGATCCCAGCATGGTTTGCTCATCCTCATAGAACATCAAGTCCTATATGGGGAAGATGAAGGAACCATGATGGAGAATCATAGAAATGGCCACATGGCAGAGCAGTGGTCACAACACACACACCGGGCTCCAAGTGGACATCAGTTGATGCCGATCTCTGTCACTTGACACTCTTGTGACCCATCTGACTTACAGAGGAGATGGTGATAATTTTGCTTGTTTCATTGAATTGCTGTGAAGGTGATAGAAAATAAGGCACTTCAAATATGCTAGATGTATAGTAAATAAAAAACCTCCAGTCCAAAATGCTTTAAATGTTCTGTGTGGTCCACAATCGCCAAAGATGCTTTCCTAATAAATGTTCTCCCCTTCTCTACAGGCTTGTCATGACTTTCAAGAAGAGATGGAGTTTACTTTCCCTTGAACATGGGGTGGCCTCTGACATGCCCTGATGAACAGAATGGAGGTACCAGTTCTGGGGCAAGGTGGGAAGGGGCCACCCAGGTGAGACCACAGGCAGGAATAAGACCCCTGCTGAGCTCCAAGCAGAAAGCTCCTACCCAAGCCAGCAGGCACACAGAGCAGAAGAACCATCCACTGAGCCCAGCTGACACACAGTGTCACAAGGAACAACACGTGAACTGTTATGTGACGCACCTAAGATTCGGATGGTCCTATGGGCTACAACCGTTCAGCAGAACCATCGATATGGCCACATGTGGCCTGCCCCCACCAATGTCACCAATCTAATTTTTTTTTTAAGATTGTATTTATTTGACAGAGAGAGAGAATACAAAAGCAGGGGGAGTGGGAGAGGGGTAAGCAGGCTCCCTATCGAGCAGGGAGCCCAACATGGGGCTCAATCCCACAACCCTGGGATCATGAATGGAGCTGAAGGCAGATGCTTAATGACTAAGCCATCCAGGAGCCACCAGTGTCACCAATCTTACCTCTTACCCCTCTCCCTCGTTCACTCTGTACTAGCCACTTGGACCTTCTGAGTTCTCAGATGGACTGTGGGGAATGGGGGCTTCACACATGTTGCATCCTCTGCCTGGGGCCTGCTCCCAGGAAACTCTTCAGCACGCACACCACACACTACCTGTCACCTGTTCTCTGGACCAGACTAATCCGGCTTGCCAGGTACTCTTACAAGAAAGCCCTTCTTTCCTTCTTTCTTTCTTTCTTTCTTTCTTTCTTTTTTAATGGTTTTATTTATTTATTTATTTGATAGATAAATCACAAGTAGGCAGAGAGGCAGGCAGAGAGAGAGAGGGAAGCATGCTCCCCGCTGAGCAGAGAGCCTGATGCGGGGCTTGATCCCAGGACCCTGGGATCATGACCTGAACCGAAGGCAGAGGCTTTAACCCACTGAACAACCCAGGCATCCCCCTTCCTTCCTTTCTTTATGACATTTTTCATATTAGTTATACAACATTTGTTTAGAATCTGTCTCCCTGTAATCTGCAGGTTCACAGCACTGGGCACAATGTCTATGGTCTACTACACACTCAGGACACACTGCTTGAATTAAAACAAGACATTGGTTGTAGGTAGGGAAGCCCAAAGGAAAACCCAGGCCTCCTGACTAAAAGATGCCTGGTCTTGTTCTCATCATTTGTCTTTCTCATTCCCTTCCGTGGGAGAGCAGTGTGAGGTTTTAGGTCTCTTATACATAAGGCTTTTTCTTCCTGTTGAGGGAGATCCATTTCCAGTCATGGACTCATGGCTCCCACAGCTCAGCTGGGCTGGCCACACAGAAAGAGACAGACTCAGAGCTCAAGCAAGGAAGAAGCTTCAGAGAAGGTGATTCATGGTAGCTTTCCTGTGTGTAGACAATCCCCTCCTCTCTGCCTCAGGCTCTCAAAGTACCTTGTACCTTTTCTATAGCTTGGCACATACAGACGTGGATCATGGTTGGGTATAGGACTGTCTCCCAAGAGATGGGAAGATACTTGAGGCCAGCAACATACCTCCTTCACCCCAGGGTGGCACCAAGTCACTGAGCCTGAGAGTCAGTCCCGCGACTCCTCCTGCCCTTTCCGGAGACCAGTCACACGGTTCACAGCACAAACCAAAGAAGACTCATCAAAAAATAACTCACAAAAAGTGATAGTCCAGCTTCCTTTTCTTTTTTTCTTTCTTTTTTTTTTTTTGAAGTCTAGATAATGCCACTGAAACGCACATGAAGATGATTACAACCTACCAATATTTTTTTTAGATTTACTGATTTGAGAAAGTGAGCGAGAGTGCATGAGTGGGGGCAGAGGGAGAGAGAATCTCAAGCACACTCCCTGCTGAGCTCAGAGTCCGAAGCAGGCCTTGATCCCTGGACCCTGAGATCATGACCTGAGCTGAAATCAAGAGCCGCAGGCTTAACCGACTGAGCCAACACTGTGCCCCAAAAAATCCATAAACTGACGTTGATTCTGGTTTTATCCTATCCTCCGCTAATTCTGTTTGGATATCAACTTAAGTATTGAAGGGTGATGACAACAACAGCAGCCACCGCCCCACAGGGCCTGTACTTACCAGCAGTCACAGAAAGGTCAGCAGTGCCGCCTCTGTGTGGGCGAGCCTGGGGGAACGTGAGGAGACCTCCCAGTTGCTTCCAAGAAGTGATTCAAGCCCTTTGTTTTGTCACTGAAGTCAGGGTGTTTGTGTGTGTGTGTGTGTGTGTGTGTGTGTGTGTGTGTCTGTTTTTCTACACGTTGCTTTATCTTTGACAGAAACTCATTATGAGAAGCAGCCAGTGGACTGAAACTCATTTGGAATTCACCAAGGAGGCAGCTCTCGTCAGTCCAGGAAGAAAGGAGAATGACAAGTGACAGGAATAAATCCTCCTGTAGAAACCGTGGGTACTGCCTTTCCGGTGATGCTCTGCGGAGTCACGAAATTAGATGGGAGGTTGCTTCAAAGAATTAAACAGCTTTTTAAAAAAGAGAAGACTATATAGCCAAGTAGGGTAATGTCTGTTTTTTGATTACTGAGAGCAATAATTTAGAGTGGTTGTAGGAGAGCTTTCTTGTACAAAGACATCTAATCGACGCTGAGTGTTTTCACTTGCATGCTTTCCTGGCCTGCTCTCCGTTTGCTGGAGATTTGTCAATTACACAAAGAGAGGGTTTCTGACGGGGCATCCAAGCAAACTTCTTCTTCTTCAGCATGTATATGGAGCCGACCAGAATGGCTCCAGATCTAATGTGTTCTTTCCCCTATCACGTGGCAGTGATATTAGATATATACGTGCTATGTTTGGAAGGTATGAGCGTCCCCCAGAATGCAGATGGCAAAATCCTAAAGCCCAGTGAGATGCAGGTGAGCTCTCATGAAAGGGATTAGTGCCTTTTACAATGAGCCCCAGAGAGCTCCCTGATCCCTTCCGCCAAGTCTAACCTGGAAGATAGCCCTCGCCTGCCCTCGCCCCCAACCTGACCTTGGACTTCCCAGCTTCCGGGACAGCGAGAAACCAATTTCTGTTGTTCATAAGTTACACAGTCTGTGGTATTTTGTTACAGAAGCCTGAAAAGGCTAAGACAAAATGCATATAATTGCACCTTCTTAATACATGTACATGGGAACACTTTAAAAAGTATCCTCTTTGCTACCATGTTTACATTTCTTTATATCTTCCTACACATTTTAATATGTATAATACATCTTTGGAAGCATGCTAAAAAAAAGATCAAATAAAGAAACGAGTTATGTTGGGGGGCACCTGGGTGGCTCAGTTGGTTAAGCGTCTGTCTTTGGCTCAGGTCATGATCCCAGGGTCCTGGGATGGAGTCCCACATCGGGCTCTCTGCTCAGCGGGAAGCCTGCTTCTCCCTCTCACTCCCCCTGCTTGTGTTCCCACTCTTGTTGTGTCTCTGTCAAATAAATAAATATCTTTAAACAAAAGAAGTGAATTGTGTTAACTTATAGACTTTCTTGAAAGGGAAAAAAATACAAGTACTCTAATACAATTTATCAAAATGTGGACATGATGAGCTTCTTTCTAAAGTGCTAACTGTTCCCTCAACCATTGGAAGGGTAGCACGCTTCTGAAAATTCATCCTATCATCTTCTAAGTGTGTTATTGACCTAATTATGGGAAATAGTCATTTAACAAAGTAATTCTGACCTAGATGCTGTCACCGTGGGGCAGGAGGTCACAGCAAAAGAATGTCCCTCCATTTATCTTTATGAAAAAGTTACTGCTTAGAATATAACGTGAAGGAACAGCAGCTGTTAAAAAGAATGACAAAAATTCTTTAGAAGATAAATCCTCTTGGTGCAATCTTCTAAAAATTGGCTTAATATATTCTCTGCATTTCTGTGGCAAATGCTATTATGGAAAGATGTTTGATGGTCATGGGCCAGTGATCACAGAGATTGGGTGCTGGGATAATAAAGAAGTGGAGTGTGTGGTTTTGGAAAATGCATATTTCACTGGGAAGCATGAGCTTTTGTAAACCAGACTGAGTTAAGATATAAAATGTATAACCCAACATAAATTCTGATCAAAACAAAAATGCTCAAGAAATGGCACCTGTCTCTGGGGATAAGAAGGGCAGTAAGCGTTAGAGACCACCCCTTATTTATTTGCTGAGAAGATGTGAGAATCCTACAAAAAAACTATCTGAAAACAGTTTTCAGGCTACAGTCGTTCAGGCAAGAATGTACCCTGGCTCACAGAACTGTCAATCAGATTTTTTTAGTATTTTTGGCAGACTGGTACTCTGAAAAGAAAGATAATCTGTAGAATAAACCTACATGTATGGAAAAGATACGTTCTGTCAGAGTGTTTCTGTTTGTGTGGGGCTCCCACCCGGAAGCAGACTTCAAACGAAGACTAAAGTGTGAGCGTTTTATTTGGGAGCTGATCCCAAGAAGGAAGGGAAGGGAGGGCAGCGTTTGGAGGTTTCATTATTAAGCAAGTCTCCACTGTGGGTGACCGGTGCTTGATTGTGCTGGGAAATGTTGGGAGCCAGTGGAGGACACCAAGTTATATGATAGAGTGATCCCGTCCCGGGTTGCTGGGTATCCATACTCCAGCTCCTGCTGGACTCTGGGTGAGGGCTGCTTCCCAAAGCATTCATCCCTTGGCACTTGAGCTTGGCATATGGGAGTTGGCTAGAGAAAGAGGCCTGCAACTGGCCCTTGGGAGGTGAAGGCAAGCGATGTGGGCGGAGCACTGACATCATTGGCTACATAAGGGTTCTGGCTCTTCTGAATGAGAGGAAATTGACATTAAGCGCCTGAGTACTTGTATGTATACATGCACTGAAAAAAAACCAACAAACCCATCTAAACACCAAAATACGCAAGATCTACCCTGGGAGCACTGAGAACTGTGACAGATATGAAAGCATACCTTTCAGCCTTAAAGACAGTGACAAGGTTCATCCTTATACCTGCACGAAGATTAGGCAGTTGCTTCTGTAGTCTGATTTAAGAGACAATAAGATTCAGGGGTGCCTGGGTGGCTCAGTGGGTTAAAGCCTCTGCCTTCAGCTCAGGTCATGATCCCAGGGTCCTAGGATCAAGCCCCACATTGGACTCTCTGTTCAGTGGGGAACCTGCTTCCTCCTCTCTCTCTCTCTCTGCCTGCCTCTCTGCTTATTTGTGATCTCCATCTGTCAAATAAATAAATAAAATCTTTTAAAAAAGAGAGAGAGACAGTAAGATTAATAAACCAAGATTTTTTTTTATTGCCTCCCTGTCCCAGCATCTAAAATGTTTCCATTGGAGAGTTAACACTTGGGGTAACCTATACTACTCTGTGTGTGTGTGTGTGTGTGTGTGTGTGTGTGTGTGTGTGTCTCTAATGCAAATATACAAATCCATTTACATAAATGTGCTCTCACATGGTGGGGGGGGCAGTGTCTTAATATGAAGTTTAAAAAAAGTCTCAAGAGCCAAATTTGTATGTTTGGTACATTCAGATGATCATATATACTATTTTTAAATATTTTTCTTTTTTCATGAAAGTTTCCTACATTTCTCATGTTCACCAATTACTAGCTGTATGGCCTAAGAAAATGCATCCGGCCCCTCAGGAGCACAGCTTCCATGTCTCATGAATGCATTCAACACTCGACTACCCGAGGTAAGGACTGGCAGGTCAAGTATTCCTAAAAATACAGTTGGAAGACAGGTGAAGGATGTGCGAAGGGGCTATTATCTGAAGTCTTTTCTTTCTGATCAACCAGGCTCACAGAGAGCGGAAGTCCTAAGTGGGGGGAGAAGGATTATGATGATAATTACCCTTTTTGAGAGATTCTGTTTGTAAGGCCTGCAGATTTGTAAGGGAAGAGACTCTGGGCCCACCCACTCCCCAGAATCTCACGAGTGTTTGGCACACAGTAGGCGCCCACGTGATACCTGTTTCATTATTTAATTAAATCA
Source organism: Lontra canadensis (assembly GCF_010015895.1). Classification (NCBI taxonomy): domain Eukaryota; kingdom Metazoa; phylum Chordata; class Mammalia; order Carnivora; family Mustelidae; genus Lontra; species Lontra canadensis. The sequence continues at coordinate 1,482,256 of NW_022631079.1, forward strand.
TTAATTTCCCAGGGGTCTCCCAATTGGAATGTAAATATTATTAATTTCATTTCACAGTAGGGAAATGGAATTAAAAAAATTGCGTAATTATCCCCGATGACAACCAGCTGGTCGGTGCTGGGGGCCTGTGCTTACAACCTGTTTTCTAGGAAGGAAAAATAAATAAAAAAGACTATTTCACCCTATATATATATATATATTTTATAATTTAAGTTACATATATTTTACCATAACTTTCTGTAGCTTATAATATCTTAAGTCAGATGCTTTTTTTGTAGGAAGTGGGTTAAAGACCTGGCAAAGATCTAGTTAGATGCTGGCAGGCTTTGCAATTCTCACTTTTTCTGAAGCATTCACATTCCAGATCCAAGTGAACACACCATTTGCTTGAACAACACAGGAGGTTTGCAGATAATGAATTTACGCAAAGATGGTGAAACTATTACAATCATTTCGCAGTCAGAGGCTATTTGGATGTTATCTGTCTTCTACTCCTGGGCTCTCCTGCCCTCTTGTATAAATTATCTACCTTCTACTTTTCCTCTAAAGGCATTTTTTTTTTAAGTTGAATATCCATGCATTTTTAATGAAACACAACAGTCTGCTGAAGAATGCAAAAGGCAACAGTTTTATCTTGTTTCATAAGCACACAGATTGATGGCAAAGGGAGAATCATATCCAGAAAAATTCTCCAGACAAGCTAAGCAAGATTGGGAATAGTCTCTAAAGAACCAAGTTACAAAATTTGCCTGGTGTTCGGGTTTGCTGTTAAACTTGGTTAACATCTTCTCACAGCCATGCTGGCCGTGGACCTTCATTGTGCCAAGTAGCTAGAATAGATGAATGAAAACCCAAGGAATGAATGCACAACAAGACTTGTACTTTAAGATAGTGGCAAACTTAATACAACAGAGTGTGAAGAAGATAGAGGATTTGCTTTAAAAAAAAAAATTATGCAGAGAAATGAGAGGGTTTCAAAATCATGAATTATTCAGTAATCCGGGAAACACTTAAACGTTGTTCTAATGATTCTGTTACTAGTATTAATTTAGAAATTTTCAGGCTGGTAATACAGAAACATAAATAATGGATAACTGATAAATGTAAATCATCAAGAGACTTCAATTAACTTAAAAAAATAACCAGTTAGAGCTCTCACACATCATCGAACTTTGACTAGACTATACTTTAAAGGATTGAAGTTGATTTTGTCTTAAGTAGTAGGAACAACCAGAAAAGCAACTCCTGAAATTAAAAAAAATTCAGTGATTTTTCTTAACAGATAACTATGGTATTACACAATGAAAACATAAATTATCATCTTAAAATCCTCTAATATCACAGACTATAATATTAAGATTTAATATTATGTATCATGTTTAATAAGGTAGAAAGGGAGACTGACTTTTTAAAGTCCTAATCCTCATTATCAAAAATTAAAATAATCAGATATTTGAGATTATGGATGGTAAATACTTATTAACCAATGTTTTATTACATTTTCCTAAAGAAGAAAATTACAGAAATAACTACATCGATTTAAGAAGTAGATGTCAAAGAATATTGTAAAGCAATTTACATACAAAACCTTCTTTTTCAATTAATTTCTTAAAATAAGCCTATGATTATAAGTGACCCTGGGTGGCTCAGTCAGTTAAGCATCTGCCTTTGGGTCAGGTCATGATCTCAAGGTCCTGGGATCGAGTCCCATGTCAGGCTCTCTGCTCAGCAGTGAGTCTGCTTCTCCATCTTCCCTTCCCCTTCTCCTGGTCTGTCTCTCTCTCAAATAAATAAATAAAATCTTTTAAAAATAAGTGTATGATTATAGAAATGCATATACTCTGATCCTAAGGAAATAACTACCTATAAAATTGCCCATATTCCACCATTTTGACCCCAAACCCAATGATTTCATACAGTTCAACCTAGTATAAAAAGTTAATTCTTTTTCTGTAACATCTCTCAAGCATCTCTATATAATAGTTGCTGTGGGAAACAGAAAGATGAATGAGACAGATAAAAATGTTACATCTGTATAAGGATTTACCAGAAAGGACGCAGCATCACAGTATGGAGGAAACAACTACAGAGTGATAAATTATTGATGCTAAAAGAAATGTTTAAAACTTGTTTAAAGAATTTTGAAAAAAATTAAAAATCATGTAACTATGTTTATTTTTGCCACAAGGGATGAATGCATTATTGAATGGAGTTGAGTTCCGTTTATTGAAGACAACTCAGAGTAAAAAAGCCATCACGCCACCAAAAGTTCATAATCATCCTGTTAACAAGAACTGCGAACGTTTGCATGTTTACTATATGTGAGTTATCAGGCTGAAGTGGTCTCTCTTCATCCTACAAAAATCTCTCTAAATTTGGAGAGCCACTGGATTCTTAACCACGACCACGCAGGAATGAATGCCCTGCTTTCCTTCAGATTCCAGGCAAGACTTCCTCATGCTCTTAGAGTGGACCACACCCGGGAAACCAGTCTAGAATTGAGGTGCCAAGGAAAGGCAGAAACGAGGTAGGTCAGGCAATTGAATGGGCCAGGAGCCACTAGCCATGGTATTTGCAGGACCCAATGTAAAGTAAAAATGCAGGGCTCCTTATTCAAAAAGCAGGGGGAAAGTCCATTAAAAATACCAAACCGTAAAGCTCAGCCCTTTCTTTCCTCTCCCCTTCTCACTACTTAACAGTGTTTCTTATTTAATGTTGTCCTCCTTCAAGCACAGAGACTCAAGGGCCCCTGTACCACCTGCCTCACGGACCACAACTCTGCAGTCATGCAAGACACTGGTGGCCTGTTTCAGTCCCCTCTTGCCGCTGTCAGACCTACAGGTCATACCTCAGCCTGAGGCGGGGAGTCAAGTCCGATTTCTCCTCTTCCCATGGGCCCACCACGCCACCACATAGTGAAACAAGGGACTGCAGCTTTTTTGTGGAGCTGTGCTCAGTACTTATATGGGAACAGGGGACAGACAAGAGGCCGTCCCTGCTGAGCTCCCATCAAATGTGCCTTGGCGCCGGGAGTCTGGGAGAAGCCTGTCTCCTGCTGTGGGCACCAGGGGACTGTGGTCAGCGACCAGGGAGGGAGGAGGAGAAAGGCTGGCCAGGCCCCAGGGGTGTGAGTGGCCCACAACCAGTCCTGGGGATGTAAGGCAAGGAGAGAGAGAGACTCATTCGTAGGCCAGGCTGCAAGTTGCTTCACTGTTTATCAGACTCTATTCATACAAATCCAAAGGTGAAACTGTTAAGAATTTCAGGACCGTGTCCACAGGGCATTCGACTCCAAGCACTGGCTTCGCTGAGCACTGAGACCCGGAGGATTATACCCATCCCATGCTCATGAGACCCCCTCTCAGGGGGCTCCGACTCTGAATAGTGCTGACAGTTAACACGCGGCCTGACCAGTTTAGAACTGTACCCCTGTTTCACAAGCAGACAACGGATATCTTCCTGAAGCACAAGATCAGAAGGACCGGAGAGATCCAAGATTCTAGAAAAACTAAGTGGAAGGACTGATGCCCAAGAAACAGAAGCTTCAACGGATTGGCATTAGTTAAGAAGATACTTCAAAGAGAGAACCAAGGGTTCTACAGCACACAACGACCCTCTGGCTCAGAGAACAGAGCAGCTCACGGAAAGCCATCTTCCCTGAAAGCAGGTGCTCAGGGGCGGCCGGAAGGGAAATGGCAGAGTGACACTGGTGGGCATGCATGTCGGAGGTGGCAGCAGGCTTGTGAACAACGGCTAAATTTCAGAAATTTTTTGAGTTAGACACTAATCCACCAACTGCTGGAAATCAGCTGTGGTGTAAATATTTAATCCACATTGATCAATATGTTCGACTGTAAGCATTGGAGAAGGCAGAGACTGGAGCAATATGTAAGTCAAGTTAACAGTAGTAGATTTTGTCGGCCGTGGGAAACCATTCATCGGATCCATATCCGTTCTTCATCAACACAAACCTGAGGGCACTACAGAGGATCACAGAGGGGGAGAAGCGGACAGAAGAGCATGAGAGCTACTGCAACGACGAGGGAAACCGTAGGAGGACCAAGAAGGTGTCAGGCACTCCAAAGGAACACATTCACCAATCAGGAAAGTGACCTGATGGATGGGGTGGAGATGGGAGAGGGGATGCGTTCAGTTGTAAATGTGTGTTTTGGGCACCACGCTCTGCCCACAGGTGTGTAGCTAAATGGGAATCCAGGAGTTGAACTGTGAGAACCCAGTTAGAGGCAGCAAGGTAAGACCCCCCCACCCCGTCCCGCCCGAGGAATCATCCACTAAGAATGACAGTTTAAGGAACTGGACTGGATTGAGGAGGAAGGCGACATTCCTGGGGGGAACCAGCAGAGAGAAGGTGAGGGGAGGAGGGGGAACCAGGAGAGCAGAGTATATTCACGAAGTTAGTAAGTGACGATCTCTCTGACAACACAGGAGGAAGATGGTCTCTTTAAAGAAACTTGCTCCTGACCATGTCCTTCAAAGTCTGGTGTTAGGGGGACTTAGGGAAGCCCTAGAAACAGCATTCATCAATCAATTCACATCATGACACTTGATTTGGGGCAGTTTAAAACCTTACTTCCTAACAATGCAAACAGAGTTTTTTTTTTTTTTTTATTTTAACAAAAACAAAACAAAAACCCCTGTAAGAAGCAGAGTTAAAACACTGACTGTTAATATTGCACTGCCTTAGGAAAAAAGCCACTGCAAACAGTTGTTCAAGGAATCGGTCTTTGAACTCCGCTGTGGATTGGTTGGGGAGGTCTGAGAAAGAACACAGGGAAACACCAATTATCTTGGGTTGTTCGGGGAAGAAGCTTTTCATGTTGCTTTGATTTTCTTTGTCGGGTAACTGAGAAATGAACACTTTTTCCTTTAGTTTCTTAGTACTGAAAATGTTTTTAAAACATCTGAGTTATTTTCAGAGCAATTAGTAAGACTTAGCATTACAGTGTAACTTACAATGTCCTGTGCTGTAGTGCTCTGATCAACAGGCTCTGTATTTAATTCAATAGGAATGGGATTTACGTGGAATTCATGCACAACCACTCAGATCTTTACTAAATACCTGTTTTTTTCCTTGCTCTTCACTATTGTGAAAAAGGTTACAATATATAAATATATATGCATGATTTTGTTGTTTCAAGTAGAAACTCTCATTTCATCTTTTACCATTCCTTAGAAATAGAGCTACAAGATAAGATCTTTGAGTTGAAGGGCTGTATTTTTCCTTTTATCTCCTGTGCTTGGCTTTGTTTCTGGCACTTTCCATTTTCCCCATAGGAGTTTTGCCTAGAATGCTGATTGTTTTCTGGTTACAAAGCAGTCACCAAGTTCATAAAAACTTCTATTAAAAAAAAAAATTTAAAAGGCAAGCAATTATATACAATGTTTACAAATAGGCCAAGAGGGATGGTCAAAAAAAATCTGGCCCACAATAAGCAATGCATTTCAAATTACACTGACCAGGAACCTATGAAACACGGGGTCAAATGCACATAAACCAAGGGTAGCCAGGATTCCTGGCTGCTGGGGAAACTACAGCCATGGGGAGACTGCCGGTCAGAGAAAAGAGGGCAGGAGAAGCAGAGAGGTAAGCACATGTGGGCGCACAGCGCCTGATTTGCAAAGAGCACGGCTGTAGACACACATGCAATGAGAGAAACAAGCTTCTCAGTCACCTAGCAAGTGTCAGCACTTGTGGTGTCGATTTTCATACACAGAGAAAGAGATGGAGAGAGGCACCATCACAATACACCATCCTATTTCAAGACTTAGTTGGAAAGCATTTGAAAATCACTCCGTTTATAAGACAAAAGACCCAACACATACTATAAATACGAAGACAGCAATAAAATTATTCATTGGAAAAACAAAACGGGGGAATGCCCTAAGCACATTGAAATTAGAAAACAAATTTATCCCATATTCTATCCTCACTTACTCAATAAAGCCCCTCCCACAGGAGCTCATCAGAACAGAGAGTCTAGTTTATCCCCAGCAGAATATTCCCCTTCAGGTTCTTGTCCTAAGATTTTAGCAGGTATGAATATAGATCTTTGGGTTTTCTGGATCTTCCAGGAAGTTTGCTGTTTATACCAGAAGCCGGTATCCATCCCCAGGTTTGGACCAAGGGAACTGTTTAGGTGGAGTTTTGTGAAGGAGGGAGTTCTCAAAGGGGAGAGTCAGGAAGGAAGACTGAGGGGCTGGCCCAAAATATGGCCCCATAGCGTACTGTATATTTTAAGTTTAATGAGTTTGATGAAACAGTCAAAATAGGAAGGTCATTCTGACCTCTCCCCTGCCCTTTCCCCCTGAAACTGGTCATATAACCCTCAGGGAAGGGGTGCCCTTCTGATACCCAGAGGGAAGAAACATCCTGATCTCAGAAGACAGTGTGATGTCTGTGAGAACAAACAGGCTTTGCCAAGTTTCGCGCAGTTTCCTACTCCGAACTCGCTCTCTGACCTGTTCTATTTCTTGAGGACGGCCCACTCTTCGTCAAAGCTAGCAAAAAATACCAGGATTTCATGGTTTCTTCTGGTCTACATTTCCTTCTCAAGACCTTCAAGTCAAGTACTACATAATAAAGAAATCTCTATGCTTATTTTCTATTCATCTTTTTCAATGTCTCCTTTCTATAAACCACACTTTTTATCATTTTTACACAGCCGCTAAGCTCCTCTGACTTGTAAGACACTCCACACACAGGCCATGCTGCCCCCACACCAGCGGCCCTCCAGTTCCAGCATGGCGTCACCCGGCTGACTACACCCTTGTGGCCCCATGGGCAGCCATGGTTGTGGAGACCTTCCCCGCCTCCCAGAAGGTGGCTTCTCCCAACTTACTAATCAAAACTCATTCTTACAAGAATCCTTCGTTTCCAGAATAGTTGGGTTGTTCTCAACTCTGACCTCCTGCACGGTACACAATATTCTCTCTCCCATTGCCCTTCCACAAACCTTCCTTAATTAGTCACCAGACACTGGTGAGCACAAGGCCTGGGTAGGCAAGATGAAGACCCCAATGAAACTGCACATTATATTTATGCATAACATGTAATTCATTTTCGGTCTTTGTTAACCAGGCCTCACTCTCTCAAGTTCTTAGAGGACAGATTGGTGACTTCACTGGCTTTTATGTGTTTTGTTTTTGCTTTTTCACTTCAAATTTTCTACCTAGAATGGATGCATCCTATACAGAATTTGTCTTACCATGTCAGAAAAGAGCATTACATCAACTGTCCCCCTTCCATCCACCAGCCTCCCCCCGCCCCCATTTTGCTGCTTGTCTGATCTTCCAATTCTTACTCAGGATCACCTCCCACCAGCTACCCAGGCCAGGCAGTCTCCTGGAACCCTCTTTTCTCTCCCTTCCCCCATATTTGATTCACGCCCCCTGTCCAGTTGATTTAAGTTCCTCTGTCTTTCCCAAATCCACCTCTGGTTTTCCCTCCTACCACTTTGGCCTAGGACCCCACCCTTTGTGTTTCTCACAGCCAATCACACTCCTCCATTCCCCTCCCCTTGTTCACCCCTTCTGTACCTTTTTTTTTTTTTTTTAAACTAAATGCATGTATAAGCACATCCCTCTCCTGCTCTTAAAATTGATGGCTGCCTATGTACCTCTTAGATAAAACCCAGTGATCTAGCATGGGACAGGTCTGTCGGTGCCAGCCCCATTTCCATCTCCAGGCTACTTGTACCCACCCACCTACATAGTCTCAACCTTGGCAAGTGTTGGAGCTTTTGAAACTCCTTAAACATGACATGTTCCCCATTTCTGTAGATCTGTTCCATTCCTCTGAGTAGAGGGATTTCCTTCTCCCTTTGCTACTTTTCAGTGGATTTAATGAATTAAAGACTGGGCTCAAGGTCCCAGTCTTTCCTGGAAAAGTCTTGGAATTCAATCTGTTCTCCATTGAAGCAACAATCTATCTCCCCACACCGACTGGGGTATTGGGGATGGGGTGGCCCTCAAGGGCAAAGTGTAGGTTTTATTCCATCTTTGCGATCCTCCCTCCTGGAACAAAGAATCTTTTCAGCAATGAACGAAGGTAAAGACTAAGTGTTCAAACACTTGTTGACTAAACTGACAGCAAGTTCTTGGGAGAATGAGCAGAACCATATGAACTTTCACAGGTGTAGCAAGAAAAAATATAAGCTTCACTTCATTATGAAAGTGAAGAGGTTTTAAATTAATATGGCTCAGAGGCAAAAACAAACAAACAAAAAAACAAATACACACCAGTGTACCAGTGATTTTTTCCATTGGTAAATCGGAAAAAAAGAAAAAAAAAGACATCTCACCGTAATTCATAAACCCCAAAATTATCAGTGGCATTTGATTTCTTTCAAGCTTTCTATCAATGATTGTTTTAATCTAATACCAGGTACTTTAAGATATTCATCTTTCCTGATAATCACATTATTCTTCAAAATAATTATGTTTAGCACCATTTCTTTTATTTCTTTCAGGAATCATATATGCTACGGACTCCTCCCCACCCCCACTTTGATTGAGATATAATTGACATGGACTACTGTATAAATTTACTTTTTTAAGATTTCATTTTTAGGTAATCTCTAGACCCAACGTGGGGCTCGAACACCTGAGCTCAAGAGTTGCATGTTGGACCCACTGAGCCAGCCAGGCACCCCCAGTAAATTTAAAGCATATACAACATGTTAATTTGATACACTTATATATTGTAAAATAATTACCATCACGGCATTAGCCAAAACTTGCGCCTTATCACAAAATTATTTCTTTTTGTGGTGAGGATATTTAAGATTTGCTATCCACAACTTTTAAGAATATAACAGTATTATTAACTATAATTACTAAGCTATACATTAGATTCCCTGAGCAATTCATCTTAGAGCTAGAAGTTTATTCCCTTTTCTCATCATAGTTTTGAGTTATGTTTCCCTAATGAGAGATGTTGAGGACCTTTTTATGTACTTGCTGGCCATCTGGATGTCTTCTTTAGTGAAATGTATATTCAGGTCTTCTTCCCATTTTGTTTTTTTTTTTTTCCTGCCCATTTTTAATCAGATTTTTTGTGTGTTTCTCTTTTCGTTTTTGTTTTTGCTTGTTTTGTTGTTTTGCTACTGAGTTGCAGAAGTTCTTATCTATGTTGGATATTAACCCCTTATCAGATATATGCTTCGCAAATATTCACTCTCATTTGGTAGGTTGTCTTTTCATTTTGCTGATGGGTTTCCCTTGCCATACGGAAACTTTGCACTATAAAGTACTCCCACTTGTTTATTTTTGCTTCTGTTGCCCATTATATGCTTTTAATACATTCAAAGATAAGCAATAACATGTTAAAGGGGAAAAAAAAAGAAAGAATGTACAAATGAAATTCAGTCAGAAATGCAAGGACTGGAAATCACACAATTCCTGAACTCCTAGACCCGAGTTCTAACTGAGAGAACATTAGAAGGCAAATAGAGGCTTATATTTCAAATGCAGCTTTAATGCCTTTTAAAATATATGCGTAGATCTAGTTGACAAAATCATTCAGAAATATTCTAACAAATTCCACGCTTAGATTCCACCCCCACCAAAACAAGCCAGATTCAGGAATACAAAGGTCAGAGTGAGTATCAAGGAAGTGAGATCCTAACTACGTATTCATTAGCTCCTCAGTTTATTTTTCCTAGACAACAAAATGAAAATACTTAATGTCTACAGAGAAATAGTATATATAAGAAAAATATTCATTCTAAGAACAGCTTTGGTATGGACCCCCTTGTAAACTATAAAATTAGTAACATTCTCTGTGTACTTAATTAGATGAAACTATGATAACAAAATCATAATTAAGCGTTTATGTTATTAAAGGACTATCACCATGAGCTTATTTTTCTGAGTCTAATACAGCAGCACTCTCAAAACTATTTTTGTCATATAAGTAGAGTCCTTAAGATTTTGAAAAAAATACAAGTGTTTCTTATGTAGCATTTCTCATTTATCAATTTTACTGAGAATGTAAAATTCTAATTCATCCACACAGCTGGTACACAATATAAATGCTCAGCTGTTAACAAAATTCAGCTTTCATTGATGTTCCATAATTCTGCTGGCCCAATTTGGATTATCAAGAACACAACCTAATTGATTTACAGCTTCATAGTGCTATGAAAAAAGAATGACAAGGGAAAAAAGTCCTGTTGACGAACACTTAATACTGGAGATTTATGGAAAATAAATAACAAGGTGAAGTCAAGACACTTACTCCTGAGGCAGACACAAATGTATGGACAATATTTTACTCCAAAGTCTGTGCTCTATTCACACTAAATGAATGTTATAGAGATAAATATTTCATATAAAACATGGTGTTGCTAGAGAAATAAGATTTCTGGACAGGTAACAACACGTTATGATATATCCAACCTACCATAAATATACCCACTCTTCTGGTTTCACTTCAAGTTCCAGGGAAATTTAAATGAATGTACTTCGCTAAAAATACCTGTCAGTTTAGAAGACTGAAAAATAGTATTTTAACCTAGAATGTTCTGAAAGGAATTTGAGACAAAATCCATTACCTTACAATCACAACACAGTAGTCAGTCAATTAGCGGGCATGTGATATATTGTGTTGGGTATAAAACAAGTCAGTGCACATGAAATTTTTTTTAAGCTTTTATTTCTTTGAGAGATGGGGAGAGAGCACATGAGCGGGGGAGGAGCAGAGGGAAGCAACAAGCCAACTCCACCACAAGCACAGAGCCAACACAGGGCTCAAACCCACGACCCTGAGAGCATAACCTGAGCCAAAATCAAGAACCGGACGCTTAACCAACTAAGCCACCCAGGTCTCCCAGTACGTACTCAACTATTCTTTTAACATCATGGCACATGCAGAATTGGATAATATTTTTCAACACACAGAGTAAACGGACAAGTCTATAGACAGAGGAAATTGCTCCAGAGCTCCAGCTACCCTAAAGGCCAAGGAAACCAGTAATTCTGTATTCTTCGAGCTTGTAACAATGAAGGTACACCTTTGCAGAAAGCTCTGATCAAAAAGGGGTGGGAAATATGTTTCATCTCCCATTGTAACTCAGGTCAATCCGTAGTGCTTTCCACTTCAAAACCAAGTGTCCCGTCCCCTAGGATGCACCTTCTGTGCTGTACAAACCAGGACAACTGGTCACCCAGCTCTAGGGGGAGGCTGGGAAGCACACTCACACTGCATCCAGGATTGGTGGGAAAGAAATGCCTGAACTTTGGGGATGGATAAATGATATGGAACTCACCTCCTTGAGAACCAGCTAAGGACTCTCTGCACATGGAGGAGATACAAAGAGAACTGTTCCTAAGTGGAGATACAAACAGAAAGAAGAACAGAGCTGCAGCAGACATAGAAAGAACACAAATCGAGCTAAAGCATAAAGGGAAGAAAACCTAAGAGGACTAAAAGAGGTTTCAGATGTGCTCAGGCGGTATGAGAAAGGCAAACAAAGACCATCAATAAGAGACATCTACTTTTCAATGCAGGCAGGTGAATTCTAGCGGGATAAGGATGCCTTCAAGAGTCCTACCAGGAGCTCACTCTCCCAGGACCGCGTGGTTCTTGGCCACCATACACTATTCTCTGGCAAGGGGTCCTCCGGGGAACCAAGGTACCAGGACCAGATGTGCCCAATGTGCTGTGAGGTTCACAGCTGGTTTCTAGCACTCTATCTAAATATAGCAGGGAATGGTGGGAAAACACAGGAGCGGCACACATTGGAGAAAGGGGTAAGAGTAAAAGATGGAGAGAAGAGGCTATGGAGAGGCTCATCTTGGACCCCTGCCAATCACCCAAGAACCTGACCTTTAATATAGGGCAGAACACATGGTATCAACAATAAAAGCATGATATGAGTGGTATTTTACTGATGATGTTTAGGATATTCAAGCACTTACATGGGCCAGACACCTTACTTCGGGATTTACATATGTCTCACTTATTGCTATAATAGGAATATAGAGATTACAGCTGAACTGCAAGTTTGAATATTTTGTTTCAAATGCATTATTCAAAATCACCAGTTTTCATAAACAACTCACAAACCAAGATTCCTCTTCCTTTTTTTCTTAAGTACAAAGTATCTTCTATGGCTTGTAATTCTACACCTAATTCACTATATTTAAGACATTTCCGAAAAAGATTGAGTTGTTGCAAGGCGTCAATCTGACCAGTTGTCATTATCGGTTCCAAAATGAAAACATGCAGACATGCTGATTCACTAACGTCTGTTAAGTAACCAAATAAAGCATTATAAGAAACCAATGCAATGGAGCTAGGTACCTCTAAGTGGCGGGGCGGTGGCAGGGTGGGGGTTACTCTATGAAGTATGAAAATGGTTACAACTTCAATGATGAGATAGATATACCTACTATGTTATAGGGCTGAGAAAGTCATTGTGGTGGTAAAGAGGTTGCAACTAGTAAAATTTTGTGACACCCCTGAACCAGTTAAAGGTCAAACTCACTACACCCACGGGTGACCCCTGGTGTCACGCACCTGAATTCTGCTTTTCTGTCCTCACTGTCTCCTCCTGTAAGACGGTAAGCGCGATGCTAGAAAGCAGTCCTCGTTGAAGCATGTGGGTTAAGCAACCAGACCAACTAGATTTCGAAGCTCGTTCCTTAAGGCTATTATTGTGTGGCACTGGATTCCCCAAGCCCAAGCTGCTACTGGCCTCGCTTTTCTCACCTACTGAATGGGTCTCCTAATATTTTCCTCACTCACACAATCGTCTTGCAAGTATTTGTGAAAGCGCTAAGTTCATTCGCTAAGCATGCGGGGAAGGCTCGACGTGCATTAAAAAAAGAAAAAAAAAAAAAAGAGGATGGACTCAGGTCCTGAACAGGTTCACTTCCTTTCTAATAATTTTTGTATCCATCATTTTGGTTCTTTAGAATCTACCTTTGCTTTCTTTTCAGCAACCAAGTTCAACCAAAATTCAAACCCTACCCCAGAGCTTTGTCCCTTGCAGCCCCCTCCCCCATTACCTCACCTCCTCTGGCTTTTGCCCTGGTTATCAGATTAGTCCATCCCTGCTTCTAATTTCTGAAATGGGTCCTTTGACCAAGGTCAACAGAGTCCTTATTTCAATTAAAACTAATTCAAGTACAAGCTCCTTCAGCCAGCTGTCACCTCCAGACAGGGTTGTCATTGGCATCTCAGGACAAGATGGTGAGAGAGAATACAGCTGGTTTTCACCTGCTGGCACTCCCCGAATGCTGGGGGCTCTGGGTGTTCTACGCAAATGGTAGGGTTGCACTTCCCTGCCTTGTTTTCACACTACCTATGACTGTGTGACTTGTCCTGGCCAGTAAAATGCAGACAGAGATAACATTTGTCACCACTGGGCAGAAGTTTCCAGAAAAGTTAGTGATTCAGCATGCTCTCTTTTTGGCTGATGCCTCCAGCAAGAGTACAGATGGTAATTCCTGTATCAGCCTGGACTCCAGCTTGAGAACATGGAACAAAGATCCACAACAGACAAGTAGCTTGAATCAGAAATAGCGGTTTTTACTTCAAGCTTTGTGGGTTGCCCCCGCCCCACAGCGTACCTTCAACCATCTTGACTGATGAATAAGTACAGTGATTAAGGGAGCACCTGTTCAAACCCCAGCTCTACCTCTTCTACTATGAACAACTTGAGGGTACTTAACTTGCTCTGGTTTTAGATCTAACTCAGGGTTATTGTTTTTCCTAGGTCTGCTTCAACTTTCTTATCACAGTAAAATAGAAATTACTAGAACCTAATTTATTGGCTGTGCAGAACAAAATGCATTCCATGTAACATACATAAAACCATGACTAATAGACAGTGTATGCTATTAGCTGGGGCCCCATCCAAACCGAGAACAGAACATCCCTGATCTTAAGGAGCTTAAAATGTGCTGGGAGAAATAAAGCACCTAGAAAGGAATAACCAGAACTCATAAGTATAAAAAGGGAGGTTCAAACACACTGGTGTGGAATCTCAGAGATGAGAAATCATGCCCTGGTGGAAACAGAATGGAGAGGGACAAGGCAGGGATTTTCCCTGGACGTTGAAAATGAAGAAGGCTGCAAAGGTAAAGATCCAAAGAACCAGGGAGGAGGAGAGGGGAGAACATTTCAGATGATGAAGGCAGTATGCTCTGATTACCACGTGCATTTATGTAGGGTATTAATCTGGCTGCATGACCTTCAGAACACTGTCCATTCAGTCCAGGCTCGTTTCTGACATGGACAAGATCAGGTCAAGGGTTATATCGATTTTTCTTTTTCTTAAGTATAGCATCTCTTAGTATAATGAAACATACAAAGGGGCACATAATATATCTTCTGTTGGAGACTACAAAGATCTCTTATTCTTTGACATGAGGGAGGTGCGGGGAGGGGGAGAAAAGTCTCTTTTTGAAATAGAGCCTAAAGGAGCCACAAGATATTTTCAGTATTTCTCCAAGTTTAATACCTTAGCCCTCAGCCCTATTTCCACAGGTGTGGGTGGTGGAACTTCCATAATTCCATGTAGGATCTGGGTCTTGGAAGAGAGTCTATTTCAGAGCCTCTGAATATCTGTGTCAACACACACGTTTGCGCACCAATTTGAAGGGAATCAAATGTATGGATTTGAGCCAATCTCCGGGCATTATGCAACACTTCAATTCCACACCTAACATCAGAGATATTTCCTTTTTAGGGTCCTCCTCATTTTCTCATAGAGGCAGGAGTTTTTGTTCTAGCAAAGAAACCACATCAGAGAAAGGGCAGGGGGGGAGCACAGTGTCTAGAATATGTATTGATAACTGCTCCATGGGAGGTGATGAGAGAAACCACGGGGTACTGAAAGCAGGAGAAAAACCACCATTTGCCTACTGACCAACTAACCCATTCACTTCCTCAATTCCGTAATTAATGTTTAAAACACGAGAACAGCCTGCAAGCACAGATCAGGTTTGAATGTGATTTTATGAGATTAAAAAACACAAGTTCTTGGAGATCAGGAATCTGGTCTTCCCTCCACTGTCCCTGACATCACAGCTGGAACACAGCAGGGACGCAATAAATGTTAATAACTGAACAGACGCTCAGACACACAAGTGTAGGGAAGGACACTATGTTCGTCACTTAAAAGATGACACTTGTAGATGCAACATATTATAAAAAGGTGGGTTTGTTTTGTTTTGTTTTAACGGACTTGAAAAGATCTCTGCACCAGTGGCTAAGGACTCAAGGATGTTCAAATCAGATCACATTTATACCAATGGCTCAGATTTTAAAAGAATCCTGAACTTTACTTAGGCAATGACTACCAGGATAAAATAATAATAATTATTATTATCATAATAAGAATTTAAAAATTCTCTGCATATCTTGTTTTGGCTGCATCTGTATTTTCCTTTTCCATTCCAACCTTCAATCTAGATTTCCCCACATTCAAACACACACAGGCTTCTCACGGGCTCCGACCCATGTTCAAAACCACACAACGAATGGAAGCGACAGCATCCATAATTTATTTCTTCTACCTTAGCACTTAGAGTGCCCCTTGCTTAGCATGTCCTCCCTGTCCGGAGAGTGGGGGACAGTGCTCACAATGCTTTCCTCTCCATCTGCTTTGTGAACCCCCTAGTGCCCTGTGCCCGGAAGGCATTTACATTTTGCTTCCTTTAAGAGGAGCCAGAGCACTGAGAAGTAAAAGCTTAGAAAACCTGACTTTGAAGAGAAAGGGTCAAAGTGCAGCCTTAAGTCTTCTAAGAAGCAGTTTATTTCCCTCCAGCTGATTGCCCTGGAATGAAATAAAATCAAGAAATACACAAACACAACCTGAATTGAAGACCATTTCTCCTCTCTGTCCCCCACCTCGGCTCACTCAGCAGGACTAAGAAAGTCACAGGGAAAGACTCCGAATCTCATTTGCCCGCATGGGTGGCCCATTCCCGGTGTCCCCTGAAGCCCCGAAGGGGAGAGTCCGATGTCCTCAATGGTTACTTCTAACGCAGGGGTCTAGGCCAGCATCAAGCGAGAAGACAGATGGACAAGATCCTTGGCAACCTGGTTTGCAGTGAACATTATCAGTACTGCGAGTTTCTTCTAAGTGCGAGGCATTGCTGAGACCATCACACAGTGGGATTCTCTACCCCTCCCTGCTGCAGTGTTATCCCACCAGAACCAAGGCAGCTCTGGATGACAGCACCCTTAGACCAGTCTAGTTCTGTCTCTCACTGTGACAATGAGGAAAGGAGCCTCCAGAGAAGCCAACTGACTTTGTCCTTCCCAGGAAATAATCAAAGACAATGTGCAAATGAACGGAAAGTGACATCAAAAAGGGCTAGGCTGGGCCACAATCATGAGCATCAAGGCTGCGGCAGCAGCCAAGGGTGGCCGAGCATGTTCTATGTTCCAAGGACTGTCCCAAGCCCCTCACTGATAATATTTCATTAAAGTATCATGAAATCTTATGAAGTGGGTTTTACAAAAAGGGGAAACTGCAGCAAACACATTTAAGTGAGCAAAAGCGATGTTCTCACAGTGAGAATAACACATATTTACTCTGTGACTTCAAAGATGTGCACCCCTCTACCTGGTGAGTCAATGGCGGAGCAGAATTTTAACCCAGTGAGCCCCAGAGGCAACTACAAGGATCCTCACAGGGGACCGGCAAGAAGGTCAGTGGGGAAAGGTGGTGCCATCCCACGGAAGCAGACATCTGAGAGACGCAAGCAGAAGTCACATTCTGTTGGCAACATCTGGATCTCTCCCCTGGGGCTTCCAGGGGGAACCAGCCCTCGATGAGCACCTTCAGACTCATTTTCTCACTAAAACTCTAAGAGAATAAATTCATATTGTTTTAAGCCACTGAATTTGTGCTGATTTGTTAAAGCAGCAAGAAGAACTTACATACTTGGATTTTTTTTTCCTTCAAAACCAATCAAGGCCTTCCCCCCCACCCAACCCAGGACATCTGGGTGATGGGAATTCACCTTACTGATGTTCTACATAGCTGAGTTTTCTAAGTAGTAGCCGTAAAATTCCACCTTCTCAGGCTAATGGGGACAGCTGGTCACCCTATTTCTGAGTGAAAGGATCATATCTGGAAAGGACAAAGAGGTCCTCAAAGTACGAGAAAATGATTCACTGCTGGAGGTTTAGAAGCAAAGTGAATTTCATGATTGCAGAAAGACCTGCTTGAACTCAAAGGATGGACAGGCTGGAGACCTAAGTGTGTTCTTCATAAGCACATCACAGCACAGCTCACGTGGAATCCCAGAGGACGCCTGTCCTCAAACCAAACCCAGCTGTGAAAACTACGGGGGCTACCGCCTTCTCCAACTCCATGTTAGCATGTGCCCTGCAAACATGTGTCCCCCTCTCTATGGTCCCACTGCCATCAGGAACATCTCCAACCATCTGAGAACAGAAAATCAGGCTGTCTGATATGGAACCCATTTGCTCAGAGCCATACCAGCTAAGTGACGGGGGACAGGTCAGGATTCAGCCAAGCTGTGTCTGAAACTCTAATTCATACCCAAAGATGGAGAATGTTGCAGAAGCCTTTGAAATGTGTCCAGTGATGACGGTTTCTCTTTGCCTGACAACCAAAGAAATCACATGCTACTCATAGGCATAGGAATAATAACCCCTTACATTTTGCAGAATGATTAACTCCCATTGCTGAATTGCATTATCTAAGGAAACTATTATGGCTTTAGCTGCTTTTATTTAACACTTAACTGCCTTACAGGAATCTACATTTCTCAGGTACAGTAAGGTTCCCTCCTCCCTTCCAGTTCTCTCACATAAGTAAGTCACACACGTGCACGCCGCTAATTGTTGTGGGTGCAAACCAGTCCTTCACTCAGGATATTTCTTTGTACCTACTTTTTGCATTTATATTTATTTCTTTAATTAAAAGCACCCATTGTACCAAAATGTTACAAAACATGGGAATTTCATGGGGGAAGTACTTGTTTCCTCCTTTCCCACCCCATTGATGCTAACTTCAGTCTGATGGGATCCTCCACGACTTCTAAGCATACATAAACCGATTGATGGTTTTGTGTAGCTGCGAAGTTTTCCTTAGAGGATTTTTGACAACTTGGTTTTCATTTTTTCCCCACTTACTGAAACAGGATGGTCCTTTTATTTTAACACAAAGAGGTCTGTTCTGTGATTTTTTAAAAAAGATTTTATTTATGAGAGAACAAACACAAGCAGGGAGAGGGGCAGAGGGAGAGAGGGAGCAGCAAACTCCCCACCGAGCAGGGACCCCAACATGGGTCTCCATCCCAGGACCCTGAGATCATGACCTGAGCCCAAACCAAGAGTCAGTCAACCAACTGAGCCACCTGGGCGCTCTGTCTTGAGAGTTTTAATTGTTGTGTTCTATAGCATCAAACTAATGTTACCATTCTCTTATTAACTGAAATAGCACTTACTTCCAACATAGTGCTCACTCAATAAATCCACCAGGCTACCTATCCCATGAACTGTGCATCCCTCAGCCCTGGTGGTGGGGAGACAGACAAGTCCCTCCTACCATTACACAGAGGGACCCGAGTCAGATGTTCTTCACAGACCTGGCTTCCCAATGGGCTAGTTTTACCTGAGTCGTTTGATTTTTGTTCTTGTTTTAGAAAACCCCAGTGTACCAAACAACACAGTACTGAAGTATTCTATCTTCGCACATAGGGAGAGGCTAATGAATGCCTGTGGACCTCCTGACCTAATGACTAGAATCCATATGTCCATTTAGAGTTAGGTTTACTGTATTTTCCTCCCTGAATTTCAGTTGCAGTAACATACCTGCCATTTTGTGAGTGCTGGAGTCCAAGGTACTGATGTCGGACTTCTGGAATACTGCATACGGCAGAGGAGAATACAACAACTGCTGTTTTGTGAAAGAAAAACTACTTTGCAAGCCTGCATTTTACTACTCATGGGTTGAACCATAAAAACATAAACTTGGAAAAAGGGACAAGTGCCTAAGACAGCAAACTTCCAAACAACCCCAAAATGACCATCAAAGACCCGTGTGCGATTAGATAGCCAGCTGGGGAAGGGTGTTGAGCACAGCAGCGGCCGCTCCTCTCCTGAAACAGCCTTTTCCTTGAGGATCATGTCCCCATCACGCATTTGGCAATGAACCTCTGTGACGCCCGCCTGCAGAGCACAGACAGAGAACGCCAAATCCCGGGAAAGAGCACAGAGTTTTTTGGTATTCTGCAAAGTTATTGTCCTCTTGACAAACACGCTGAAGTCACTACTGCTCAAAGTCACCGAGTCTTGGCCGTCTGTGAAAGGTCTGTCGGTTTAGGGAAACCTCTTCTGTGACCTTGAGGTGCACGGGGGCTTAACCCCTGTCACAGATGGGGAGTCATGCATTTCCCCGGTGGGCTCTGCAGAGAAGGAGCATTTGCTTCTTCACTGCCATCCGGCTGTTCTGCAGGGTTTAGTTTATGCAAACGTCTTCCTGACATGTAACCACACAGTAGTACATGTCCAAGGCTCTTTTCTCTTTCAGGGTTTGCATAATTCTTTGTAATTCTCTTTCTTTTTGGAGTTTTTGGCCCTCAAGAGATACTTATTGGCCATTCCTCGTGTGCACCTTATATCAGCCCCTGGCACGGAGAAGGTACTCAAGAAATGTTGCTAGAACATGAATGCCAGGACTGTGTGGAGACACACAGGTGATCAGAACACTTGACTAGCTCTGGCTCTGTCCTAATCAGGATTCGAAACAAGATACCAAATACTAGGAGTCCATCATTACAACGATCCTTTATAAAATGTGTAAATACAGCACCAATCGGGCAATAATTTAAGGGAGGTAGGTGTGGAGACAGAAATTTAGACTATCTCTGCCTTTCCTTTAAGCTCTGAAATACTGGAGTTTGAAAGAGAATGTCCCAGTCTCAGAGGAACTGATTAAACCGTCAACTACTCTTGTGACCACTAATCTATGGAAAACAACAACTCTTGGTTTTAACACAAAATGCATTTAAAATATCCTAAAGAACCCATCAAAATCCAAATTACTGAAATTCAGAAACATGCGCCAAACAAAGAAGGTTGCTGATTATGTCTGGACTGATGCACTTGGTCCTACTCCTCTCAGAACCTAGACCGTTTTCTTAAATTTTGTGATGTATCTCTACGCCTTCTTCCGTGTGCTCCCGTGTATAGAATAAACCAAGAGGAATAATACTAGGACAGGCTTTCCGGGTCAGATGAACTTGAATTTCACTTTGTTTCGGGGGCTCACCACCTATGTGAGCTCCAGCAGCTTCCTGACAGAGCCTCTGTTCCTCCTCAGCTAAAGCACAGGGATCATGGGCAGCCAACCATGGCTATCATGGTTCAAAACCATGGTTCAAAACCAGCCGCCCAACTACCTTGCGCTATTCAATTCAAGGAATCCTATCTTTGTGTACACACATACACACACACACACACACACACGTATACAGGATAAACATGCTAAAACTTTTATATAGGTTTTATTTTTTTAGATTATAAATTTTTATTTATAAAATTTTATCTATATTTATAAACATTTTATATATATATATATATACATATATATATATATATGAACTGAGATTTGCCTACAACAACTCTTGGTTTTAACACAAAATGCATTTAAAATATCCTAATTTTTCCTAATTTATCCTAATTTTTCCCAATGTTTTAAAAATAATAATTAACGTATCAATATGGCTGCCTAGGGGCATGTGGGGGGCTCAGCCATTTAAGCTTCTGCCTTGGGCTCAGGCCATGATCCTGGGGTCTTGGGGTTGAGCCCAGAATCGACCTCCCTGCTCAGAGGCGAGTCTGCTTCTCCTTCTGCTTCTTCCCTTTCTCCCCTACTGGTGTTGTCAATCAAATAAAATCTTAAAAAAAAGCACATATGGTTGCCTAAATCAAGGCTGACAGGTGCCTGGAATGTATGACTAAGCTTTCCCACCCCTTGACCGTGACAGACATCACTAACTGATCATGTCAGCTTGTATCACAGAGACCAGAAAGAATCCTCAAGACAGCACTCCTGGCAGCCCCGTAGTCCGCCGAATTAGTTCTCACCATGAAATTCACTTGCCAGCCTTGGCATCACTGAAACAAATCACGAGTGGGTATACAAAGCTTATCGATGCTGCAGTTTGGCGCCCGAGTGTTCGGAAGGGCATTGCGAAACCGCAAAGACACCACAGAAACTACCTTGTCAACACCTATCCCAACCTCACCTTGCCTACACAGCTTAAGAAAACACACACACCTCAAAAATCTTCCCACTCAGTTTC
Organism: Lontra canadensis; assembly: GCF_010015895.1. Classification (NCBI taxonomy): domain Eukaryota; kingdom Metazoa; phylum Chordata; class Mammalia; order Carnivora; family Mustelidae; genus Lontra; species Lontra canadensis. The sequence goes on from NW_022631079.1 coordinate 1,503,574, forward strand.
TATACCTCGGATGCAAATTGGAATGAACACTCAGGTGATCTCATATTGAAAACTGTATAATGCTAATTTAACACAAGACGGAGGATTGTTTACTCACAGCATTTATTCTTATGGCAACAGAGTCATTTTAGGTACTTATTCACCTAATCTAAGGCTGGTTTCATTTTCAGTTAAAATATCACCTCCCAAGAATTGTCTTTTTTTTGGGGGGGGGGGCTATCAATTGACCTACTAAGCATCGTTTGAAGAACCAAGATTACAACAGGGAGCAAACGTGTTGTCAAACACCCAAACACCCATCCTTGTGAAGCTCATAGGCCTCACGTGGCCGTCTCCACGGAAACCATCGATTACTGTGACCAGTAAGGGAAATGGTATAAAAATTCAGCTGTGTTCTGCCACACACTGAAAACCCCTCACACTCTCCTGCTGGACCACCAAACAACTTAAGCCACCTTTCAAGTTTCCCTTGAGGAACTGACACAGGTGAAAACCCCTCCTTCAGGAACACCTAGGCTCTTTTCTCAAAAGAGCATCCCACCGAGTATTTAACCCTTTTTCCCTATGAAGAAGCCATCTCTTCCCCCTCAGCATCAAGAAACGTCCTTACCACCATCTCCACTGGTCTGTTCCAGAAGGCCACAGTCCCACGAGCCTCTGCTTTCCACCTGCCAGGGCTGTTTCTGGCAGCTCCCATTGAACGAGTGTGTGCTTGTGTGAGAGATTGTGTCAGGAGGAGATATGCACACCACCACAGCCTTCAGTAACCCCAGAGACAACCCCACTCTCTCCTCCCTCCAAAATGTCTGTGGCATCAAATACAAGATTTTCATAATTTGAGTCACATAGAAGCTGACATGGTTGTCCTGGGGCAGGGGTCAGTGACAGGTGCTGTGTAACAGGTGGTCATACATGTGTGTGAAATACTGTTAAACAAGTCCAATGTTGAAGTCCAACCACTAAGTTCACTTGGCAAGTCAATGAGTTCACAGCTGGCCACAGCTGTCAACGCACTCACGGTCATTCCTAGTCATCAAGGGCATGTTCTCTTTATCTCCACACCCCTCCTTCTCTCCTTTACCATGCCCTCGAGTTTACACATCTTGTTGTCTGCAGAGTGAAATCTTATCTGTTGGTGCTTCTCTTCACATCACTGGGAACTCTAGAAAAAGGTCCCAATTCATAGTTATTAATTCACTTGGAATTTATTTCACCACAGTCACCTTTCCTCACAAATCAGGTTTAAAGAAATTTTTGTTCATCCCAGTGTTGGATGGGATTGATTGTAGTCAACAAAAGAAAACTCCATTCCTGGTTACTGATTATATATTAAGAATGACCTCACCTAACCAGAGCATGCCTTCAACAAGATAGCTGCATAAAAAAGTCACTTTTAGCTACAAAAGTGTCTTTTCAGGAATGGCATCAGTAATAATTGCTAGTAATTTCTAATCATCAGTGTTCAGTTTTTTTTCTAACTTTGTTTTCTTTACTTCCTCCCTCAAGATCCATTACGGTCATATAACAGTAGAGTCTGTCATGTTAGAATGAAAAATCCTAACTGAGGTTACCACTGGGTAACCCTACATAGTAGCAGGACTCACTTTCCAAGACAGCCCCGTGGCTACGGCATTTCAAGGGTCATAGTTTCAGCAAGAGAGAAACACCTGGTCTCTGTAAATAGAAGGAGCTAGCAGTCCTTGGATAAAGACCAACAGACACAGCTTTCCCATCATTCTAGGCCCTGGGGCCATCTTGGGAAAGAATGAAGAAGCAAGAGCCACTATCCAGCCAGGACACAGTCTATTCCTACCAGGGATGATAAATCCATGCTAGAACTCCCAGCGCAGATTCAGAAGTGAAGACTGGCTTGACACCATTCCTGAGCTGTGTATGCAGGATGTAAACCCCTCCAAGCACTCAGATACCTGACCGATGGGTGCCAGAGTTGGTGCTGGGCCCTGAGACCACAGTCTAACACTGGACTCAGGCACCCTGGCATCTCCATGCTGCTTCCCCACTGCAAAGCCCCCGCACGAGCATGTATTGTACACCCCTAACTTAACATTCCCAGTTCCCTTGTTCATGGAAACACTGCTGTGGGAAATATCCCCCAAGTTCTCCTCTCTTTGTTGCAAGTAAAACCCTTCCTTTTCCTCTTCTTTGGCTTGGCGGGTCCCTTGGCTGGACACCCACCAAGAGGCAAACCTCGTTTCGGGTATCATCACTGCAGCATTCAATACCCAAAACTCCCTTGCTTTCCTGGACTCTGTTGTGAGGGTGCCCACTTTTCTATTGGGTCGTTGGTTTTGTTCTTTATTTCAAGGAATTTTTTAAAGAGATTAGTTCTTAGTGACATGTGTACCAACATTTTTTCCCAGTTTTTTTTTTTTTAATTTTGCTTAAGGGATCTTTCTTCTGTGCAAAATCTTTTTTTAAATTGTGATATGGATTTATGTTTATTTTTGCTTAAGAATTCAGGTTATAGTTACAAATCAGGTTCTTGGCTCCAATATTATAAAATAAATTCATCCATATATTTTCTATTGTTATTTGACGTCTTATACATTTAAATCCATGATCCATTTGGTGTTTGTCTTCGTGTACACACAACACTTATTAAAAAGTCTACTTTAATTCCACTGATGGGTCTATACCTGAACATTCTAGTTTGGGTCCTTTGTTAATCTTAAAAACAAACAAACAAAAAAAAAACAAAAAAAAAAACTTACAATTCTACAAAGTTAAGATCCCACAAAACCTGGATATACTACTTAGTGTGGTAAGTTTATGGGATAGGTTTCTAAAAGAAGCACATGTGTATATAAAGTAAATGGTAACATTATCATTAGATGTGAATTAGAATTAAAAAATTATGACAATAACTGTTATTAGAGACTGAGTAAAAAGGGAGTTTGCTCAAGAAACTCATTAGTGAGCTGAATGGGTTTGAAGAATAAGGTGGTTGTACGGGGATAGAGCAGAAAGTTAGGCTGGAAAGCAACTTTGATGTAAAATTCTGTAGGCCATTGACTAGAGATTAATGGATTACTTCAGGATAAATGCACAAAATTCAAGAAGTGTAGGAAAACATAAGTTTAAATGATCATGTAGTAATGATACCCAGAGGCAAAGAATCATAGCTTTGAAGCAAATCAAGATTAGTCCAAAAATCAAGCCTATACAGAAAGAAGGAAACCATGTTCAGTGAACACCTTGAAATTTGATCATTTCATACCCATTTTAGAGATGAACATTCTAACTCTTGCTCGAATGGTCAGGCTACTATTTCAGTTTATTCCTTTATTATGTGATAAAACAAAAATTTAAACTCTTACCTGTCTGGCTTTAAGCATACTTTCCCCTACAGAGTAACTGAGAAAGGTAAAAGTGTGTGTGTGTGTGTATGTGTGTGTGTGTGTGTGTGTGTGTGTGGTGCGCATGCATAGTGTGGGGAGCATAGGGGTAGGGTATGTGGAACAGGCTTTTGGTAACATAAGAAGGCAAAGAACATTAAGAAGATGTAATCAGATAAAGCTGAGAATACATTCTTACGGATACATTTAAGAACCACTGGCTGTGCTTGGATAGAAAGGTGTGGAACAAGGTGAAGCCAGGGAAGGGTAACGTGTCACGGACACACTAAGGGGATCCAAACCATGGCATCCATGCTTAAAGAATGCCTGGCCGTGTGTGGACACACACGGACTCCCTCCCTCATCATGGTCTGTCTCCAAGCAATAATTACAAATTCACATGAAAATGCATCCTAGGTAGCTGTAGATGGAACCTGAAAACCATTAAAGACTAAAAATGTAATTTGTCCAAACAGGAACAAGCTTAAAAGAACTTTGTTTACATCAATGCCACATTCATAGATAGTGTAATCTGAGGCACACCATCAATGTGTTTAAAAAGTGCACAAAGATACCCCACTTTGGAATAAATGCATATGCCCTTGAAGTCTAGTGGAAGGCATGCACTTCCTACTGCCCTGCTGGGGAATTTCCCAGGATTGTACCCCTGGATATCAGTTGCCAGCATGACACTTTGTTCAAAGTCTAAGGACACCTAGGGGGTCAAGGATGTAGCTACATAGTAAATGCTTTTTAAAAATCATGAAACATACCATGCACTAGAGCGTACATTTAAAATGTATGTGCAACTTCAAAAATAGACAAAAGTGATACACTTAAGGGAAATAGTTTCCATACTTTCTGCTTCTTTCAGTATGAAGGAGGAAAGAGAAAACCATGATCATTATGATTTTAAGGCATACAATTAAAATCACCGAATTTAGTTCATGTAGAGGGAAAAACTCATTTGTGTAAAGAATAATTTGTAATAAGTAACATATGGTTTTCTTTTTAAATTGTATGAAGTCATTATACTCAGAGAGAGAACAGGTTACCTTCTACTTCAAAAACCAGGCAAGAAGCTTCAAATACCCAACCTCTCTGGCAGTAACACAAACAAAAAACTTCACTTTTTGGAGAGATCACAGGCATATCTGCCTCCAGTTTCGATCATTGTTCTTTGGAACTTGTGGCTTTGTGTGACAAACAGCAGAGCACTGTTTATAACGGCAGCTTGGTTCTGACAAAGTAGTTCTTTTTTTTTTTTTTTAAAGATTTATTTGTTTGACAGAGAAAGAAAGAGATCACAAGTAGGCAGATTGTGACCTGAGCCAAAGGCAGAGGCTTTAACCCACTGAGCCACACAGGTGCCCCTGACATAGTAGTTCCAAATTGACTAAACTCTTCCAGAGATTAGATACACAGAACAGCAGAGATAGAAGAGAAATCATAGGTCACCTGCACCTGCCTTTTTTTTTTTTTAAATGACTGACATTGGGGTGCCTGTGTGGCTCAGTGGATTGAGCCTCTGCCTTCAGCTCAGGTCATGATCTCAGGGTCCTGGAATCGAGTCCTGCGTCGGGCTCTCTGCTCAGTGGGGAGCCTGCTTCCCCCTCTCTCTCTCTGCCTGCCTCTCTGTCTACTTGTGATCTCTGTCAAATAAATAAAATATTAAAAAAAAAAACACAAAACAAAACAAAAACCCGAATGACATTAAGGCAGAGGTCCATGATGCCGGTAGGTACCATTACTTAGCAGCCTGGAGACTACTGGGATAAGGCCCGGCAGACTGTCTCACCTGCCTTCGACCACCCTGCCCCCACCTGAAACTTTCTTCAAAACAAAGATGCTCCCTAAATCAGAGTGCATGCCACATTTTTTTTAAAGCAGCCAAGGGAAACAACATTGTCACCAACTAATTTAGGATCCAACTCTATAATAGGTATTCCTAAGAGGAATGAAATCCATTCACTTCTAAGCTGAGTACAATCTGAGTCTAACAGAGGTACTTCTAAAAAATAGTTAATTTTGGTCCACCTGGGTGGCTCAGTTAGGCATCTGCCTTCGGCTCAGGTCATGATCTCAGGGTCCTGGAATGGAGCTCAGCAAGGTGGGTGGTGGGGTCAGGCATCTCCCTCTCCCTGCTGCTCCTCCTGCTGGAGCTCTCTCACAATCTCTCTCCCTCTCTGTGTCAAATAAAATCTTAAAAATAAATAAAAACCAATATTTTATTTTGAATTTGTATCCTTTTAAATTATCTTCAGGCAATTAAGAGGTGACACCAAATAGTGTGGAGAAACACCTGCTCGTTCTAATAACGTGCATGGGCAATAACAGAGACCTAAACTGTATTGTCCAAAGACGTCGATACTTATCTTTCCGTTGCAAAGATAATTTTTTCCCCCAATACTTGTCTTTTTTAAAAAGATTTAAGTAGGCAAAATAAAGAATAGAGAGTAGCACTTCACTGGGATTTAGAGATCGGACACATTTCTAGAAGGTTTAATAGATAAGTAGTAGCAACTATTTCTTGGGCTCCTTCTATGCTTAGTGCTCGATGACTGCTGTATCGCTAAACCCCCAAAACTGCTTTATGAGGTGGGTTCTGTCATTTGCTCATTTGGAAGAAGAGGAAACCCAGGCTGCCAGGGATTAAACAACTGGCCAAAGGCAATAGCTTGAGAGTGGCCAATTTAGGATCTGGACTCCTGGCTACGGCCAGAGCTCTCCCACACACCACAGAGCTGTGCTTCCAAAGGAAATCATCTGGGAACACTTCTGTATTATGATACAAAGAATTAGATAACGTATATAATATTTTTACAGATTAATTAGGTTCAACCGCAAGAAGTTACATTTTTTAAATCCTGATGTGAAATTTGGATCCTGTCAGATTTAATTTTTCTTAAAGATTTTATTCATTTGACACATAGAGAAAGAGAGCGAGCACAAGCAGGGGAGCAGCAGAGGGACAGGGAGAAGCAGAGTCCCCGGGGAGCAGGGAGCCTGATATAGGGCTCGATCCCAGGACCCCAGGATCATGATCTGAGCCGAAAACAGATGCTTAACTGACTTGAGCCACCCAAGTGCCCTGATTTCATTTTCTTCTTGGAATATGCAAGACCCCAAACTGGAACTGAATTTAATCCCAGCAAAAGGGAGCTGGTCTCTTTGCTGGGAGCAGGCACTGGCAGGGGTATGTAAGAGTCAGGGAATGTTAAGAACCAGCTATCATGCTCTGTGAGTATTAATAAATACATAAGCAAAATTGACATAACTCTATGTCCGTCCTGTGGCAGAAAAAGGCAGTGAGAAGCCTCTGATCCTCTTGATGAATGAGAATTTAGCTAAAGAAACTCCTGCATCAGTCAAATATAGTCAAATATAGTAACAAAAAGTCAGGTAACGGTGAAGACTGTTTTGTCAACTCTAAAGTATTACGTACACTAGAGGTAGTATAAAACTAGAATGACCACCCTTCCAAGACAAAGCTGATTTACACTTGAGGGCTGGGACTCAATCTTACTAAAAGAAACGAATTACACAGTAAAATACCTTTCACGTTCTCAACTCACATTCTAGTGTCGCGGAAGTCACAGACAGGAATGACTGACAGTTTCAAATTGCATGTTGGTAATCACAAAAACTATCCTTTCTGGGTGCTTATTTAAACGCCAAGTTAATTTCCTCTTCATGCCAACTTTGTAACAAGGCTATTAACTGAATTCCCCATTTGTATCCATCAGAAAACAAGGGGGCTTAAGGACTTTCTCAAAGGTATGGAAACTAGGTAGAGTCAAGTCAAGTCTGGTGGTTGGTGCTGCTGCTTTTAACTCAAAGACAACACTCCGTAACACACAGTACGATAGTGATGCTTCAGTCCTCAGAGGCTTGGGGTGGACCAGTCAGGAAGGGATACACAGCAGGTGGTGCTTCAGGAGAGCCCTGCGGGAGGAAGACGACCCAGAAAGACACCCAGAAGAGGGAAGGGCATCTCAGATGCGGAGAACAGCACAGAGAAATGCATGCAAATTGGAAAGTGTACGTTATCTTTACCGAAGCTCTTTGCCAAATTTCAATGAGGCAAGTGCATGAAAAATGCACAGGGTAAGAGCTCATGAGGGTCTTTGGGGGTCGGCGTCTATAGGAGGAAAATGTGTAACAGAGAAGTTAAAAAATCATGGTCCTGCTGCCTTCTCAATGACGTCAATTCAACATCCTTCTTCTTCACATCTGCTTTCATTAAGACGAATCAGATCAATACAGCATCATGTATAAATAGTATATGAGGATATAACTGAAATTTAACCCACTCTCATCTAAGAAAGAGTTTGTATGTAGCCTCAAGCAGCATTATCAGATCTTTCACTGCAGACCAGGGAGCACTGGTGAGGCTAACCGCCCGGCAGACTCCAACCTACTTAATCACGTGTGAATTCCTGCTCTTGTCTTCGACAGAGTACCTCTTTCCCTCCAGCTCCCAACATAGCCTTGACCTTCATTCAACTCTCTGGCTGTTTACTGACCTGCCTGGGTGTTACCTCCTGATATTCTAGATTTGGTGCCAAAGCCTAATTAATGAGGCTTTACAATTTTGCCTCTTCCTGTTAATAAACCACATCTCCCCTTGCTGTCAAAGTAAAATAGAATTTGGAGCCCGATTGTTTTTTATGGCTATGCTTCAAGTTTAAGTACACCTTTAGCTTAGAGGCAAAAACTAAATAGGCCTTAACATGAATAAACCTAGAGACAAGTATAAGTAAAATCTACCAAGTTGGTAAAAAGGCAGGAAAAACTCAAAGTGTTTTTTTTTTTTTTAATGTGTCTTATCATCCGGTCAAAATTCTAATGATTGCAATGGTTAGAGAGGCTACGTTAGGTTTTTCACACTCTTTGGCCTCTTTGAATCATCTCAGACTTTTTATCCCCCGTTTCTGCTCTTTTCAAGCCAAAGATGAAGGCTTCATTCACATTTTGACATTTCTGTAATTAGAAGTGGCTCCCAGAGACTCACAGTCACTGCAAAATATTCGTAGTTTCTTCCCTCCCCCGAATCTGTCATTTGAGTGATGGCTCATCCTACCGTCAGTGCTGCTGCAGAATCTTGGAAGTCTGCCTTACTTTTGTCTTTTTGTTGGGCCACCTGGGTGGCTCAGTCAGCTAAGCGTCTGTCTTCAGCTCAGGTCATGGTCTCGGGGTCCTGGGATCGAGCCCTTCATCAAGCTCCCTGCCCAGCCCGGAGTCTGCTCCAGATTCTCTCTCATTCCCTCTGCCTCTGCTCCCAACCCCACTTGCACACATGCTCTCTCTCTCTAAAATATAATCTTTGTCTTTTTGTCAAGTGGTTTTTGCGGGAACAAAAAGGGGCACTGAAGCATAACAGTAATATTTCTGGAAAAAGTAAAACAAACCTTAATAAAACTTTCATCTACTTGTTCACAAGTGCACAGAGAGCAAAGTCACATGTGTACCCCTAATAATAACTAAGCATGAGGTCATTATTTTCTTCTCTGAATTCCTTCTTCCTTCTCCTCATCTTGACTCACTCTCTCAAGTGGAAAAAGAGACTTAACTCAAGCGGCACATAGAAAAGGCAAAAATAAACCAGGGGGCTTCCATGGACACATGGACCCAGCCTCGTATTTATCACTTTGTCCCAAATTTAGCATTTTTCTGGAAAAGCAAGGAATTCTGTGTCCATTCCAGATGGAAGTCAGATCACGAGTTGAGGACTGGTGGCAGCTGGTAAAAGTCAAGTTTGGGATTCTTTGTGGGCAGACGGCAGTGGCCTGCTCCCCACACCCGGTCAGGGGAGGGCACGGCCATCCCTCCAGGTGGCACAGGAGAACCTGGGTGAGTGCGGGAGCTGCCATGTTCTCTGAGGAGACCTGTCTTCCTCCTCCAAAACCCAACTGCCATTACTCACTGCCTCGTCACTGTGTGTAGGCTGGTTTGAGGATACAATGTTGGAAATGCAGCTTGTTTATATGAAGCTGCCTACACAGCTTATTAACCCAGGTCCTAAATGCTTACTATGACCAGGAAGAAAAATGCTTCACCTAAGCTTTTGAGTGTCTAGCATGAAGTTTTAGAAAAATCAATACATTGAAAACTAGTAAATTCCCAAAATTTTCAATAAAAAATGAATGTATTCAAGGATTTATGTCTGTAGATTTAGTGATGATCTGCACTAGAATGTATTCCTATCATTTTGTCCCTAAATGTACTAAAACCTTAAACATAGTTCTACTAATATCCTAATGTCTTTTTAAGTATTAAAGTGTCCCACATTTTTTTTAGAGTAAGCTTTCGATGTACTATTAAGTCAGAAATTCTTTTTTTTTTTTTTTAAGATAGTTTATAGAAAGAGAGTGAGGGCTTGCAAATGGAGGAAGGGGCAGAGGGAGAGAGAGAATCTCAAGCAGACTCTGTCCTTAGTGCGCAGCCTGACATGGGGCTCGGCCGCTTACCCAACTGCACCATGTTGACGCCCTCAGAAAGTTCCTAAATCGCAGGCAAGATACTCTATCTTGATAATATCTAATTTGGTAACAAATGAATAATTTGAGGAATATTTGCTTTTTCTTAAAAAATATAGTACTTAACTGTAACTGATACACACACACACACACACACACACACACCATGCATACATACAGATTAGGAGTGAAACAATTAACATGTTAAAGGGATATACACAGAGTCCCACACACAGAACTTTACAATAGGTCATAAAAATCTAGCAGCCGTCTCCAAACCGTCGCTAAAGGCCACTCAATACCAAGCATGGGGCTTTGTTTCTCAGAGTGTGGACAAGTGAAACTGAGCAGCAGGAAAAGCATTTGCCAATATTGACCAAGTTGACCAGAACCACACAGGAGAGTCTGAAGGAAGCAGCAGCTAAAGGTTATTTGAGATGTTGGCCTCGGCCCCCGTTCAGACCCCTCCCAGGGCAAGAGTGGCCACTTCTGTGGATTCAAGGTCTGTGCAAGCTGGACCGTGTCCCAGAGCAGGTGCTCTCAGCATTCGGTCATCAGCCGGTGGCTCTACCTTCCTCTAACACCTGGATCACCTAGATCCTGGAACTACAGTTTTTATTACTTATAACCGGTGAACCCTGCGAACCGTGACACGCAGTGCAGATCACAGCACAGAGCTCCAGAGTCTGCTAGGAAGATCCCACAGAGTACCATGGGGGAATCCCGGAGCACAGATGTAAGTGCGGGAGTCTCCCTGGAGCCCCGTGGCCAGTGACGGAGTCTGGTTGATCCCACCCATGTCAGTGGGCACTCTGGACGGTTTCAAAGCCTCTGGAAGTATTGGTTAGGAAACCCCGGAACTTACCACATTTTGCTCTTTTTTATTTTTTGGTTTGCACAAATTCAGCCAGAGCATGAAACGAGGAGACACATTTTTAAAAATTCTTAGCACATTTCTAAAAGAAATGAAAAATTCAACTCCACGGGGGAAAAGGTTTTTCAGTCTCTTTAAAAATCTTATATTGTTTGGGGCACCTGGCAGGGGTACTCAGTTGGTTTAGTGTCTGACTCCTGATTTCAACCTGGGTCATGATCTTGGGGCTGTTGAGATCGAGCCCTGTGCTCCCTTCCACACTCAGTAGTAGGGCGTCTGCTCAAGATAGTCTCTCCCTCTTCCCCTCCACCCTCTTGTGCATGCTCCCTAAAATAAATCTTAAAAAAAAAAACTTACATTATTTTACTGTTATTAATCCATGATGCATCTCTCAGAACTGACCTCAGATGTCCCCTCCTCCTGAAAGCCTGCCCATAAATCCAATTTATGTGCTTTCTGTAATGTGTTCCTGCGTCACTCCATGCTGGCTCTGAAGGAGGCATTTATCACACTGCTCTGTAATTGCTTGTTTTCCATTTTCTGCCTCTACCTGACTATGAGCTCTTTGCGGGAAAAAGGGACTATGTTCTCTTCATTCATGCAGCCCAGGAACCTGGCTCGGTGCTCAGCACAGAGCTGGTGTTAATAGATGTTTCATGAACAACAAACTGAATCACATAGGAATCACTTTCAAGTGACACAGGGAGAGAGATTGGTCCACTAGAAATGAGTCACAGGGAGGCCAAGAGGCTTTCTGAAAAAGCAGTGAGCTCCTTTGAGAGGAGGGGAGTCTCCTCACCCCAAGAATTTATGTAGGTGAAAAATAGCTATCTGACAAGGTAACTAAATCATCCATCGGTCAGTGGTCTGGACAGGATGAATTCTCAGATCCCCTCCAACTCGGAAATTCTGAAATTCAAAATCCATATTCCATATAACTAAAGCCCTCTATTTTAATTATCCTGCCTAGTGACAAAAAATTAGCATTTTGTTTCCTTCTAAGTGCTAAAGACTCTGCCTAGTGCTTATTTCTCTGTAGAATAGCAGGTTCCAGAAGGGCACAGCCAGATTTACAAAAAAGCTGTGTTATGAGCCTCCAGAGGAAGTCCTGATCCTTATCGGTTGTTAGCCAATGCGGGATTGTAAAAAGCATCAGAATAAAAAGGTTTCTTGGATCTATTTGGAATGGAGAGACATTGCCTCTAATAACAAAACCAATTTTTCAGGAGATGAGAGGTTAGCTTAACAAGAAAACTCCTGGTCCAATAGAGAAAAAGAGGGAAACCAAATTAAATATCTGTGGAAGTCCTTCATGTCTGCAAATGCCTTATTCCACGCTAGCACCTGTGGGCTTTGCTGCAACAGCGGGCTCCCCATTTACGTACACCACTGCTCTGGGTAACAAGCTGTTTCCCAGCAGACGTATCAATTCATCATTAACAAAGTCTCCAAGGGCTCCACAGATGGACAGTACAGAGAAGGCAATAGTCTGCCACCTGCATTTGGCAAATAATTGGTTTCTGAACTGAGCATCTAAATGAAAACTAGATTTCAAGGGCCTGCCAGGAGGACAGGGCTGTCACCTGGTGAATTCGGTTTCAACTAAAATGGCATCCCCAAGAATTATCAACTCAGATGTTGCATCTCTTCACTGTATGCTACAGTGAAAGGCTTTTGGGAGAAAAAATGGCGGGGATATGGTTATTGGTTAATAGGAGTTGCATTCAAATGGCTAATGAGGGGGAGGGATTCTCTACCTCCTCCGCTGCTCCCCTCACGGGACTGGGTCAGTGAGGAGATTCTGTATAGAAAGACCTTCTTTGTCATCTCAAGAACGTGGGACTTCATGCTCTGCAGGAAGGCAAGGCTCCACACTATTGACAGTGAGGTAGAGAGCAATTCTTCAGAAGACCGGTTATTAACCACCGTGACTGTTGAGAACATGGGTATCCTAGCCAGAGTCAGCTGCCTGCTTGTCACACCTGTCTGGCTGGTTTTCAGCACAAGTCCTGTCAGTTTTCCACATTTCCCAAAATACGGATGAACTGTCAAGAATAGTACTTGTACACAAAAGTCAACGATTCCTATTTTCCTACGGACCATCCTATTTCCTTTTCAGCTACGTTCTTGTTCTAAATAAAAACTTGAAATTGTTCCCTGAATTACTGAATTAAAGGTTTCCCCTGAACATGCTGGGGGTGGGGTTGGCCTCGGGGAAATAAGACAAATTTATTTGCTGGCTTCCAGGCAAAACGTGCCCACCATACCTTTGAATAGGAATCTCAGAACAGCAATAGGAAATTAAGTGAGTGTAAAAAGGAACTGGGGAGGTCAGTAAATGTGCATTTAATAACCATGTACATTTCATCTTTATTTCAAGCACCATCCGAATTCTGAAAACCTCTGCTCAACCAACAGTTTAAAAAACGAAGTAAAAAGAAACCACCTCTTCCTTCCGGTCATGGCCTCAGGGGGCTGTCCCTGAAATGTCAGTTTCTCTGTGACACATTTCCACTGCAGAGTCTGTGTACACTGGCAGACCACCTCAATGCAATTAGAATGCTCTTACTGCCATCAGGTTCTAGAATCACCCTTCACAAACTCAGCCCAAACTTTGTGTGCCACCAGTGTAACCAATAATGAGCTCCAATGTGGGCTGGAGAATGAGAATACCCCGGCAACTTGGATTTGGTTCAGAACCAACTGAATTGTTCTCAATTCATTTCACTCCCATGTGTGGACTAAACAGCCCTGGGATGTAATTCTTTTCACTAATCTGGAAAATTCCTGGTATACCAGTTCTTGAAATGGGGCTCTCCAAGAATTAGGGGAGAAGAGGAGGCTCCCAAAACATCCTCTGCTTTGGCCAGTTTTAAGAAGCTAAGACACTGGGACCCTAGAGATGGAGGCTGAGCATTTACAGCTAAAGGACACCTTAAAACTACTAGCTGTAAGTTACAGAGCTTCCCTTTAAAAGGGGCTTTGGAGATCTGATTGGATCTCAGAGAACACCTTGTTCTAGAAATCCCTAGAACTTCCCTAAGGTTCATTTTTCCTTTTTAGATTTTCTCTCTTTCTATATGGCTTCAAACCATCTTTCCACTCATGAACACAAATGTGACAGAACAGGTAAGGCTATGTCACTGGATCCATTTGCTATGTTTTAGGACTCTGGGAAGAATAAAACCAAACCCAACCAACCACAAAAATTTTGGGGGGACAGAAAAAATAAAATCTTTACATCACTGCACATGAAAGGTACATTATGGAAAATTTGACTCTAACCTTGGAGTAGTTACATTTAAAATCTTTTCCTAAGAAGTCCTCATCCTTAGTTGTATATCCCATCACCTTGTAGTCTGTTTTTTACTAGTGAATGTTAACTCTTACAAAGAAGCCCATGGTGATGACAGGAGGCAAAATCTGAAGACTGGACACGGTGAACTGCCTTCCACTGTGATAGTCTGATGCTGCAAAGATGTCTGTCTGCAGGCAGAAAGTCTGTGGAGCTGGTGGAAAGAAAACTCTGGAGAGCCAGAGGGAAGGCCTCCTGCACCATGGGGATCCCCAGGATCAATGGAGACAGAGGGGCTAAGCCACTGGAGAGGGACAAAGGCTCAAGCAAGAAGAGCAAGGGGAACCTCAAAGGCAAAGAAACAACTGTGTGCATTTGAGGAAGTCAATTTATGGCAAGAAGTACCAACAAACCAAACGCAACCTGGGATACCCAAGAGCCCAGAGAAGGGGCTAGAAAGCAGCAACAGCCTCACACCAATAAAATGCTGGGGGTGGAATTGCACTTGAACTCCTCCATGCTGGATAAAGCACTTGAACTCCTCCATGCTGGATAAAGCAGGCTACTCTCTTTACCTCATTCAAAAGGCTTGAGCAGTCATTCTAAATATTTTATTTAGAAAAAGTTTTTAAAGCCTATGAGTTCCCATCTCAAAGCAAGTGCTACCCTTAGCACCAATTGCTTCTGTAGACTTGGACAAACTGTCCATTCAAATTGCGCTATTTCATCACATTAGCTGAAACATCAACTGTTCTCTTCCAGTGTGGCTAGGCAGCAAGCCTCAATATTCAGAGTGAGAAAAATCTTATTTTCTCACCAAGTTCCCTGATGCTTAACAGGATTCAAAAAATGCACGTCGTTTCTTAGATATATTCAATGAATATAGGGACAACAAATGTGTGGCTAGGATTCCAGTCCAGGCCAGAAAGGTCTTTATGTATCTCAGAAGCTAAAGTGTTGGGAAAAATGCTCCAGGCAGCCCTGCAACACACCAGCATCAGCAACAGCACGGCAGGAAGGACCGGAGCCTTGCCTTGAAGCAGCCCAGCCTCTGTTAAGTGCATGAGGTCGAGAGGACTTCATCTCACCAGACTTCATGCCTCCACTATAAAGTTGGAACAATACCTACCCACCAAGGTTGTAGTAAAAATGAGAATTTACAACCAGTGATGCGAGAAGGGGGGCAAGGTGAGCACACAATGCGGGGGAACGGGGACTGACACAGGCTCGAACACCCTTCCCACTGGGCTGCTTCAAACCTCCAGCTGTTGTGAGCCGATTAACACTCGCCCAGCAGGCAGCCCCTCTTCCTCCTCCGTCCACAAGACACGTCCTCAATGGGCGTGGGCCATCTGTCTTCAGGGCTAAGGGCCATCTGTCATTTCTTGTCTCTGAGTGGGAGATGCTGGGCGAGTCAGGCCTCTGTGGGGAGGCACATCTGTGGCCATTCTTGATTAATATACAGCATTCAGTGTTTATCCCTTGGAGAACAACCCAGGACTCTGGGCCTTCTCTTTAAAGACAATTATAGCATCATTTAAATAGAATGAGGAATGCCAATACTGTTTATAAGCTCTCAGAATTTCTGTTTTCAAAGAAAGTTAGAACATTATCATTTTTTTTCTGTTTAAATACAAAGATTTCAGCCTACACTGAAGCCAAAAGGCAAGGCCATCTTTAAGGGAAACCGATCCTGTAACTGGACATGGCCTCGTTCTTTTGAGAGCCTGTTGGGGGTTTCTTAACGGATCCTCAGGGTTTGGGAGGCACACCGTGACATCAGGTGAGACAGAGGGGCCCAACACACTCCTGGCAGTGCTTGGAAATCCTCTTGGTCTCAGAGGACATTTTCCTCCACTAGAAAACCTGTATTTCCTTGTGAGTTTACCTGACCTACAGCATAGCCAAGTAAAAAAGGCATACAGGTTTTGGAGTCAGATAAGCATGGGTCTAAGCCCAGCCCTGCTATTCACAAGTGCTGTGAACATGGGTGAGCCCTTGGAGGGACTCCATATTCTATTCACTCATTTGCAGAACAAGCCCGTCACTGGGGGTCTAGGCCACTGGACTCTGCAGAATACAGATTATCAAATTAGGGCCTGCAACCTCATTTTTCACTTCCCAGGAGCTGAGAATCATTTGCACATGCCCAAGAGGGAACTGGTTTCCCTCTTGGTAATTTAAGTACCTAAGTAATATTCCTGATTTGGGCCCACAAAGCCTAAAATAGTCACAGTCTGGCTCTTTACAGACCATGTTTCCTGACCTCTGCTTGGGATGATGAAGTAGACTGGGAATCTTCTGTAGGCACTGTAAACACTTGGCACACTGAGGTGTTTAGTAAGTTTCCCTTCTCCTCTGAGGGAGCAACCATGGCTTTGGGCAAACAAGCACTAAATTAAAACAAGATCTTTGAAAGTGCTTAGTTCCCATCACTCAAACTCTGTGGTATTGGAAAATTTTTTGGTCTCTCTGGAGGAACAGTTTACATCTCTTCGAAATGAGACTATCAGTACTTTTTTGTGCAGAATTTTTCCTCAAAGAAAATGGTTAATTACTTTAAAGCAAATGAGAAATGCTTGGAGTAGTCAGCTGTTTTTCCAGAGAAATTCTTTGTAAGCTTACTATGGAGATCTTAGAAAATAAAGCCAGAGATGTGTATGTGTGGACAACTAAATCATTCATCGTCCCACCACCTAAAGAGAATTCCCACCATTCTAAGTTGGAATATTGCCTTTCGTTTATTCTCATCTTTCTTCGTTTTCTCAGACTCCTACCTTGCACCCAGCCAACCTTGCAGTGAGGTGACGGACTTCTGACCAATTTGATGTTTATAGAAGAAACCTACGCTATTTCCAGAAAGTCTCTTTGAAGAGCAGAGAGTGAGCTGGCTTCCAATTCACTTCTATCCTAGCGGCTAAAATGCAGAGCTAAAAAAGAAACTAGCCAAACCCTTCAGGACCAGGAGGATGGGACACCTGGGGTGGGGGGTGGGGGACAGGCAGGGGAACCTAGAGATTGTTCCACAGTAGGCTGGGAGTAACTTGGGTCAAAAACTTTATGGAGCCACTATACTAGCTCTAGCTGGCCTTCTCCCACCTCAGACTTATTTTACTCTTTCCTTTTTCCGTCTGTTCTATTTTGGGGTCTCCTCTTAGATGCAATCATCTTATTTACTATATATTTTCTTGGTGATGGAGGATGGCTTGAAACAGACCAAACTTACATGTGATCTCTCCTGGGTGGTAGGGTTACGTGGATTGTTTATTACCCTTGATGCTTTCTTGTATTTTCTCCATCTTCCACAGTGGAGAGATGATCACCATGCTACCAGAAATATCCTCATCTTAGGGTTAAATTATCAAAGTACTGAGGATTTCACAGAATATGTAATACCTAAAAATAAGGCCTTATTCCACTCAAATATCCCTAAGAACAGCAGTCGTTGGCACAGATCAGTCTGTACTAAGATCTATCAGTGATGTTCATTTTGACAACCCATATCCTATTAGGAGAAGATAAAACAGCCTGGGGGGAAAAAAAAAACAACACCTCAATCAATAATGGGTTTGCACGCTTTACAGATTGCCTAATGCAACTGTTAAGAAAAAGAGACAAAAAAATTTAACACAGATTTAGTAATTATTCCTAGGGGCGTGATCACATGATTGAAAGTGCTGAATGTTACTGCCAACGGCTTTTTGAGGAGGACTTTAAAAGAAGTTGAATAAATGATTACACTGTGGAGATCCACTCTTTTACCAGAACAGCCTAGAAAGAATAAATAAGCCAACTTTCCTAGTATCAGTGAATGCGCCCCATGGCCTGGAATAAAATTCAAAGTAGAACATTATGGACGATTAAAGAAAGCATAGTGTCTGTAACGACCCCGCGGACCGTGTGCTCTGGAAAACCACCAGATGTCTGGGGAAGTAGCTCTAGGGAAGACACAGCTGATCAACAGATGCAAATCACCTCAGAGACTCCCAGTCCAAGAGGTTTTGCCCATAATGGGAAGTTCGGAGGGAGTGGAGAGGTTATATGATGAAAACAGAACATCTTGCAAAGAAAAGTAGATTTTTAAAAAATCCTGAAGGGAAATACATTTAACAAAAAAAAAAAGAAAAGAAAATCAGGATCTAAGTGGGTGTATAGTCATCCAGTCCACTGTAGCAAACATCCCCAGGCATCGGCTCTCCCAATAAAACATTATACTCTCTCCCACAGTGGTCAGCATGTACACACCAGAATTTAAGAATAAAGTACTGCAGAATGGAAGAAGGCCGGGAGAAAGCTGGTGTTGTTAACACTAGGAGTATTTTTCTTGTAAGATCTTCAACAGCCATTACAAGCTCTGCGTAGCCTGCTTCCCCTGACTTGGTGGAACAAGGCACGAGTTAACCTGACCTAAGACACCATTTTACCCCACGTTACTAGAAAAAAATCCCCAAACAGACCAAGAAGTTCTAACAACAGGATAATGAACATTCACATACCCACCATCTCGATGTAATCATTGTTATTACACCATCAGTATTTTTCCAATGATGTACGTATGTGTCCACCTGGAAGTGTAGGTCTTTATGTGCATGTGTGTGAATTAGGAAATAAGCTATAGATGTCACAGTACTTTGCACCTACATCATCAAGCCTGTGTCTTCTAGGATATGTACATTCTCTTATATAACCAATAAGATGAATTCCCTTATATTACTTTGTATCAAACTTATGTTCCAGTTTTCCTGATTGGCCCTCAAATGCCCCTCACAGATGGATTTTTCCCATCACGGGTCCATTGGACTTGATAGAGGTGGTGGATGGCAGCCTCTCCGACAGTCCCCTGTGATTGTTATCCCCTGATCTTCATGTCATCTTGCAATCCCGCCATCTTGGCCCCTCATGGAAGAGATGGACTTACCAAATCACTTCTAAGGACAAGATACAGAAATGGCAGGAGGTCACTTTTGAGATTAAGTTACAAAAAGCCTAGGAATTTCATCTTGGTTATTCTCTTTGAATCACTTGCCCCGAGAGAAGCCAGTGGCTATGTTGTGAGGCAGTTCTGTGGAAATGCTCACACAGGAAGGAACCAAGGTGGACCAACAACCACATGAGGAGTCTGGAAACCATCCCTCTCCTGTTTCCCCCACCTCCCAGGAGGGGTTCCAGATGAGCCCTTAGCCTCAGCAAGAGCTTGGGACCTCAGGGGAGACTTTCAGTCAGAGGTACCCGGGCCAGCTCTACCATATTTCTCACTCAGCAGAGCGAGGGGATAATAAATGTGTGTGGTTTTCAAGCATGACATCTTGGTGTATAATTTGTTATATGGCACTCGATAACTAATACAGATTTCATTTGACTGTTATGTCCTTTTTGTTTCTCCTGATGTTTAAGAGTCCCCTGAAAACTTTTTCCTTACATGATGATTCTGAAGGGACCAGGCCAGTTTTTTCATTGCATGCCTACCTTATCATAAGCTAATTTGACCGTCTCCTTGGAGTGTCATTCCACATTCCTACATCTTTGTACTTCCTCAAAATGCAAAGTTAGGTCAAAAGGCTTCTTTACAGTTTAACCATTACTGGAAGTAACAGTTCCCAGGTGAGGCTGTGGACGTCATATTGCCTCACCTCAAGAGCCATCTTCTGTCCAGTTGTTCCATGATTAGAGATGCTAATTTTAGTGCCTGCTATAAAGGGGCGACCGCCATTTTGCTCTTGTCAAGATGCTTCCTTCCTTTGTGATGAGTGAGTGATTGTCCACCACACATCTGGATTCTACGTCCTGTCTCTACTCAGTAATGCATGGAGAACTCTCATCAGTCTATAGAAAAGCCCTAGCACCAGTGACCCAGATGAATGGCTCTTTTGTTAAAAAGCCATCATCGGTATGTTAAAACATTTTTAGCCTTTTCACGTAAGGATTATGAAATATACTTATTGGGTGAAAAATAATGCTTCTTACGATATGCGCAGGTCAACTAGGGTGAAGGTTTTGTCCACCGAGCCTTCAAAACTACTGCGGACATGTATGTTCCTTTATCAACCTGTCCCCATTTATTCTGTCTACAGATGTGAAAACAAGCACATGGTGAACATTTTCAAAAGAATAAAATGAGAAGACATCACTGACACTTCCAACAACACAGATTTATCCTTTAGATACTGAGAAGTAGTTGCCCACAGCCTCAAAGTCCAACATTACCCTCCTTTCACAAGCTCTCATCATCACAAACAAAAATCTTCTCAGGTCTCCCAAGAAAACCTGTGATTTTCTGGTTATTTTGCTGGCTGATTAGATGTGATCATTTGATTCTAAGCTTTGTTCAGTATTCCAGAAATTAGAAAGAGAACAGAAAAATCAACGTTCACATATATCCTGAGAGAGAATCAGTTTCTTATTCCACACAATAACACTTTTCCAGTTAGAAGGTATTAAGACCGTGAAAGATAAAGTGATGCACTTTTCCTTTCAAACATAAATAATCACTTATGCAGAACCACCATGATTTCCCTGTATGTGTTCAAACAGGAATTTCAATTTCCATCCTCTAGACACAGCAGCCATTGTTGCACAGTCATGAACTCCATCTAGATGCAGGAGTTAATAAGCCCAAGTCGCAATTTAGCAAGTCATTATTTCCAGCAATTAAGAGTACAAAAAACATAGTATTGTCCTTTCTCCACAAAGGTATCCTCAAAGACACCATCACACATTTCATGGAACCACTGTTGTGCCCAAGGGTTCTTCCTTACAGTGGTCATTATCGATACTTAGCCCTGATTGAGGTGTATGACAGTTAAGCATACTCAGTTCAGTTCTCTTGGTGACAAAGTTAGCCAAACACTGCAGACCTAAGGGATCTCGAATCTTGTGAGGAGTTTTCATCATCTTTGTTTATTGGAGGCGGCTTCGGTCAGTTGGTGAGGATAATGGAGATGTTGCAGACAATCAAGGAAATTGAATCATGAGAACAAACACCTGAAGGCTGACATACTCAACAGGCACAGGATTTTGTTCTATTTCTTCACCCTGAATATTTGAGGAAATGCTGCTTTGTTGCTGTCGCCTTAATGTTTATAAACAAGTTAAAACAATTCATCAGTCATCACTGCAAAACTAATTATTTCCCTCAGTGCTAATGGACTGCACCACACAGAGGCTGTCTCTCTCAGCACCACAGCTGTCATGCCTTGTTTTTTTCCTCAGGGGAAACTAAACTTCTTACTGCAAGTTTATGCAATTAATCTTCTCCTACAGGCAACAGAAAGGATAAATTCTTTCTCGTCCAGTCCATTTTGCTCTACTTAAGATGAAAGGGACTTCTCAAATCATTCCATGTCTCTCCTTTTGATGATTAACAAGCGGGGAATACAAAGAGAATACCGCCTTTCTTCTTCTATATCCTGTTTCTGGGAAGCAAGGACCCTAGCTCATGTTTCCATCTTTCTAGAAAGAACCCCCTTGTCAGTGACACAGAAACCACTGATGGACAGTCTCATTTACCCAGTGCCCTTCCTCCAAACGAGAAATGCCTGGGAACTCATCAAGTCAATGGGACCCCATAACGGGCCTCCGGTTTCAGCCATTTTGAAGGCCTCAGCGCTTAAGTAAATTCTACTCAACTTGAGACTTTGCGGGGCACCTGGGTGGCTCAGTGGGTTAAAGCCTCTGCCTTCAGCTCAGGTTATGATTCCAGGGTCCTGAGATCGAGCCCCACATTGAGCTCTCTTTTCATCAGGGAGCCTGCTTCCCCTTCTCTCAGCCTGCATCTCTGCCTACTTGTGATCTCGGTCAAATAAATAAAATCTTAAAAAAAAAAAAAAATTGAGACTTTGCTGTGGGCTTATTCCTCATCAGCACTTCCATAAACACCTACAGGACTAGGTACATTTAATGGAAAGATTTGGTTCCCAAAGGGGTCAGTTAATGGATTTTTCTTTTGCCGTCCGTAAAAACAATCTCAAGAATTTACACACCAAGTGGGTTCCAGGCAAAGTTAAATTGGCTTATTATATGAAGCCCTTCATCTCTTTTGTTGGAGTTTTAAAAACCTGCATTTTGAGTGATTTGCCATGGGCTTATGCTCATATTGACCCAGATCATTCTATCTGATCTGCAGTGTCCCAGACCATAACCTAAGCCACCGTGTCTGTTGAGTATTTTAGTCTACTAGCCTGGTAAACCCATCCAAGAGTATATGATGACATAGACAACTTACAAGTCTTCCTAAAAACACAGCCTCCCCTATTGTCGCTCTTTACCACTGATCTAGAACCGCACTCCTGAATGAACGTCAGGCCTCCTGTCCTGTGTCTGCAGAGTCCACCCACTCCCTCTTCCATCTGCATTTCACATCTCTACCCACCCACTGCAAAATCACAAATGAAGGTCAGACTCGGGCCTTCAATCTTGAGATTTCAGGGATGGAACAGTTTTGAGCCTTGATGACAGACCCTGCCCAAGTGGGTCTATTTCCCCCCAGGCCAATCCCTTCCTACGCAGCCCCGCTAGACTAATTCTAGAAAGGCATAGCTAGAACCCTGATGCCTGCTCAAAAGCTTTTCCTATCTTCCCATTACCTACCAAACTGAGGTCAGATTCCTCACTCTGCAATTTCCAGGGCAGAGTATTAGAGCAGGAACCCGGTAGGCTGGTGACAAATGTGTCAGCAGCCACCCCTGACAGGGGACACTGGCAGAGCAGACCGTGGGCTGGCGCTATGAAGGCATCATCAACTGACTGCATTTTCTAGTCTGTTCCATTGCATAGGCTCTCCCTTCACCTGGAATGCTCTTACTTCAAGTCCCACTGCAAAAACCCCATATCCGATTCCTCTGGATTTTCCTTTCTGGCTAGATCACCTATTGCACTTTTTGTTCTGCTCAAAACATTTGTTTTCTTCAGTGTGGTCTCTTTGGTCCTGCCTCATTACTCCTCTGATTCTCAAAAATCAAGCAGAGAGAGAGCAAGAGCTTGGCAGAACCGGAATCTGACAAAAATCACACAGGCGAGACTCTGACTTCCAAAATCTAAAACCCCTTAGTTGGTCTGTATGTCATTTGCCTGATTAATTTCTATTCTGTGCAGAAAGCATTTAGGTATATCCCACATCTGGCAGTCTTACCCACTTAGGGCACTAATAACAGAGATCATGGCTATAGTGACCTATTCCTCAGAATCTAAGTCAGCCAAATTTTGTGGGTCGGAATGGAAAGGAGAGTCTGAGAACTCTTAATACAAGGAGAGATCATGTTGACTATACTGATTAAAGCTCTAAGGACCAGAGAAGGTCTTCTTTCCAAAGTAGAACTGCCACTCAGACAATAATTCTGAATGCTGAACAGCTTGTCCTCCAGCCACATTTATTAGGCATTAATCTACTGATACTAATGCGTATCTATTTGTTTCATGCCATGCCTAGACCCACACGAGAGAGGACACTTTATAATACCAGAACACAAAACTGAAAGAAAACTTAATATAATTAACTTCTTGGGTGGAAAAATACATCCAGGATTCCTGGCATTAAAGTTACTGTGATTGCACATTATAGGTAGAACTACATTTCTTTCGACTGACACAAAAATGAAATGTAGTTCTCCATAGCTGGATAAAGTATTCACACTCATCAAGAGACAAATGACAAATATTAAACCAGCACTGAATCTTAGGGAAAATTCTTTTCATGGAACTAGAAATTCTGGAAAATCTAACCAATGATTTATCGGACTACAATTCCTGTAACTAGAGAAGGGATATTTAAAAGCATCTCAACATTTCTATGGAATGCTGACTTTGTCCAGACATACAGCACCTTGATGCTGTAACTCTTTCAGTACAGAATTCAGGAAACCTGAAGAAATGGCTAAGCAACACTGAGCCCTAACCTGTCTCCCTCAAACATCAAGGTGTTTGGGGAAACTTCCAACAATCTCCAGATAAAGTAAATTCATGGATGGATTCTCTGACATGTGTCAAAAGTGTCAAGATTTGATATTGTTGAGTAGAGAGGTACACTCAAATTGCATATTGGATAAGAACACAGCAGAAATTACCCTCCACTGAGAAAATTTAGAAGCTCCATGGATTAAGTTAAAATTAGCTCCCAGGGGGCACCTGGGTGGCTCAGTGGGTTAAGCCTCTGCCTTCAGCTCAGGTCATGATCTCAGGGTCCTGGGATCGAGCCCCGCATCAGGCTCTCTGCTCAGCGGGGAGCCTGCTTTCCACCCCCCCCACCCCTGCTTCTGTCTACTTGTGATCTCTTTATTTCTCTGTCAAATAACTAAAATCTTTTTTTAAAAAAATTAGCTGCCTGGGTTTGAAATTAGCAGCTAGTTAAGGTTATCCCTTGGTGTTTGAAGGGGATTTCACTGTCAGGTTCAGCCTGGTGTCACACAGAAGAAAGGGATACAATTTATTGTGTGATGTATTCCCATTATTTTTTGTCTATAAGCATATATATTTATCACTAAAGATTTATTATCTGTTCAAAAGTTTCCAAGTTTTAAAAAAGAGTATTAACCTAAAGGTGCAGTGAAAAACATAAATAAAGCCCACTTTTATGTGACACACACTGGAGAGCTATAAAAACTGAATTTTTTTTCCTTCCCATAATAACCAGCCATTTAATAGCTTTACTAAGGATGAAAAATGCATTTAATCTTTTAATGAGGTTTTGGTAGTAGCCTTTTTCCTTCAAGAACATAGTTCACTTTCATGAGCTATACTAGATAGGACATGTCTAATAAAGTCTAACTTTTAGGGTTTTCTGTCCCCATTTTATCTGTTTTAAGAGAGTGGTTCTCAAAATCTTTCCTCTCAGGACCCCTTTACACTCCCAACAACTGAGGGACACAAAGTTTTGGGGTTTTTTTTGGTTTTTTGGGGTTTTCTTATGGGTTATATCTATCTATATTTACAATATTTGATAGTAAAACCAAAAATTAAAACACAAAAATATACAAGCATATATTCCATTAACTCTTTTAGCCTCTGGAAGGCTCTGTCATGCCCACTGAGGAAAAGAATGTGAAAACACTACATGACAATATTATGAACATGGTTTTGACCTCAGTGATCTCCCTACAGAGTATCACGAATGCCCAGGAAAACCCATATCGTACTTTAAGAACCACCAGTTTAGAAGAACGCCCAGTAACTACAACAACAGAAGCCACAGGCAAAATAACCATGGGCCCCAAAGCAGTCTACACTCGAGGCAGGCACATCTGTCCCCTGGGAAGGGTGTGGCGGATTGACGTACAGCTCTGGGAAGATGCGGGGCTGCACACGCTGGAAGTGCACACAGTCAACAGCCCAAATCCTTTCTATGTTTTATTCTAGATCTAGGAAAACTCTGCTCTTATGTAGTTTAGACAAGCTCCAAAACTGGGCCAGGACTTGTGTAAGATATTCTATGGAGGTGAGAAAGGAAATATTACTGACTCTATTTTTAATTTTACCTTTTCAAAAATCTTATTTTAAGTTTTAGCTCAGCTGTGTGTGTGTGTATGTATGTATATATATATATATATATATATATATATATATACATATATATATATAAAGGAATATGTATTATATGAAATATTAAGGATATAGTAGTGGGCAGTATGCTAAATTTTTTTAATGGGCTATGCACTCAAAATGGTATGGACGCTATGGAACATTCTGTTTTATTACCATGTTCTGGCCAGATAAAATTAACAAGATGTAAAAATACCAAATGTTAGTGAGGATCCAGAACAAACTTCTTTTCTATATTGGTAGGAGTATAAATTGGTTGGGATACTATGGAAAATTATATAGCACAACCTCTAATATATACCTCTTTTATGGATCAAATTTTATTCTAAGGGATGTGTGTGTGTGTGTATGTGTGTGTGTGTGTGTTTATACACATTTCAAGAGAAATGAAGACCAACTCTCACCAGAAAAGATCGTCAAGAATGTTTCCAGCAGCCCTATTCATAAAAGCTCAAAAGTGGAAAGAATCTCAATGATTGTTTTCATTAAAATGGGCCAATTAGGATGTATTTATACAATGGAATGCTATAGACCAATTAAATGGAATGAACTACAGATACATACACCAAAAGGGGCAGGGTGGGGGGAACCTCTCCTAGACAGGACATTGAACTAAAGAACCCCGACACAGAGGAGTACATACTACATGATCCCGTTAATATGAAGTGGGAAAAGGGAAAAGCTGATCTGTGATTGTAGAACTCAAAATAACTGTTCTCTTTGGCAGAGGAAATTCACTGGGAAGGGTACAGGCAAACCTTCCAAACAGCTCGAAACATCTTATGTATCTTGATCTAGGGGTTGGCTCTGTTAGAATACAGATCTATAAGCATACATTCAACTGTACTTTTAAGATTCATACATGTCAAAGTGCATATAATATACTTCATTTAAGAAAAAAAACATTTAAAAATGTTAGGATCAAATTAGGAAGTGTCTGACTTAATTTTTTCTCCCATCAATACTACAGAGGATCTGGAGAAACCTTTAAGCTCCTGAAAACCTAATGTGGAAAATAAGCTTTAAAGACCAACCATTAAGTTTCCTTTTCAAAGCTGTAAATCCATCTCCCTCCTCTCTAGGATCTTTCCCTGGTGTGGAACATTTTCCACTGTCCAAATATAACCTGATTAGAACCTGCTTGGGGGTCACAGCAGGTATATGCTGAGAGGCTGACCTTTACCCTAATGGTCTTTCTTACCATGTGTGCCCTATCCCCTATCCCCTGATATCCCAGCACTAAGCTCTCTAGACTCAAGTCAAGAAGTACATAGCTATAGCAGTAGAAGGCAGCATGAAAAAGTTCATAAAGTCTTATTATCTAACATAGAGGGGTGTAATGTTACGTTAACAGCAACATTAAAAACCATGTATATGTCCTGAGCAAAATTAGGCAAAAGTTTCTCATGAACAGAAAAATACTAGAGCAAAATCCTCAAATGCTGACATCTCACACCTTTTGAAAATGACTGACAATTCTTTTTTCCCCCATTTTTTAGAGCTTTAAAAATAAATTGTATGCTTTGTGTCATTAATAAAATGCCACAAAGTCTCTTACTCTTCTTTCCCCATACCCCAAAATATCCCTATATTATCTGACTCAACTTCACCTCTGCAGAGACCAAATTCCCAGGTGTTGGTGACAGCAACAGATGAGCCATGTGAGACCAGCCCAGGACTGTAGGCAGGTTGGTGACTCACAATCATGTGGGAGACAGAAACATGGACATCCGGGCACTTGAAGACGAAGCTAGTATTGAAGAGACTTATGGATGCTGGGATTTCTGGAGAGCAGACAGCCAGGGCCTGAATAACATACATCAAATGTACCACTCAGACAGAAAGATCGGGGGAGGGAGGGAAGCCCCAGAATTCTGAAGTTCTCCAGGTCTACTCTATAGTGTTACTGTTTGACTGTTCATAATAAAATCGGCTTTGAATAATGGTCTTAATTTGAATTTAACAACCTTCTTATGTAAGAATAACAGTCTGCCAGGTGATCTTCAGAAAGTCCGAGAAGCTCTAACCAGCAGAGTGGGCTACCTTTGGAGTGAGCTAGGGCTTCCCCGAAGAGTCCTTGCCATGCCCTAACCTATGAAACCGTGGAAACTTAGTCTAAAGAGAAGCTATTTTCACTTTATTTTCACCCAGGACCCTGAGATCATGACCTGAGCCGAAGGCAGAGGCTTTAACCCACTGAGCCACCAGGTGCCCCGAAAGAGCTCTTCTGAAAAGCTTGCTTAGAAAAACAAACGCACAGAAAAACAGGCTATCTCTTGTCTAATTCTGTTAGAGACCGTCATACTGAAGTTAAAAAAAAAAAAACCATATATATATATATATATATACACACACACACATACATATATATGTATGTATGTATATATATATATATATATATATATATATATATATATATACATACACATATTTATTTAGTGCTGGAGAGCCCCGCTAACAAGCTGTTAGGATTCTGAAGATCAGAGCTGGGATCAGCAGGGTGAAGATGGGTTGGGCAATTGTCCCTAGGCAGACAACATAACTTTGAGCTGGGCTCAACAAATGACAAGCATTTTTGCAGGATACACTCCAATTTTCACAGATTTACCCAATACAAAAAGCCAGTTTTTATGGGGTTTTGTGTGTAAAAAGAAAACAAAACATAAACGAAAAAAAAAACAAAAGCAACAACAAAAAAGATCTCGTTAGGGCTAATTCTACATGTCCAATATACAGAACTCTTGATTTTTCCAAGTGGTTCAATCATGACTACAAAGAACTTAGCACAATTTTCACCTAGTGTGACAAGGGTCTGGAAGGATTATTTTTAACATAGCAAATACACTGGTTTAAATTTAAAAAAGGCAGATGTTGATCGTATGTTGTATGTACCTCAACTTTACCATTAAGAAAAAGAATGTGAAGAATTCCGAATTCTCTGGAATTAAAATCCTTTCTTTAAGTGTAACAGTTTTTTTCTATGGAACTAAATCTTGACCATGTTTGTGTTACATTTCTTGTGGATTTGATTTCTCTCAGAGAAAAATAAAACAAATCCATCCTCAAAGGCAACTTTGATGTGTCTGTGTTTGCACAACAGACCAGAGCACTTAAGGAGTTTTCCCCCAAACATGGAATACAATGTTTACCCACTGGACCCCATCTAGTCAAATGGGAAAGTAAAATTCATTTAATTCCTTGAATCACTTTAAAATCTCTGTATATTTGCAGGAAAACTCAAGTCATGTTGCTCAGTTGGCATCGTCCTAGGCTTCAGTATAAACATGCCATCATTTATTGTATACATACAAGGTAAATTTTAAAATGGCATGTGTTTCAGGAGTTTTCTAAGAAAAAAAAATCTTCCTCTGTTCCTAAGTAGTTTAAAACCTCAAGATTCATATGTGGATGGAAGATCACACAAAAAACCATGAGGAACTTTTTGCAATGGCTCAAATGTGTCAAGAAATACTTTTCCAACAATTTGGGGGGCAGCATTATTTATACTTGCATTGAATTTCCCACAAGCTCATCAGTAAACACATCCGTTCTATTAGAGAAAAGAAACACTAAATACTGAACTACTGAGTTTTCCGATATTACCCCTTTGCAGGGGGTTGGCCACATGTGAAGAAGAGAACAAGGACTTCAGGCGTGGGCCTGATTTGGAATCTGGCTGGGTAATGGTGGACCGTTGTTCATTTTTTTAACTCCAGTCATCTCCTCAAATCAAGTGCGGAGAACACCAGCTCCCTCAAAGGAGCTCATCAAAATCAAGTAAGATGATGTATGTAAAGTAGCAGGTGCAGGCCATTTTGTTCTTGTTTATGTTTTCTCCCTGATTTCCTCTACTGCTATGCAAACACTCGCACTGTGGGGGAGTGTTCACAACTCAGCCCCTATTTCTGGCACCAAACATTATGCCAGGTGCTCCCTCGGATGGCTTGCCTTTCCTTTGCTCCCTCCACAAGGCAGAAAAGCAGGGCAGTCTGTTTGGAGATGCCCATACTGCTCAGCAGCCCGATGCTCAGCTTAGGAATTCACCCTGGTGAAGCCTATTGGGAAATACATTAAGCACTAACCTCATTCTAAGCCAAAGCAGAACAGGAGAAAAATCACAGCAAACTCAAAATAGGACCTATGATGCACATTCCACTTCCTGCTTTTTCTAAGACAACTGATGTTCTCTCCTCTTCCTGGATGGATTGGGTGACAAATTCAGACAGGCTGTCGAAGTCACCCTGATGTTTATTTCCCCTTGGACAGTTTTTTCCTCATCCCCATCCAGATTCCTGGATTCCTCTTCAACTGTGGGGAAGTGGGTTTCTCTATCAAGTGGAGAAATCCAGGTGGCTGGGATGTCAGAAACCTTTCTTCTTCATTTCCCCAGCAGCTCATGGGGTCCTTCTGGACCTGGTCATTACAGAACCATCCCTATATGGAAAAGGACTCCCTCTCAGATGAACCAAAGTAAGCTCCATGTGCAAGAATCAGAAATGAAAGGAGCCTGGTTACAGGAATGATTCATAAGGTTCAAAAACAAAATGGAGGACTACCCAACTTTGTCACATTGCTTTAGCTTTGTAACACCCAGAGTGTTGAGAAACTATCATCAGCGACATGGGGATGCAAATTTAGCCTACCATCTGAAAAGGGACACATGCCTGCAAGCCCAGAGTCCAGGAGAGTGGACACAAGTCCCTCATCTAATGCCTCATCTTCTCTAGGACCAAGCAAGATAATCTACAGAAGATTCACTGACTTCAGTGAGTGATTTTAGACACAAACACCATGATCAGGTATCCTATTATGTGCAAGGATCAGAATAAATTTACACATGGGGTGCCTGGGTGGCTCAGTGGGTTAAAGCCTCTGCCTTTGGCTCAGTTCATGGTCCCAGGGTCCTGGGATCAAGCCCTGCATCGGGCTCTCTGCCTGGTAGAGAGCCTGCTTCCTCCTCTCTCTCTCCCTCTGCTTGCCTCTCTGCCTACTTGTGATCTCTGTCAAATTAAAAAAAAAAAAAAAAAGTTTTAAATTAAAAAAATTTACACATGTGGAGGGGAAATTATATAGGACACATACAGAATTATTATAATCAATATACAATATTCAAAGATCAAAGATTACACTCTTTTAAAAGATTTGAGATAGAGAGGGCACATAAGCGGGAGGGACTGAGGGAGAATCTCGAGCAGATTCTACACCCAGGGCAGAGCCAGGATGTGGGGTTTGATCTCAAGACCCTAAGATCATGATCTGAGCCAAAATCAAGCCACATGCTTAACCAGCTGAGCCACCAGGTGCCCCTACCTGTCTTTTAAAGATAATATGGAGCCATTTGTGCAAATGCTCAATGACATCTTGACATTAAAGGCCACTTTTACATTTATCTGCCCTTGGTGTCCTCTTTAATTAGAATGGACCTCCTTCCACAGCACGGACTAAACAGGCTGATGAACATGGGGGACACAGCACTTCCTTCTTCATTCCCTGCATTATTTCCCTCCAAATTAGAACTGTGTCAGCTTTGTCAGGCTAAATTCTAATGCAGGTTTCACAATCTTCTAGAAAAACTCTACTAAAGCTCAAAGCTTAAGAGCTTAGTAGGTGACTTCTTTAAAACTAAAAGATAAAATCTAAAATCCCTCAAACTATTTCCATAGAAGTCTTCCATTACCATCTCTCCCGTAAACAAGAGGAGGAAAAATGTGGGCAATGTGGGATCAAGGTTTTGGTGTTCAACAGATATCTTGAATTCATTAGACTACATTGTTGTTCTTTACATAATTCGTGCCCCCAAAGTAGTATCTTGATTTCTTCAGGCTAAAGTATACCAAAGATACTGTCAGTAAATGTCTAAATAGCCGAGTTGCTCAAAAGATCACAGAACACAGGGTAAGCAAGAATGGGTCTTGCGTTGAGACCCCCTCCTGTGCTTGACATGCTCCAGGTGGGAGACAGAAAGGAACCCAAACCAGAAAAACCACTGCTGGACATCTGACACCAGGAGACGAAGATTCTGGCTCTTGGTCATTTAATAACTGAGAAATGATGGTGCCTGCTTCCATATAGGTGGTGGCTTTCCATGTAACACAAGGCCCCTCCATGGACCCCATGCAATTCTAGGGCACCATCACTGTTACTCAGCGTGGTCAGCCAACTGACATCTCTTATACTATCACGGAGCATTTATTGCTTAGAGCATACCCTTGGGTGGGTGGGGGTGGTAAGAGCAAACCAAAGATTGCTGAAGTTTGAGAGAAAGGCACTATTAGAAAAGTACAATGAAGGGACGCCTGTGTGGCTCAGTCAGCTGGGCCATCTGCCTTCACCTCAGGTCACGATCCCAGGGTCCTGGGATCTAGTCCTGCATCGGGCTCCTTGTTCAGCAGGGAGCCTGCTTCTCCCTTTCCTGCGGTTCCCCCTGCTTGTGCTGTGTATATCTCTAATAAAAAGAAGGGGGGAAAAAAGAAAAGTACAAAGAAGAAACCCAGGTACAACAAGAACAAAGTCAACCAACTGCCCCAATCTCTGGGCAAGGTACAGGCCAGTTTGCTGAGGAGAGCAACAACACATTAGATCTAATGAACAGCCTGCAGTTCCAGAACAAGTATGACACAGCCCAGGAGTACTGCCTCAGCCAGTATGGCGCAGCCCAGGAGTACTGCCTCAGCCAGTATGGCGCAGCCCAGGAGTACTGCCTCAGCCAGTATGGCGTAGTCTAGGAATAATGGCTCTGAAACTACGGCCTCTACCCCTGACTGGCTTTGCAACTTTATGGCCTCAGTTTCCTTATCTATAAAATGGAAATTATGTTAGCACTCACTTTATAGATTTTTGGTGAGGATTAAATACATCAAGCGTTTTCAACACTGCTTGGTACCCGCTTAAAAATTTTATATCTTACTTCCTAATTATAATCCCTCATAGTGGGAGGATCCCCTCTTTTTTGCTTGGTAGAAACTGAGCTGAAGCTCAAAGAAACTTGACTAAGACTACTTATCTTTAAATGGTGAAGCCACAATTCAAAGCAGCACTCTCCCATCTGTAAGTCATACAAACACTTCAAATATTTTAAATATGTATTCTCCCTTCATCTTCTGTCCTAGCTCAGTGGTTCTCCAAAAATGGCTCCCAGCTTAGCAGCAGGACAATTAGCCAAGAAATTGTTAAAAAGGACTTTTCAGGCCCCACCCCACATCTGTCCTGTCAGATTAGCATGGCAAGTACAGCTGTGTGCAGCTCCCTTCCCCTTCTATGGAGAATCGGACTGTAGTAGGAGTACTACCGATTATACTCAAGGAATGAATAAATCAGGAGAATGGAAGTTACAGCACAGGGAATACAGTCCATGATACCGGAGTACTGTTGGAGGGTGACAGATGGGAGCTCTGCTTGTGGGGAGTGTAGCGCAACAGATAGAGATGTGGACTCACTGTGTTGTACACCCGAGACAAATGTGTGTCAACTGTATTTCAACAAAAAAATTTTAACAGAAATCTAAATATCCCAGAACAATTGTGAAACACTAGAAAATGTATTTAGTAAAGATAATGGACAATTTTACCCTGGAGATCCTGAACAGGAGACAGGGACATTGTAGGACAGCTGAATTTCCAGTTTTCCTGGGAGCACAGAGCTGGATATAGGGTCAATTATAGAGTCAATTCTCCATGTGACTTTCGTAACTCAACCAATCTGGGACTCAGGGAGCAAAGTGAGTGACCTCTCCTATCCCTTACCAGGTTATCCACTCTGTGAACTCTAAATCCCCCTGACTATACTTAATAAGTATGATGTAGGATAAAATATAAATCTCAGGAGTAACCATTGAATAGAGTTATGTGAAAAATGAAATTATTTGGGTTTCAAATTAGATCAGAGAAGGAAAATCTGCAAGGGTTCTAGCAATCTCATTATTCCAAAGTTTCAAAGTAAAAACATGTAGAGTATAAGAAAAAAGTCAACATGATTATCAAATAAGTTACTTAAGTAGGCTATCTTTATGGAGAACGGGGGAAAAAAGTATGACTAACCCACGCCACAGTAAGTTTGCCCTAGTGAGGAGCTTCCGTTGGAATGCGCATCAGGGGCCAGAGTCTACATATGGCACAGCTCTCAGAATGGAAATCCAGAATCGGAGTTCCAGTCTGAGCTGGGTCTAACTAAACATGAGCTTATTTTGATTCAAGATGCAGTTTCTTCACCTGTAAGTGGGGCACAGAAATTAAGTTACATCCTGTCTTAGATTTTTTCTGAATCTCATTTTTTAACTCTTCTAGGATTAAACACAGAGGATTAAGATGCCTCATTATACAGGCCCCTGCTGGTGGCACGGGTGGCCAGAACCACCAGGTAATAAACACGTCCAGGAATGAAAGAAGTTTCAGGATGTTTTGGCCCAAGTATAGACTGTAGACAAGTCATGTACCCAACCCAACATGAAGTTATCCTCATAGTGAAGGTCATTCTGATACCAACAGGATGGCGTGAAGTTGACTCCAAACGTGTATGTCTCTAAGGCCCACACAGCGGCCATCACTTCAGACTGTTACCACTTAGCTTCCACTGATCAGGAATTCCTGGAGAAGTTCTACCCCTTCTGCCTAAAGATCCAAACTGTTAGCTTTAATTGAGAAATACCTCCAAGTTCTTTATGACTAGAGAGTCCACTGGGAACCAAAAAGTCAAAGACCTTCAAAATCTCCCAACTTCACAATTCAGTTTATGGAGAATAGAACACGAAATTTGGTGGGTAGTACCCTCAATGACTCTTTCACCTCAGAAAAGGCAAATCAGAGATTTCTAATTGTTTGAGGGAGAATCAGATTTGTTTTTTCCTGCCTCACCAGCCATACTCTGTGCACCATACTACAAATCACCCTGGTAAATACATCCATTCAAAGGGTGAGGAATCCCAGGCTGAGCTCTGCAGCGAGGGGCCATGGCACACAGAGGCAGGGGGGCCTTGATAGACCACTCCAGGACTGGAGCAGAGAGAATGAGAAAATGAAGAAGAGGGATGATGCTAAGAATCAGGGAAGGCCAGAAGCAGCCCTGGAAGGCAGGGTTTCAAAGACCTAGGCTTTATCTTGGGGGTGCTCAGAAGCCATGCAAAGGCTTCGTGCAAAAAGAGGATATGAGCCCACCTGCCTTACCAAAATCCCTTAGTGAATAAAGACTATGTTTTCTGAGGATGAACAGGGTCAACTCAGGAGCCTGAATTCCAAGTGGTCCCTGTCTCTCCTTTTTCAGTAAGGCATGTGACATCAATAGAGGTGCATAGTCATGGTTGTAGTATCATCCCAGTTCCACAAGCCTACCTAGTGAGCACACAGCCGTATTCTCCTGCCCCTCTGGGAGAGAAGCCAGTGCCAAGAGTGGTGCAGAGAATATGCTCAGAAAAAAGAAACACAAATGAACTCTGGCAGTTATTTGGCTCATTTTTCAGAATCCATCTAACAAAACACCATGTTCCAGTAGCCAGAAAGGATGGAAAGGCTCACAACTGGCAAAATCACTGCAGGACCTAGACTAATCATGCCCTACTTCGCAGCACTCCCATTTGAATTTTTGTTTTTTTTGTTTTTGTTTTTGTTTTGTGTGTGCTAGGCTTGCAGAGGAACATCTGTGTTTGCATGGGGGACTGTCAAAAAGGCATAAAAGAGAAATGGCTAAATACGATTAAAGATGTAGAATCAGAGTTTGCTGTGGCATTTAAAAGTGAAAAGGAACCAAGCAAGATCCAAGACTGAGAGCCACAAAATGGGTAAAGGCACTGGAATGAAAATAAGAGCCAATTTTGACAATTAAGAAAAATCTTTGCATTTTGGCAGTCCATCTATACTCATGGTGTGTCCCCTTTCCCCACCCTCTAAACCTATTGCTTGTTTAGGAAAATGAAGAGCAAGAGTGGCACGGGGAGAGGAGCAGTGACCAGGGATTATCTCCTTTCAGCCTGATTGGTTATTTTCCCACTATCGCAATTGCTTTAACTCCTTAACAAAATGCACAGTATACAGTAACTATGGTAGTAACTGGAGTTGAATGACTTAGCAAGCACATTAGAGGAAAACAGCCCCCCCCCAAACACACAGTTTGCCACAGAGAACCTCAAAGTATTAAGTCATATTTTTCTAATACAATTAAGTGAGCTTTTCTATACACGAAGTCATAAAGGAAAAATCTGATTGACTTGACTACCTAAAACTTAAAATTTTACATGATATAAAATAAGTGAATTTAAAAAAAATAGGGAAATAGGGGCACCTGTGTGTCTCAGTCAGTTAAGCAGCTGCCTTCCACTCTGGTCATGATCCCAGAGTCCTGGGATCGAGCCCCACATCAGGCTCCCTGCTCACTGGGGAGTCTGCTTCTCCTCTCCCTCTTCCCTACTTGTACTCTCTCTAATAAGTAAAATCTTAAAAAAAAGTAAGGAAATTTAAAAAAAACTATTAAGTTATGATAGGAAATTTTAATTAAGTTTGGTCATCTAAGTTTTTTATGTATCCATATTTCCTTTTGGGTGTTATACACAACTTGTAACTGCCCTGCAAAGTAAATGGTAGCAAGTATAGTTAACCTGGGAATGTGAAAGAGAGAAGAGTATTATTTACTCATTTAGCTTCATGAATGTACAACCTGTGCAACAGTACAGGGCCCAAGCTTAGAAGATGCCTATGCTTGGTTTAATACTATGCTGTCACAGTCTTGGACATTTTTAACTTCTATTTTCTTTTGTAAGAAGTCCTCAACTCTCTTTGTCTTTGGGCTCTGAAAAATGTGTACTGGTCCCATCCTTATAGTCCTATAAATTACCTATCTACAAAATAAAGTTTTGCACCGAAGAAGAAAACCAAGATGCTTAGGAGAAGTTTATAGCCTAGGAGTTTAGTAATTCGATTATAATAAAACAGGGTGATTGAGACACATGGTAGAGATGAAGCTCAAACAAGGGAAACATTACTTCTTGGTGGATGAGGTTAGTTAATCTGCGGAAGAGGCAGCTTTTGGTTGAATCTTAAAAAATAGTACAACTTGAACACTAATGGGAAGAACAAAGAACAGGGCACAGAGGTAGTGAGCTGTCTGAAAGCACAGGGACTGAGGGACTGCCTGGGCAGACGCAACTGTTGGGTTTTCCCACTGCGAGAAGACCCCAGGCTGGAAGGGCAGGAGCGGAGGCTGTGGGAGTGCCTTGAATATCCAGCTAACGAGGCTGGGCATAACTCAAGAGCAGCGGTGAACCACCGGAAGGTGAGAGAGAACCAGGTAGCCACAGTCATTACTTAGGAAGATAAAAGCCAGCCCGAGGCCAACACTGGTCCCTGTGTCCCCTTTTTGGGCTTCCAGCCCAGTGCTGTCTTCACAAATGACAGGGACCTTATGCTTTGCAGAGTTGCTGCAGGGAAAGTACCAGCCCATGCCTACCTCTCATCCAACCAGCTAGATGTCATCTGCTCTAACTGGCCAACCAGATGTGTTTCCACACTCTGGAGAACCAACCTTTATTGCTGAAGGTTTGAACTGTCAGAGCAGATAACCAAGGGACACAGCTCTGAAAACACAAAAATCAAAGTATATGCATGCTCAGAAGAGTAACACCAATACCGACACAGTGAGACTTTATGGCCTGAACTTGAGCACCTCTAAAAAAGTTCTTGTGGGTCATGGTAGAGAGCACGGACACTTACTCCATTTCTTTGAGACAACAAAACTACGGAAGTGGCAACCTACATTCCAAGTGCCCAGTGCTTTGGTCCATGAGACAAAACAGGCTCCACTCCCCAGGTGAAGATTTTACAACCACCACTTGGGATCTTTCTCTATTAGGGCTGCATCAGAAAATAGTAACTTGCACTTGGATTTTACATTTTTCAAGTTTTTATTTTTTCAGTCTTTCTTGGTCTCTCTGCTCTCTTTCTATTGCCCCGCACACATACCAATATATTCACACCTTGTATCGACGTACTCACGCATATGCACACCCACGCACACACAGCACCTGAATAATTTCCTTGCAAGCTGTACTCAACTCCAAACTGAAACTTACATTTCTAATTCTAAGGGTTTCACCCAATCATGTTCCAGAAAAATCCCAACCCTCTACTGATAGCTATATTTTAATATATTATTACTTGATATCAACTTAGAATTTTATTGTCCCTTTAGCAGGAATATAAGGAATTATGTGAAAATGAAAAATGTAGGAAGAATCAATCAGGAAATAAACTACATAAAATACTCAAGTACACACTATTGAAACTGCCTAAGAAAATGTAACTGACACTTATCATGATGTAACTGAAATGAAATGGGATTTTAACTTTTTTTTTTAGCTCCACTAAAACCATTTCTTCACCAAGAAAATATTAAATGAGAAAGCTGGTTTAATATTCTAGCTCTGAAAAAGGAGATCTTAAGCGACACTACACCATCTCTTTAGCAAACAATCTATCACTATTTAAAGATGGTTCAGTTTTCAAAAAGAAAACACGCTACTTTTTGGGGAAAAAAGGTTGTCAATATTCCTTTTAATGATATCATGTGTTTTCTTTAAACGAAGCTTAGAGGCAAAGACAGACATTTCAGTGAATTTCAGCGTATTCCTCAGAAATGAAAAAGCTGTTTTCTCATTCCAATTTCCATGCTATACTGAATTATAATATCCTGTATCAAGAAAAGCTTTTGATATTTCAGAACTAAAATATAAAACACATTTAATTTGGGAAATTAAACTCAGGATTAAAGGATAATGAGCTTCACCTTGGAACTTTTCCATCTTTATCATCTGACCTTTAACACGGAATTTTACACAAGAGAGGATTTAATCAGAAGAGGGTCCACAGAGACATTAACTGATAAATAGTTAGGGATGGACTCCAATACCCTTTTTGTTCAAGCAAATTCTCTTTTGTTCCTCTGAGCCTCACTCCTCCCTTAGAATGTTTGGTGAAACTCTCAAGATCTGACTTAATCTGACCGTGTCATGGAAACTGGTACCAGAAACAAAGAAGCCCATTGCTTCCACCAACCTGCAGTCTTCAGCTTGAGAAGAAGGCAAAAGCCTTCCCTGGGCTGCATGTCTGAGAAGAGGGTTGGAGAGACAATTAGCAACCTAGGTAGAAGAAAATCGAGCATCCTACCTTTTTAAAAATTCCATATACTCGGTATGCTTGATGAGTCCTGTCCTCATCATGATCGTTTGAAAACATTGTCGATCGATGGCCCAGAGTTTCACATTTACAAGAGCTGGAGGAGAGAAAAGGAAAATAACAGGGAAAAAAATTAGACAACTTCAACCATGAACCACATCACGCATAAGAGAGAAGGGACCCAGGAGAGTCCTGGGGAGCCTGAACCTTCATTTACAGCTGATACCATCACGCTGTCCTATTTCGTTAAGGACCCATGTATTCTTCCAAGGTAAAATGTAGTTCATAATTTTCCTTTTAGTGTTATTACCTAATAGGAAGATTCTTGGTGGTCTTCTGTCCTTAGGGGATGGGAATGCCCAAGTACACGCTGAAAAAATTTTGTGATTTCAAGACTACCTGAGCAAAAATCATGTAGAGAAAAAGATTCACAATTAATAACACTCCCTGGGAATTACCCGGAATGGTGTTCATGACTCAAATGATCACGTTTTCGTTGTAAAAAGTAGAGGCGAAAAGAAAACTCAATCTTCAGGCTAATGGGGTGAATTTAATAAAGTAGAAATAAATGCACAGTGCTTTCTACATGAAACCTATTTTTGCAAATTTAACCTATGCCCAAAGTTGTCCTGTGAATTTCTAGTAGATAGGTTTGTTGAATTTTAATTTCTATTCTCATATGTACACGGTCTTTAACAATAATAGTGTTGAAATAGAATACCATGAAGTTCATTGTTTGATCTATTACAACCATTTGATCTACTAAGAGACAAGTTTTGGAAAAAGACTCTATAGGGTAACAGGTTGATATCATGAGATAAGCTTGGGTTTTAGAAGAATACACTAAAAGTCTCCATACCCCAATCTGTGTGGTGGGCATACAAGACGCTTGTTGTACTATGCTCTCTGTTTATATATGTTTGCAAAATTTCACAATAAGAAATACTTTAACACACAAATGAAGCAAGCCAATTCACAGCACATACCCATGGGGGATGGGGTAGGTAAGGATGATGGAGGGGTTGGAGCCAGACAAGGGAGTAGAAACAGTGTATAGTTTAGTGAGCCAAATGTGGAAAAATTGAAGAGGACAATTTTCTCACTAAGCCCCCTGAATGTAATGGATGGAGATCTGGGTGTAGGGGAGGGGGGCAGAGTATTAGGCTGCAGGTGTGACACAAGGGGAGGGACACTGAGTAACACAGAGCAATGGAGGGAAAGATAAAAAAGGAAATACCATATTCTAGAGTAAAGCCCTATCTTTGAGTTTTACCTAATATTTCCTCGCAGAACTGTGTGACACTAAGAAACTAGAATGTGACTTGTCCCTTAGCCTGCTCTTTACTGGAGAATTAAAGGTGCTCAGTTAATGAGAAAATGAACAAAGCCACAAAGGCTGGTGTACGCATGGCTCTGGGCCAAGTAGCCTTTAAAAATGAACCATCATCAAAAGCAAAGCTCATGGCACAGGTGCTCTCCAGCTACATTCTAGCTCCTCAGCTCAACCCAGGCTCCTTTCCAGAACACCTGTTCACTTGAGACAAACCCCGAGACTGGATAACATGACCTCGAAGGATGGTCAATTTAGGAAAAGATTTACCAGAAGGAGAGTCTTTCAGAAGTGACAGGAGCTGAGCTGGGGGAGAGGTGGAGGAGGGGAAATCGGGGTGGGGAGAGCACAAGACCAGGACTGGGAAGGGGCCTGGGCCGGGGAGTCCAGACAGGGATACCATGGCCTGAAAAGGCAGAGACGGTCTTTATCTTTTTTTTTTTTTTAATTTGTTTATTTGACAGAGAGAGAAAGCACAAGCAGGGGGAGCAGCAGGTAGAGGGAGAAGCAGGCTCCCCGCTGAGCAGGGAGCCCAATGAGGGACTCGAACCCAGGACCCTGAGATCATGACCTGAGCTGAAGGCAATACTTTACCCACCCAGCAGCCACCCAGGTACCCTGGGGTTGCTCCATAAATTGAGGTTACTGTGGGGCAGGGGGGGCCTGGAAGCCAGGCAGAGGAAGCAAGGATTTGTGTGATAACCAACAGAAGGTTACTAGAGATCTTAAAATCAAATAAAGAAAAAAAGCAGAATTGAAGAAAATACCATAGATACATCAAAAACGTTTGAATGCTTGTAAGAAAAACAATTCTGTCTTCATCATTCCTAACGGTTCCTGGGTATTTCCACTATACAAAGACTTCCTCCAAAGGATGAATTAGGATACACTAACTTTATTTTTAAAAATAGTGGTGATGCAAACAGTTGTACTATTAAGGATATGCATCCTGGACTGCACATTCAAGGACTGACTAAAAGCAGACGGTCTACGGAAGTCAGGGATGCCCGCCTGAGAGGGCTCTGTCCTGAGGAGAGACTTCACCGGCATCCTCCCGGTGGCACTATATAAAAATTTCTATCACAGGCTCGTATACACTGAGTGATAGCATCACAGGGATAGCTGATGGAGACTAATCGAGGAGGGGCAGAAATTGGATTCGGAAGCACCCAAGTCAAGCAGAAAACAGAGCACTGCGGCCAAATGACACTTTATGTAAAAACCGGGAGGCAGAGTGGGAATAGGACCCAAACGGAGAAAACGGTTCTGCCCATGTGCAGCGATCACAGTTTTCCAACAAGGAGGAGTAGGTATCAAGCACAGGTCACGGTACTCAGGAGTTAAGTGAGGAGGGTCAGTTGTGTGTGTGTCTGTGTGTGTGTGTATGCTTGTATAGCTTGTGACCAAGTTATCTGCAACAGTCTGAGTCCTCGTTCATACCTGGAGGCCAGGCTGTGTCCCAGGTCCCTCCTGATGAGCCAGCTTTCTGCCCTGCCTGTGTCCCCGTCTAGAGCACGTTCTCACTATGGTTCATCATCTCTGCTATGTCTGGATCCTGTTTCCTCAAGTAAGTCTGTACGTTACCCCCAGAGAAAAGTCCATGTCTCATTTCTTGTAACTTCTCCCCACTCAAGAAATTAGCTTTTCACTTGATGAGTATTCGGTCTATCTGCCTAATGAATGCAACTTATGTACATAAAGTTCACCTAAGGAAAAAGCAAGCCTAGGTGGCCTCTCAGGTCACGTTAATTCGGTTGAGATATTTTAATCAGGCTTCTGAATCCATGTATTGCAAGAGAAGGTCTAAAAGTAACTTCACAGAATCCAGTAATTCCATTTTATCTTCTGATTCCCATTTACATGGGCTACTGGAATGTCTCTACGTAAAAAAGGTTTCAGATATTTTGCATGATAATGAACATGGCTTGACGAGATTGCAAATTTGTCCATGACCTTGGGCGAGATGCCAAAACCTTTTCTGTATTCAGCCGATAAACCTATTAGTCAAGTTAGCATTTCACAGGTGGGCAAGCATGACTAATAATCACCTTGCCTTGTTACCAAGAAGGTGGTTATATTCGAGTTGTGATTAACGTCTTTCTTCTTCAGAGAAGGCTCGAGAGTTAAGTCTCACTTCCATACCTTACAGACCATTTGAAAAAAAAAATTTAAAAAAACTTTCCATGTACCTCTGATTTTAAGTGGTGTACTCATCTCTGTAGGGAATAAGCACTTGAAAAATAAAGTTCCTGCGATTTTCACCATGATTACAGTTGTTGAACATGTAAGTCTCAAGGGCATTAAGCAGAGAAAGTGTTGTGAACGGAGTTTCCTTTCTGTTCAAGTATGTATCTCAAATACTCTGCTGAAACAGTGATCATTTCTTCAGTTTAAGGCCACATGGAACTCAGGCCAGTTCCTATTCCTCTGAGATCTCCAAGTGTAGGAGTCCATCAAGAACACCTTCAAATAGCCTTGAATTTGCTGGACACAAAGATTACTATGTGGGGGAGCCACAAAACTGCTAGACACTCATCACCAGTCTGGGCTTGGCTTAAATTCCAGTGGGGAATCCACCCACTGTTCAGTTCAAATTTTGGATGAATACTGAGAAAGCATATGTGGGTATACAACACTTACAATCTCAAATATTTATTCAGCCCATACTTATTTTATATATATTTATTTATATCTACGCCAACACTGGTGCAATATATAAGGGAT
This sequence comes from Lontra canadensis, assembly GCF_010015895.1. Taxonomy (NCBI): domain Eukaryota; kingdom Metazoa; phylum Chordata; class Mammalia; order Carnivora; family Mustelidae; genus Lontra; species Lontra canadensis. The sequence continues at coordinate 1,546,315 of NW_022631079.1, forward strand.
AGAAAACCAACATACAGCTCCGGTCTTTAAGCAACTTGTCATCCAGAACAGAGGCCACCAGACTGTGGTCCATGCCAGACCGGGCCCATGGTCAGCTTTTATACAGTATGCTAGCTATGAATGGGTTTTGCATTCTTAAATGACTGAAATTCTTAAAAAGAAAAATATTTTATGACACATGAGAATTACAGGAAACAAATTTCAGTGCCCATAAAACATCTGATTGGAACACAGCCATGCCCATTTGTTTCCATATTGTCTCTGGCTGAATGGAGTCATTTTGACAGATAGTATCTGGCCCTTTACAGCAAACGCTCACCATCTCCTGGTCTCCTGTACTCGAACAGCACATCAAAAGTTGAGTACCAGCAGGGGGAAGTATCTGGGGCTTGGAATACGCAGCTAAGGCCTCCCAGACTCCCCTACTCGCGGTGGGAAAGAGCGGAGTAGGACGGATTCAAGGCTCTGCAGAAGACCATCTCCTAAGCTAGGGTTCTTCAGCCGGTGCTATGGATGGAATAGGTCTACCCCAAATTAAAAAGTTATAGGCTTAATCCCCATCTTGATATTACTTGAGACCGGGCCTATGGGAGGTACGTAAGTTCTGGCATTAATTCTAATGGGGCAAGGTTGGGGGGGCAGGCAGTGGATTCCCCACACCAACAAGCAACTCTCAGGACACCAGTTTGGTGTTTTACAATTCAACTCAATTCTGACACTCTCTACCCAGAGATGGTATCAGACTCTGAAGTAAAGGTTCATTCTGAAAAACTGCCTCCCCTCCTACCTTCAGAGGCCAATCCACAGTCCCTGTACTTGCCAATAAGGACAAGGAGAGATGGAGAGCACCACTAAACATTAGGGAAATGCAAATCAAAATCACAATGAGACACCACTTCACACCCATTAGGATGGCTATTCTTACAAAAATAGTAAGCGTTGGCAAAGATGTGAACAAATTAGAACTCTTATGCATTGCTGGTGGGAATGGGCAATGGTGGAGACACCATGGAAAATAGAAAAGCAGTTCTTTAAAAAAATTAAACAGACTTAGCATAGGGTCCAACAATCCTGTGTCTGGCTATATACCTAAAGTAACGGAAAACAGGGACATGAATAGTTACTTGTACACTAATGTTCATACCAGCATTATTCACCGTAGTCTAAAGGTTCAAACAACCCAAATGTCCTTCAAAGAATAAAAGAATATCTAAGATGTGGCCTATACATACAATGGAAGATGATGCAGCTTTATGAAAGGAGTGAAAATCTGATACAGTCTATATCATGGGCAACACTGAAAATGTTCTACTAAGTGAAATACGCCAGAAACAGAAAGACAAGCATTCTATGATGCCATTCCATGAGGTACCTAAAATCTTCTGATTCATGGAGACAGCACGATAGAATTGTGGTTACCAGCATATAGAATTGTGGGACCGAGGAAAGGGAGGTGGTGCTTGATGGAGACGGTTTCAGCTCAGGAGGAGACGAAAATCCCCCAGATGGACAGTGGTGAGGGCTACACAGCAGTATCAATGTACTTAACACCGCTGAACTGCCCACTTCAAAATGATGAGAATATGTTAAAGATTGTGTATATTTCACCATAATGAACAAAAAGTTGATCAATGGGTTTACTTTGCTAGATAAGTAAGTACAACACGTTTCATGTCTTGTCTGGTTTTTAATTTTCTGTGACACACTCACCAATACTTAAACAAATTGACACTTGGTATTTCCAAGACAGAGTTCAAATTCCATAGGCAGACCTAGTGGCATTTCCCAAGTCTCCCGCCCTCAAGCTTGGCCCACACCCTGCAAGTTTGTGCTAATCTACCCCAGGCCCCTGCTCATGCTGAAGCTGATCCCTGAAACCAGAGGCACCTCCTACCCGCTTGTCTCCCAAAATGCTCATTCATCCCGGCAAGTCTCAAATCAAAGTTATTTTTATTATTTTTCCCTTTTCAGGCATTTCCAAGTATTTTGCAGGCTTGTTTCTATTTCCCTAGCCTTTGATAATTTTAAATATTTGCTGTCCAGTAGGACAGCCCCTAGCTACATGTGATCATGGAGTCCTTAATATAAGGCTAATGGTAATTGAAATGTGCTGTGTAAATTACACACAGAATTTGGAAGACTCTATGAACAGAGAATTTAAAGTGTCTTATATTTTTATACGGATTACATGTTAAAATAAAAATGTTTGATGTACTAAGGAAAAATGTACTCTAAAAGTTAACCTGGTTTTTTTTTTGCTTTCTTATTTTTACTTTTGTATGGTTGGTGCACAATGTGACATTACATTCAGGTGTACAACAGTGATTCAACTTCTATGTTATGCTATGTACACACATGTACTTACCATCTGTCACCACGTAACAATATTACAGTATCAGGGACCATATTCCCTGTGCTGTACCCTTCATCTCCAGGACTTCTTCACTCCATTAGTGGAAGCCTCTATCTCCCTCCCCGTTCACCCCTTTGGCTCAGTCCCACCCCTCTCCCACCCAGTAACCATCAATGTGTTCTTATACTTCTGATTCTACTTGCCTGTTTATCATTTATTTAGTTTTTTTGTTCCTAGGGTTATGAGCAGAATCCTATGGTATTTGTCTTGATCGGGCTTATTTCACTTAGGACACCTGGCAGGTCTACCCATGTGGTCACAAATTGCAAGATCTCATCCTTTCCTAAGGCTGCATAGTATTTCATTTTATCCTTTTTTTTTTCCCCCATGTGATTACCAGAAAATGTGACATTACCTATAATGCTCACATCACATTTCTATTAGTCAGTACTGCTCTAGAACACCAATATTCGGTCATTTCTTCACACACTTCTCTTGTTGTATAGGATGGCACAAATTAAGAGCTCACCAAGGGTTTTCCAAGTGTGTGAAGTGTGTGTGCGTGTGTGTGTGTGACATTCTGTCTACATAAAATCCATTTCTATCCTTCTACTTCATAGGAAAAACACCAGAGACCATCAGAGTTCCTCTGGTGAGAACCTGTTGAGTGTGAGCTCTATCGGACTATCTTTCCTCTGTCTTGACATTAGTGTTCTGACAAAGATTCCAGAATAACTTACTCTTCCCCATGTCAGCCCCTGTCTGCAAGAAACATTTTCAGAAAGTACGTGGGTCTCATCTGAAACTCTCTGTTGCTATAAACTTTGTCTAAATGGCCTGGAAGCTTCTGGGGGCTTAGTATACGAGAAAGGCCAAGGAAGCGGTCACCAGCTCACACCAGAACTTCACCTTCCACATTCGAGAGCATCAGCTCATCCATAAAGGTGCTTTACTACAGAATCAAGGACTCCCAGAAGCTTTATTTTTATCACGATCCCCATCTCATGATGCTTGAACCATCTGTGGTCCCTCAGATATGTAGAGCGACAGATCAGAGATTTGGAGGGGGTCTCTGGAGCCCACAACTGCTTCCCAATGTTATTAAGGCACATGTTAGCCTGAAGTCAAATTCCAACTGCTAGAATGTTCTGAGACAAATGCTTCATAAGTTGAAAAGGCCATTTGCTGTGTCCCATGCATCTTAGAACACAATGAAGTCCCCATTGTGCAAAAGTGCCTCACCATTAGTACGGGGGTGATACTGTAAACTTTTTTGCCTAGAGAAAGTATATATTCTATGAAGATAATGGATTATAAAGTTCAACACTGCAGATAATCGTCATTATAAGTTTAATAGTAGAAAAATCATCAGCAGTGTGCCATGTTTATGTGTTTCAAAAGACATGGTGTAGCAGCTACCTCAACGAAACCAAAAGAATTGATTCAGAATTATCTAAATTCTGCTCAACTGTATACCTTGTACCAAGTAACCAGTAAGGCCAAGCACTGACTTTTGGAAAATAGGAAAACATTAGCTGTCATAATGACTTTAACATTTATTTTTACTGTCAAATGTTATGGATACTGTAAGGACCAAATGAAAGCTGATATTTTTAATACAGATAGGACACTAATAAGGACTATTTTGAGCACCATTACTGAACATTTCCTCTAGGACAGAAGAACTTGATGTCTGTTGCATTTATGTCAGTTTTTCTCATATTCATTGGGTGATATATTCTTCTGCCCTTTCTATAAATATGGGAGCAGAGTCTCAAAGAGACTCACTGCCCAATCACACTTCATCATCAGTAGGGCCACTTTCACTCCAACTCCAAAACCTGGGTTTTTATGATGCATAGACGCTTCTGAAACTAAATTAAGAATATCTGAGTTCCTCACTCCTTTTGTCTGTGCCATTTAACCACCCTAGCCATGGTCATTAAATACTCGGGAAGCCAAAAGAACAAAAGGGAATATACATTCCAGTTGATTAATAATTGAGGTGGGGAGGAGTTCAACCTCAGCAGAATTCTAGTCATGTCTCCCTGGTTGTTGGCCGAAGTCCATCAACGCTAAAACCTAGGAGCTGATGAGTAACAGGTTCTGGGGGTCAAAGCTGCAGCGGTTAGGGGAGGAAGCTGTGGAGGCAGGGAATTCCCCAAGTGTCCCTTCCTTCCCCTGTTCAGTCCTTGTTCCCAATATGCTGTATCATCTACATCTGTCAAACCAAAGAGCAATTATTCAGAAATCCATAGACACCTAGCTCAGTAAAATTCAGTAGTGGGGCCTGGAGCTTCCCAAGGAGGGTGTAGGAATACCCAAGCAAATAAACCAGAGATCATCTGAAACAACCATGACTTGAAGCAAAGGCCAGGAACCAGGTATGCTGGGGAACAGGGCAGGAAGAAATGGGGAATGAGCCCCTACAAAACAGGTGGCTTCCTGTGTAACTCAGATCCAAATAGGGACCAAGAGTGAAGATGCAGGGGCAGAAGACACACAGGTAATAGAGTTGTAGAAGACTAAAATGCTACTAATTCTGTCTAGTGTAGACTAAAGATCACACCATCATTCTGTGACCTACCTGCATAGGAACAGAGAAGGAAGGGAGAAGCAATTCCAGTCATTGCTGGACCTTTCTAAATAACCACCCTCACCCTGTCATCCCACCCACAAAACTGTCAATGGCTCCCTACACCCAATAAAGCAAAACACCGCCATCCTTGCATTTCATCTATATTGTGTGCAAACTACCTTCCTAGTTTCATCTCATACAATCCCTTAAACCTAATTTTGTTTCATCCAATGATTCTGACGTCCAGCTTCCAAACACATCCTTCCTTTCCCTGTTTTCAGGTCTGGGCTGCAGTGATTTTTCTCTACTTAGGACCATCCTAGTGGCCTTCAAAGTCCCAGCTCAAAGATGATGGTCTCCAGGAAGACTTCCCAGTTCACTCTGGCTAGAAACCAGTCAGTCAGGCAATCAATCAGTGTGTGTGTGTGTGTGTGTGTGTGTGTGTCACAGTCTCCTGACTGTGCCTCCTTCGTGGCTGTCACCACTCTGCCTTGCTTCATAGGTATTCACATATATGATTTCCATCACCCCACAGTCTTATTGTGAGGTCTTCACAGTACCCAACAAAGTCTGTAGGGCTGGGACTAGGTTTCAAGGTGGATACATTCTGGAGAAAAGATGAAGCCACAGAGGAAATTCAGTCTGGGTAAAAGGGAAAACTCAGTGACAGTCCTACAAGATTCAGTGGGTTTATTAGACAGAGTAAATTCAATGGAGCTATTTATAAGAGAATTAAGGGCTGGTCTGAAGTCACGAGCTGGGAGACCATGACTGCAAACACTCCACATGTTTGCTCCAGGGACACAACCATAAATAAGACACAGACCTTGTTCTCAGGCACCTCCTTGCTGCAGAAGGCCAACTTTGACTTTTTTGTTGTTGTTGTTATTCTTGTTGTTAAACACGCGACTTCTATATTATCCGACTTTATGCTAATAGCCTTAATTGTTCCATCTCAAGCCAAATTTGAACCAACCCACTGTGCACGGTTTCTGGTGAACTAAGACAATTCTTTCTGCAAGAACTACACCAGTAAGTATGATTCACGGCGCTGGTGATTAGGACTTAATGTAAAGACAGAAGGAGTATCATACATAGAAGCTTCCCATTGCAGGAATTGTACTGGTAGACTTGCTAGAATGGAGGAGAAAAGATTCCTGAATCAGACAGGGTGAATTAGAGGGACACCTGGGTGGCTCAGTCGGTTAAGCATCTGTCTTTTGCTCAGGTCATGATCTCAGGTCCTAGGATCAAATTTAACTGAAGAAGCAGCCCACTTTTCCCTCTGCCTGCTTCTCCCTCTGCTCACACTGACAAATAAATAAAATTTTTAAAAAAAGGTGAACTGGATTACCTTAAAGGGGCAACCAAAACAGAGGATTTCACAGCACCAAATAGATCCCTCTGAAGATCAGGGAGGCCTGGACGTGCATGAAGGGCATGACCATAATTATCTTGAGATGACAGCCCCCCCTCAATATGGGCTATTGTACATAAAGATGGTAGTTCAGTGATAGGCAGATGTCTAGAAAAATGGTGATACCATTTGTTGACTTTAATGAAGGAAATGGTGTCCCAGTCAATGCTTCTTTATGCACAAACTTCAAGACTCAGAAATGTGCAAAAAAAAAAAAAAAAAAAAAGCAAGAAAGAAGAAAAAAAAGCATGAGAGAGCAGGCTACAGAGTGAAAACCAACCATCTGGGGCCTGGCCTGTGTGAGTATCTTTACCCACAGAGGAGGTGTGGGACCTGACCCAAGTCAGGCTCTCATCAGACTATTCTGGGAAACACAATAACAGGTGCCTCGTGACACTATTTTCCAATGGGAATCCTAACTCTGCAAAGATGCGCAGTGTATTATGGGACACCTAAGTTGTCCTCTACTCATGGCTGGCCTTCCGTGAGGTCACCGTCTTATAAAAACACAGGAAACGGGACAAACGACCACCACCCCATAGGGTCCGGACAATGAATTCTGAGGCAGTTCAAAGAATCCAGGTTTGGAGAGGCCACGAAGTTGGCTCACTGCCTTCAAGTAATTAAAGGAAATGTCACCTGCTGGATCACACAGAGGTTTAGGCAGGCGTCCAGATTGAGAGAGAAATTAAGGGAAGACGGACAGTGTGTTAGTATGGTGACAAAGACAAAAAGGCTGGCTTACAGCAGCACAGAGCACTTGGAAAGCCAGACGTAGATCTTGTTCCTCTTTCTAGCCTCAGTGCAGGGTACTCCCAGGTCCTGACACATGGTCAGAAGCCCATCAGTGTTGGCTGAATGAGGGACTCCTACAGATTCCTGCCTGACACTTTAAGGGACAAATGTCTCCAGACTCTTCATTTCTGGACATTTCTTAATTCTATTATAAAAAAAAAAAAAAAGCCTTCTGTGATTTAATGGAAGTCAAAGGCGAGGAAAATTATATAATTGAATATTATGGAACGGATGGCTTATAACCCTTTAGAAAAGGAAACAGAGGCTGGGTACTACTGCAGCTTAACAAGGTGCATTTTTCAATGGGCTCTTCCCTATATAGAGGATCCAGGGTTCAAAAAGGGTATATATTGGGCCTCCAGCATAATCTTCCTTCTCTGGAAAATTCCTGAGCTGGTTTTGCTGATAGCTCTTACGGTGACACAATTTCCTACAGGTTGGCACATTTTGAACAGTGTGCCTCATTCAAAAATATCAGCACATGCCTGATAAATGTCACTGCACATCTGTGCCTAACAACAGATTTTAAGCCTGCAATCACATTAAGGAAATGGGGATTACATCTGTAAGTCCTCTCATCAGTTGGGCGGGCTGCATCCCCAAACACTATGCCAAGATGTTGAAAACGCGGGCTTACGTATTTGCTGGAATGCAAGCAAACGTCTTTGAGAAGTTACACAAGTAACTCTTCCTTACAAGTTGAACTATGGGTCTTCAACTCAGAAAGTAAGTCTCCCAAAGGGGCTTCCCTATTTCCAGTCCATTCTTAAATCCTACTGTTTCTCTTTGGCAAACGATGGGTCTATATGCTAGAAGCCATATATTTCATGTATTTTTAATTAATCTTACTTCTCGAGGGGGGAGAAAATGAAGCCCGGAGAGTCTAGGTCTGTTAGTCCCCTACTGTACCAACCCTACAGAGCTCACAGCTGAGGGATTTCAAAAGCTTCCCATTTTCCTCGTATACATATCCATCACCTGAGTTCATTACCACCTGAAGGCTAGACTCAACAGCCATAATTTATGACTGCTTTCAAGTCCTCACATAAATATGAAAACTAACACTTCCGTCCAGATCCCATTAAGACAGAATATGACATAGCTGGTTTAAAACATCAACACCACCACCACATAGATAGGGTGCTTGGGTAGCTGAGTCAGTTAAGCATCTGATTCTTGGTTTTGGCTCAGATCATGATCTCAGGGTTGTGGGATCAAGCCCCGCATTAGATTCCATTGGGTCTCCTTAAGATTCTCTCTCTCTCTCTCTCTCTCTGCCCCTCTTTGCCTTCTCCCACTCTGAAAAGCAAAAACAAAAAAACAGAGGCACTACTACTTCACATTTCTTTGCTTAGGCACTGGTAGGCTTTGAAATAGAAGGTCCCTTTTTGCCCATCTACTCTTTAGTCAATTACATATAACTCTGTAAGTCTGACAGAATTTTGGAAAACATCCTCAGGAAAGGGAGCTCTCAGTCTCCTCCGCTCCAGATGAAGTGGAGGACATCAAGAAATGTCAAGGGAGCTCAGCTGTTTTACATTTGCAAAACTGTCTACTTTGGCATATTAGGAGAATGCCATTTTCTTTCTTGGGATGTTGCTCATCTAGAAGTCGCTTCATGTGGCAAAGAAAATGGATCAACAACAACAATTATCAAAATAAGGTTCAACAGAGCTGAACACAGAGGCTGACTGTGCTATTACACAACCTGGAAAACCATAGTTCTTCTCTGTTGAGCTAAAAGAAGCAGGGTCACCTGCATCTTACAATAGGATGATTGGTTTCTTCAGATAAATCTGGGTTTCTTGAAGATAGGTCCTCTGCTCTCAACACACTCAACTTTCTCCTCTTTCTTGTGAGAAGCATCGTCTTCACACAGTGGCACCAACTGGAAGGGATATTCAAAGGGCAGTCTGGCCTCCTAACGAGCTGCTCCCGGTCAACAGAAACCCGCCAACTCCTTCAGCCAATAATGGCAGCAGAAGCATAACCTATTACTTGCTCACACACCATATAAGGACATATATTCACCAAAAAGGAGGTGAAGACTGGTGTGAACATACGCAGTAGAGTCACTTCTCAACTCCTGAGCCTGACCACAGCTGAGGCTTCTGTGGGCCCACTGTGCCAGCCAGCATCCGCTCTTCTTTGGGGAACCACCATGCTGGGTATTGCCATCCCAGCGCCCCAGCACCACCCTGCCCTATGCATGCCTCATCCTCCTTTCTTCTCTGCAGAGTCTGTGATGCATCAAGTTACCTTTGTGTCTGGTCCCTGTCTGGAGCCCCAGAAGGAATCCTCAACTCCTTACCAATGGCTAATTCTGTCATGATCACCAGATAAATGCACATATGCATGATGCAGACAGGAGATTAAAACCTTTAAGCCTTTTGAAAAGAATGGTGTGGTTTATCAGAGAACGTCCATATACCATATAAGTGGTTCTAATTTTTGAAAAAATACTTAAATAAGTTACAGTTTCATTTTACCAGTGAAAACAAAAAGCAAAACAAAACCAAGGTACCAAAAGATGGAGTGGCTTTATAAACATTATCCAGGCAGGTGCCCACAGCTCCAGAAATTATCTTCCCAAGATCCTTCAAGGGCATTCTCAGTCCACCCAGCACATAAGTTCAACCACCATGACCAAAAATATTCAGATCGATGTGGTACTCATTTAAGATTTGCATTTTTCAAACAGTTCGAAATGCATCGCATTTATGTAAATTATTTCTATATAAACTGAATATCTGATACATTTCTAGGTGACTGGATCTAATTCTTGAAAGTTACTTTTGAGTGGTGAAGGAGTTCAAGGCACTGAGTAGAATTATTTAAAAGCACCGATACATAAAGAGAAAGAATATCAAAGTCCTACTTGAGGCTTGAATGTAAAAGTTACTTGTCCCACCAGTAAATATTTAGCCCCACTGTCAATATCATGGCAAACAATACAGATACATTTCCTGTCTTCTAGGAGCTTATGGTAGTTAAGTGGAAGACAGTAAACCAAGAAACCCCACTATGGTGTGGTGAGGGCCAGGCTCACCCGATGTGTGGGGAGTCTCTAGTAGGTGCATCTCATCCAGCCCTAGGGGGAGAAAACAGTTCCCTGAGCAAAGACTGCTTACAATGAGCTCTGGAGAAGGAGAACTTGTCCCAATGAAGAAAGCAAAGCCTGGTCAAAGCCCTGATTTAATAAAGCAAAACCTGACTCTATAACTTTCAAAATAGGAGGCCCCTGGGTGGCTCAGTTGGTGTAGCATCTGAGTCTTGATTTTGGTATAGATCGGGATCTCGGTCTTGGGATGGAGCCCCACGTTAGGCTGTGCACATAGAGGGGAGTCTGCTTGAGATTTTCTGTCCTCCTTACCGCTCCCCTTGCTTGCCTACTTGTACATCCACCCTCACATTTTCAAAAAACTCCCCCTTCCTTCCTTCCATTCAACTCCATCCCCAGAATAGACACTCTTTCTTCAGCTCAAGATCATAAAATCCTTTTTTTTTAAAGATTTTTTTCATTTATTTGAGAGAGAGAGAGATTGCAAGTATGCAGAGAGGCAGGCAGAGAGAGGAGGAAGCAGGCTCCCTGCCGAGCAGAGAGCCCAACACGGAGCTCGATCCCAGGACCCTGAGATCACGACCCGAGCCAAAGACAGAAGCCCCAACCCACTGAGCCACCCAGGAGCCCCAAGTTCATAAATTTCTGAAACACGATGCAAGATAGCTCTACTCCTTCCCACTCAGTTCATGAACAAATCCATCACACTAGATGGCTATAGATTTTAGAATTTCATAGAACCTAGCCATGACGACAGACCTTAGCCAAAAATCCAGTATCAAAAAACTCTCCCCCTTCTGACTTCACGGACTTACTGCCTCCTGATACTCCAGATTGCTAGCGATGACCTCCCCCACCTCTCCTTACTTTTCCAATCAGGAAATAGTGACAAAGAGGAATAAAAACATGTCCTAGAAGTGGAGAGACACACACAAAGGACAACTGTGGCAACCGAAGACCAGAGTTTGTACCCCCCGAAGGCCCCACTGTCCTTCCCCTCCCCTCTCATGTACTGCTTACCCCTCCACTACTGTCATAGTCTGTTCTTTCCAGGGCATGAGTGAAAAACACCAAGAAGAAATCAAAGAGCTACTTCTCAGGAGAATTTGGGATTGCCCCCACTGTGTTTATGTGCAAATGATCAAATTATAATTTTTTTGGCTTAAGGAGGAAAAAGGAGCGATCATCCCAGTGAACATCCTGGATTCTAAGAAATGCGAAGAGCATTTATTTTAATTAGTCATGGTCTTTACACTAATTGCCCTCCTGTCTGTTGTCTTCCATCCGTAACACACTTGTCCTTTCAATAATGAGAGGGGAGAAGAGACACAAAAAAGAATGCTTTTTATTCCAGAAACTATGACCATTTTTAAAGCTTAATTATCGGCCGTCTAATTGAAGCTAATCAAACTATAGTCAGATCTTGGCTTGGGAAATGGCTCCTCATTTCATCGGGAAAGCAAGCTCGGTCCTATAATCATGAATCTTGTTCTCAGGTAGATGTTGGAACACAGCAGAGGGGAGAAGGGTAGGCTGCCAGACGGAGAGAGGCAGACACCCCTCATCCCCCATCATTTATCCCAAGCTCTGGGGTCCACGCACAGCTCGGTCAGGCTGCTCCAGTAACCAGCAAAGCTGCTAGGGCCTCCAGACTTGTGCCAGATATAAAATACAGCAGCACAGCTTTAAAACAAACAAACAAAAGAACCTAAACAATTCTACTTTTTCTAGAAATGTCCCAAGATTGATAACAGTTCATCCTTCCCGGAAGAGAGCAGTTGTTCTGCTTTATTTTTCCAACTTTTGACACAACCAACCAATGCTTCCGTTTAAGAGCACCAGCGCACACATCGGCGGAGGCTGTGAATCAGCCCAGGGTGGGGTGCACGCGGGCTGCACGGACAAGTCAGGAGGGGAAAGGCCTCGCGTGGGCGGTTTGAAAGAAAGCTACTCCCCTCCACGTCAGGCGCCGGGGGAGAGAAAGAAGCCTTGAAGGACGCCATCCTGCAAGCTAGCGTGCATTTACTCGCGCGTTTACTCCACCAGGCATCATCGCAGACACGCCTCAGGGCCGCCCGGAGGGGACTGCGGCGGGGAGGGGAAGTGAGGAGCTCGTCCAAGGGCAGCTTCAACCAGAACGCGGGGAAGACACACTCGACAACCCAGCCCAGGCAGGCCTTCCAGCGCGGAGCGGTACAAGCAACAACGGGACACAATGAAGTGTCCAAAGGGACGGAGAAAAAGTTAGCCAAGATGACAAGGGGGCAGACACCAGAACGTCCCCTTTCCAAAGAAGGCGCCCTTCAGAGAAGATGGCTTCACGCGCCCGCCTTCGGCAGGACGCCAGGCTTCTTACCCACGCGGCGGAAGTTCACCTCATCACAGATCTTTCTACACATTTACGAACTGTCGCATTTACAAAACCAAGGAACCGTACCTTTCGAGGAAGGCTCTGAGGCGAAGCAGAACTCATAGCGTTCAAAGAGCATGTGATACCAGGAGAACTAAGGCAGCGGGTCTCAAACCTCCAAGGGAGTGGAACCACCCTGAAGGCTCTTTAAAGAGATTGCTGGGCTCCACCCCCAAGGGGTCCTGCTGAGGACCCGAGAGTTTACATACCTAACAATTCTCAGGTGGGGCTCGTGGCCTTCGCTGGCCAGGGCACCCCATTTTAAGAATGATTGGTCTACAAAAAAAGGAATCCCTGCCTGCCCAGGCTACAACCCGACCACGACGAACAAGAACAAAAGAAAGCGTATATACTTGAATGCTTTTTCGACACGTTTCAAAACCTGTAGGAAAGATCGGGGGCAATTTAGTTGGGGTAGAATACTGAGTTGTTGGGTTTTTGTTTTGTTTTGTTTCCTAAAATAGATTAATTCTAGGAGTATGGGCCTTGGATCCGAGCTTTGCAAACTTAAGTGTAGTGAGAACCACCTGGTGACCTTGTTAAAAAGTACATTTGATTCTAGAGGCCTGGGGTGGTTCCTAGAGTTAGCCTTTCTAACCAGCGTCCAGGTGATTCTGTGGCTGTGGTCCACGGGCCTCACTCAGAGTATCAGTGTCTCACTATTTTATAATGAGAAGCAATAGAACCTGGCAGGTCTCCAGTGAAGACCCAGGGGTCCAGCCGCCAGGATCCAAATCCAAACTCCCTCACTAGTTGCGTGAGTTTGCCAAGTTACTTAGCTTCCCTGTGGCTCAGCGTCACCTTTAAATTAGACTAAAGAGGGGCGCCCCCAGGGAGTGCAGTTGCTGAAGTGGTAGATTCTTGGTTGTGGCTCAGGTCATGATCCCAGGATTCTGAGATCCAGCCCCTCATGGGGCTTTGTGGAGCAGAGTCCCCTAAATTTCCCTCTCCCTCCCCCGTCACCCCTGCCCCCCACCACGCACCCATGCATTGTCTCTAGAATAAATAAATCTTTACAAGAAAATAAAATTAGAGATGCCTGGGTGGCTCGGTCGGTTAAGCATATACCCTTGGCTCAGGTCATAATCCCAGGGTTCTGGGATCAAGTCCTGCGTTGGGCTCCTTGCTCTGCAGGAAGCCTATTTCTCTCTCTCTCCCACTCCCCCTTTTGCGTTCCCTCTCTTGCTGTGTGTCTCTCTGTCAAATAAATAAATCTTTAAAAAAATAAAGGAGAAGAAAATGAGATTAATGAGAGGAGCTACCCTCAGTGCTATGAGGAGCAACAGTGAGTGTGTGTCAGGCAGAGAGCTTGGCATGGGTACAATAGAGAAAGGGAACTGATCTGCTTGTCTTCAACATAGTTGTACACTTGCTTTTTATAATTTCTTTCCAAGTGGTTAAAGTTAAGCAGTTCTTGCTTCAGATGGGAGGTAAGTGTCTAAGTTTAAACACTGGCCTGGACAGGATCCCTTGTCTGCTGGCTGCTAGGGCACAGCTGACATTTCCTGCGGCTGTATGGACCTGCCCTGGAGATGTCAATGAGCTGCTTTTTTCTTGCATCCAAGGCAGTACTGAACTAAGTCGTGTTGTGTGCATGTGCATGTGTGGGAAGGGGCTTCAGATGACAAGAAAAAGTATATAAAAACTTTGCTTAATGTTTCAGACCTGACCAGTGGTGAATGGTCACATAGAACTGCTTTCTTGTTACGTCTGTGGGATAGAATTACTAGGACTCTCTCCATTACTCAGGTTCCCTTCAGGGCAACAGTGTTCAGACATGCAGAAGCATATTTCCTTCCTCCCCCTGTGTCCCTCCAGTGGAGAAAAGTACTGCCAAATTCGGTGGTGACTACTTAAAAGGCTGGGTGCTGCCTTCGTAGCCTATGATTAGATTCTAAAGTTCTGGGCAAGGGGCACCTGGGGGCCTCCATTGGTTAAGCGACCGACTCTTGGTTTCGGCTCAGGTCACAATCACCAGGTCGTGAGACCCAGCTCAGCGTGGAGTCGCCTTGAGATTCTCTCTCTGCCCCTCCTCAAAATAAATAAATAAAATCTTCTTAAAATTTCAAAAAAAAAAAAAAAGGGGAGACAAGATGGCGGGGAAGGAGGAGGAGGCGCCTTTTCAATCTGTACCCTAAAGTGAGCTGATTACCTACCAAAGAACTCCGATCACCCATGAAATCAGCCTGAGATCAGAATTATACACGTCTGGATCTCTATAGGGGCAGAATAAAACTGCAGGCATCACATTACCTGATTTCAAGCTTTACTACAAAGCTGTGATCACCAAGACAGCATGGTACTGGCATAAAAACATACACATAGACCAGTGGAACAGAGTAGAGAGCCCAGATATGGACCCTCAACTCTATGGTCAAATAATCTTCAACAAAACAGGAAAAAATATACAGTGGAAAAAAGACAGTCTCTTCAATAAATGGTGCTGGGAAAACTGGACAGCTATATGTAGAAGAATGAAACTCGACCATTCTCTTACACCGTACACAAAGATAAACTCAAAATGGATAAAAGACCTCAATGTGAGACAGGAATCCACCAGAATCCTAGAGGAGAACATAGGAAGTAACCTCTTTGATATCAGCCACAGCAACTTCTTTCAAGATATGTCTCCAAAGGCAAAGGAAAAAAGCGAAAATAAACTTTTGGGACTTCATCAAAATCAAAGCTTCTGCACAGCAAAGGAAACAGTCAACAAAACAAAGAAGCAACCCATGGAATGGGAGAAGATATTTACAAATGACAGTGCAGACAAAAGGTTGATATCCAGGATCTATAAAGAACTCCTCAAACTCAACACACACAAAACAGATAATCATATCAAAAAATGGGCAGAAGATATGAACAGACACTTGTCCAATGAAGACATACAAATGGCTATCAGACACATGAAAAAAATGTTCATCATCACTAGCTATCAGGGAGATTCAAATTAAAACCACATTGAGATACCACCTTACACCACTTAGAATGGCCAAAATTAGCAAGACAGGAAACAACATGTGTTGGAGGGGATGTGGAGAAAGGGGAACCCTCTTCCACTGTTGGTGGGAATGCAAGTTAGTGCAGCCACTTTGGAGAACAGTGTGGAGATTCCTCAAGAAATTAAAAATAGAGCTTCCCTATGACCCTGCAATTGCACTACTGGGTATTTACCCCAAAGATACAGATGTAGTGAAAAGAAGGGCCATCTGTACCCCAATGTTTATAGCAGCAGTGGCCACGGTCGCCAAACTGTGGAAAGAACCAAGATGCCCTTCAATGGATGAATGGATAAGGAAGATGTGGTCCATATACACTATGGAGTATTATGCCTCCAATCAGAAAGGATGAATACCCAACTTTTGTAGCAACATGGACGGGACTGGAAGAGATTATGCTGAGTGAAATAAGTCAAGCAGAGAGAGTCAATTATCATATGGTTTCACTTATTTGTGTAGCATAACAAATAGCATGGAGGACATGGGGAGTTAGGAGAAGGGAGTTGAGGGAAATTGGAAGGGGAGGTGAACCATGAGAGACTATGGACTCTGAAAAACAATCAGAGGGGTTTGAAGGGGTGGGGGATGGGAGGTTGGGGGAACCAGGTGGTGGGTATTAGGGCACGGATTGCATGGAGCACTGGGTGTGGTGCAAAAACAAGGAATACTGTTATGCTGAAAATTTAAAAAAAAAAAAATTGAAAAAAAAAAGTTCAGGACACCTAGACAGTACTAGCTGAATATTTATAAAGAAACACAATAATTTTCCATTAACAATAGAGAGAGGCTTTCGAGGACGAGCCCCTCGAGGTAGGACAGTCCATTCTGCACTGCCTGTCTGCTTCCAAATGTCAGCATCGTCAGACTGTTTCTGGGAGGCTGTCAACAGTTTATTGAAAGGGTAATCTGGGATAATTGCAAAGACCCGAAGTTGCACCTGCTGTAATTTCACTCTTGGCTTTGGGGAAACAGCCTCTTTTAAAGTGACAACAGAACAGAAGAGCTCTGTAACCAATGGTCTTTTTGCATCTACACGATTCATACTGCAGACCCCAAGCAGAAACCCACACACAGACACTGAGACACAAGGCTCTTGAAAGGACTGAGCTGTTTTTATAAAAAAAAATTCGTTATAAAACCAGAGAGGGCTTGTGACCCTGAAAAGAAGGAGAGAGAGAGAGAATTTCGAATGTGTTTTAGTGACAATTGTTCTTTACAAAGAACACAGTAATTATGAATATCTTAAATACTACTCTATCCAACAAGTCTGAAAAGTCATTTCCAATAACTCTGGGATGTAGGAAATGTCTTGCAAGCATTCGAGAATTGGAAAGGAAATTCTACAGTAGGGAGGACAGGCATTCCGTTCGAGGGCTGTGCATTTGTTCTAACTCTATGTCAGCTTCATATTAGGACATCTCTCTCACATGAATAACGAAAAAAATAGGCTTGCCATTTGGTTTACAAATGAAATGCAAGGCTTATCGTAAGTAACCAAAGAGATGCTTAATGATCTCTCCCCATTAGAAGAAACTTCCCTCTCCATCTGTTAATACAACACAGAGTTTTTAGCCAAGCATCAAAATGACTTAGAAAAGCAAAAATCAGCCCTGCAAACCAAGTCAATAAGGGATTAATTTGGATAACCTGTGACCTATCTTGAGACAGACTCAGCCAAAGATACCAGAAATAATTAGAAGCTGCTTATGGTTTCATAAGTTACTTGGTATCTCAAGACAACATCATATTTGCATGAAAACATGCATAAAATATGTATTTTAATAGTTTAAATATACGTATTAAGAAAGCTGCACTCCTCGGGCTCTCTGCTCAACAGGGAGCCTGCTTCCCTTCCTCTCTCTCTGCCTGCCTCTCTGCCTACTTGTGATCTCTGTCTGTCAAATAAATAAATAAAATCTTTAAAAAAAAAAAAAAAAAAAAAAAGAAAGCTGCACTCCTACCTAACAGTCATTCCAATGTGGGTATTATACATACCTTTCTCTTCCCGTCCCCCAAACTGGACATAAGCAGATTACTTTTACAAAATTTTTAAAGGCAAGAAGACACTTTACATATTTTATCCAACAAGAAATGGCAAAATGAAATCTCTCTGCTCTAAGAATGGGGAATAGAGCAAGCATCTGGGAGCTCCCAGGGGCGGGCATGCAGCACAGTATTTTTTAAAGTAAGTGTATTAAAAATGAGTGCCCAGAACTGATTCACATGTAATTTCTCAGAAATAAAGGCTTGCATTGAAAGACCACTACAGTGTGGTTTTAAATATATTCACACAAACTTATTAGAATAAAATCTTTCCTTATTACAAATAGACAAAATATATATTTAGTAAGATAAGTTTCAGGACAATAAATGTACACTATACTTAATACGCATTATTAAAAAGAGTGTTCAACCATGATGTACCATTCAGGCCCATACAGTTTTATTTTCTTCTTCTGTAGAAGGAGAATAACAAAATCTGCTATATTTCTCTCAATCATATCAGATAATGAACGCAAAAGTACTTGGAAAATTACCATGTATGATAGAAGCATGAGGTAATTAAAATGCTTGCTAACCATCCCCTAAAAGCTTACATTGCATATGCCTTGCCTTTTGCAAGGCTCCCTTAGACATTTTTCTTGTCATCTCAAAACACCTCCAAGGGTGGGTCCCACATGTAACGTCTGGTCCTATTTCCTTGATGGGGAAGTGAAGACAAAATGAGTATCAGACAAAAGAGTCTCATTTGGAACCAGTACCCAAATTTAATCCACTATTACTTTCCTTATCATTTCCTTATCATTTTAGTATAAAACCTGATACAAAACTTTCAAATTGCTGAGGAATTTCAGCATGGGGGACGAAGAAGAGAGATGGTAGGAGAAAGGGGGGAAATTCTACACTCAGGGTTCAACTCCCACTGTGAGGCAGACCCGACTCCAGCCCTGTTTGGCTCATAGATAAAGAGAGGGTACAAATCACTGCTCTTTCCAAACCCACCCCTAACAGCAGGGTATTTGAACAAAAAAAGCCCATCTATCTTATACAATCCAATGACATGTTAAGTTTTCCTACCCCTTTGCACTTGAAAGAGAGATGACGCCCAACTCAAAATTTGGACTGAGTTGACTAGGTCTTCAAAGAAGACATCAAAACCAGGCAACAGAAGATGCAGCAAAACCACAGAATCAATAACCCAGACATGACTGAGATAGGCGAACCATGATGGGAAACAGTCACCAGTCTCTCTAGATGAATGACAGCATTCAGGATGCAAAGCCAGGTGGCAAGTGCAAACCACAACAGACCCCGCAGGCAGCGGCTGTGGTCCTCATTGGGGAGTGGGGGGTTACAGATGAGTGGTCTGGCTGAGCCAGAAGTGTCTTCCTTATCAGGCATTTCTGTTCACATGGAAGAGGAGGACTTTCAAGGATGCAACAGGTCACATGACATAGTTAAATGCCATCCCATGACTTGAGCTCAATAACACAATTTTAAGTTAACTGAAACTTATTGTATTAGAGAAGAATAATCTTTAGAATCCAGTATCCCTGGATTCCTATGCTGATTCAAGCACATTTTAAAGTACTGAGATAGTCAGGAAAAGTGTCAATCAAGCTTTGGAGTCTGGCTGCAGCTCCTGTCTCCTGGGTGTATATGTGCATGAGCTGATCCTCACAGCAGAGAAGGGAGCCATGAGCAGTGGTTATAGGTATTGCACCTAAGAGAAAGTTTGGGGAAGACACAAGTGCCCATTCCCCAATGAGGAGTGCCATAGAGTTCCAAAGAAAGTAACAAACCATGTCTGGAGATCTTGTAATCAAGCATGACGGGATCAAGAGAACACAGTCCCTGTCTAGCAAATGAGCAATGGAACTCAGAAGCATGTCACTGAGGGCGATCCTTTTGCAGAAACAGAGGGCAAAGGGTGGACCGCCAGCATGAAACATGGACCCCTGACAGTCCTTGCCTTTGCTTACAGGCTGTGTCCTCTGTTCTCCACCTTTGCTCAAAGGGACCTGAAACACCTCTTTTCCAATGTAGAGAAGACACCAATGATCTCTTAACATACATTTCAAAACACAGGAACTCTGTAAAGATTCCCAGCCTATCCCTAATAGAATAGAGGCTGGCAGGATATAGAGACAGCCCCCTCTAAAGTATTTCCTTCTCGATAACTTCTTTAAGGTCAACACTGTCCAAGGGTATGGACCTGAAGGATATCTTGCTTGTGTTGATACAATCCAAAGTAAGGGAAAACATCCCCCAGACGAATAGCCCACCAACTCTTACAGTTATATGATTATTTCTGGCAATTTTCAAATTCCTATGTTCTTCCTGCCTTGAGCCACAGAAGATTCAGAAAAATGGAAACAGAACTTCATGTCAACCCCGCACGTGTTTGTAGAAGGAACTGAAAAGTAGGCACGGTTCACACTTCTTTTCCTATAGCTCTTTCTCCTCTTTTGAAGTTAAATGTCCTTTGACCTAAACAGGAAGTTAAAATAGTCCAAGCACAATGAAGGAAAGCAGGAGAATGGCATCTTCTGGGTTCTGCAGCCTCAGAAACCCAAAGCAAGAATGCAGCACCTGCTGGTGTGCCGCAGGCCTGAGGCAGCGGTGGGCGTCAGTCTCAGAGGGCCCTGCAGGCAGCCAGGACTGAGCGGGCGGTGGTAGCATCACAGACCAACTGCGGTAGCACACACAGAAACCCCCCAGGGAAGCTTCAAGGGATCCAGTGCAGAGAACACCACCGACATATGGCCTTTCATGACCTGGGTTCACATCTCTAAATCCTCAGAGACATCAAGCCTGGAACATTCTAGGTCTCATCACTGAAAGCCTTTGCTGTGAGCAGGCTACCACAATGGACATACCAGACATACCAGGAGAGTAAAACACAGGCACGGAGTGTCCTGTAGGAAAATTTATCAGATAATTAAAACAGAGCAGACATTGGAGGCAACCCATATGTCTTTCAGTGGGAAAATGGATACATCCAGACAATGACCTGTTGTTCGGGGCTAAAAAGAGATGAGCTTTCACACCACGGAAAGACATAGAGGACGCTTACATGCATATTACTTTGTGAGTCTAAAAATATACATAGGCTATATGACATTCTGGAAAAAGGCAAATTATAGAGGCAATAAAGGACCCAGGAGACAATCAGGGACTGGGAGGAGGGAGAGGAGTAGGAGGAGGTTTGGGGATTTTCAGGGCAGGGAAATATACTGTATGAATTAGGAATGGTGGACGCCTGTCGTTCACCTTCGTCCCAACCCACAGAACGTGGGATACCAAGAGTGAACCCTAAGGCAAACCATAGGCTTTTGGGTGATACCCGTGTGTCAGTGTTCCTACTACTCTGTTGGGCAACTTTGATCACGGAGGAGGTTGTACATCAGTAGGGCCAAAGGATATGCAGGAAATCTCTGAATTTGCTGTGAATCTAAAACGGCACTAAAAAATCTCTTCTACTAAAAAAATAGAATAGTCAGGTTAGTCACAGAATCATAGAATGCTCTGTGAACACACATGATAGCTACCCTGTTTTCTAGATTTGGGAGGATGTTTTCTTGGAGGGAAGGTGAAGTGTATCCCCGGTATTTTCTATGTGGGTTACTTACCATCACCCATCTGAGTGTCAAGGGCTTCCTCTTTAAAATGGGTCTATTAATGCACACCATGCCTATTATTGTGAGGGTGAAAGATTATTTATGCAAATCACTTAATAGTGCCTGAAAATAGACACACAAAAGGGTCCTCATCACTCTCTTAATACAGTGCAAATTGAACTATTATTTTATCCATCCAGAACAAAGTTGTATAAATTATAAATGAATTAACTTAAAATTAAATTGAAATATCCTATTTGCCCTTTTGAGAATAGTAAATGAGCTAATTACAAGACTCACTGAATCACGACTAATACTTGTTTTTGGAACAATTAGTCTTTCTGCTAAACTGTTGAGCCTTCATGAAACGTCAGATGTCCTCTACACCAGGACTTCCAAACTGAGACCACACCTATTCTCACTTCAACGTATGGACCATGGGATTTTAAACATATTTTAATCAGAAGTTATTCACATAATCATTATTTAAGTAATTATTAATTTGCTTTCCTATGTAAAAGATATATTAATTTATCCTGGGTTTATTGAAGTAGTATAAATAGTCTTCAGGTACCCCTTACTATCTCCATGTCTTTCTGATTCTAGAAACTACCCCTATATTTGTAGCTATCTATGCAATTTTGGGGTACATATATCTCAGGCAAGAGGGTATGCTTTCTGAATTTTCTCTAATTCTAGACAACCACAATAACTGAGCATCACAACAAGATAAATCTAGTGTCGTTCTTCCTGACAAACATAAAAGGAAGCTCTAGCATTTTACATATTTTCTTTTCTATTTTAGGAATATCTCAGAAAATAATATATATCTTTTTTCTTTTTTCTTTTGAGTGTTAACCATGATTCCATCCCTGGGTAAATAAACGTTTTACCTGGAATCAACTTGCTTTTTACTCAACTCAACACTCAACGGAAGTAGACACTCACTACATAGATCCTACTTCTTTTTTGTTCCAGTGTGGAGGGCAGCTGAGCAAAGTGAAATAACTTGCTGGAAGGGGTGGGGGGTCACACAATGAGAGCGCAGCTGGGGGCTGAGCTGAAAGAAAGGAAATGCATGAGGGTGAGCCTTCTCAGCAACGTGCAAGAAGAGGGCACTTCCACCCATAAAATCGTCTCACTTTTGCACCAGTCTTGCAACACATCAGCTACTATATTCATGAGTCCAAAATGCCCACATAATGAGACCTTCCGCAGTAGAAGAAAGTCATCCTCTGTGGAGCATCCAATCAAAACATCAACCTAAGGGACCTACATGAAGGCGAGCCAGCTTCTTCCTTCGACTTGAGCTCTTCCTAAGAAAGAAATCAAGCAGCCTTTGAAGAGGCACAAACTCTTCAGGCTCCCCGGGGTATTTGTACCACTGGTTACTATAAAGTTTCTTGGTCCCTGAAGGATACATTTTGCAAGAAAGTTACCATTTGAAATTGTACTGTCATGGATTATAGGGCATAATAGCACCCTGCCCTCCTTCCCCAGAGCAGCTTTAAACCAGGCAACTTTTCTTGATAAAAATGGACTCAACATCCAAACACTTACTTAACTACACAATAGTCTTCCGAAAGAGATTTTTTTTTGGATCATCTAAAACAATATGTCATAACAGAATATCATTTGGGGGGGAAAGTACAAAGAATAAAATGAGTATTTTAAGACACGAACAAAATAAAATATTAGATAAATTTAATGTCAACTCACTAGTAATACCATTTTCAAAACCAACCAGAGGCACATCAATGTTTTAAAAGGTTTTACCTCAGATTTGTACACTCCTATCTGCACATTCATTTCACGAGCCTTGTAGGTACATCATGAAATATGCGTGTCTCTACTGACTTACTGTATAGTATTTTATTTTTTTAAAGATTTTATTTATTTATTTGACAGACAGAGGTCACAAGTAGGTAGAGAAGCAGACAGAGAAAGAGGAGGAAGCAGGTTCCCCGCAGAGCAGAGCAGAGAGCCCGATGTGGGGCTCGATCCCAGGACCCCGGGATCATGACCTGAGCCAAAGGCAGAGGCTTTAACCCACTGAGCCACCCAGGCACCCCACTGTACAGTATTTTAGACTGATCTCTTTCTTCACAAAAGCATTTCTATATAAAATTCTTGGGATGAGGTTTCACAGCAGTAAGGTAGATTTTGTAACAACTGCAATTTCTTTTTAAGTAACTTCTTAAAGTATAAATGAATAACATTTTAAAATTCAAGTATTGGGCAATTATCATTGATGTACTTGAATCTTTCATATGATAAGTATTCATCCACTTGCAAAACAATAATAAGTAAATATGAATGCGTGATGGGTAAGCATACCCCTAATTTAAAAAAAAAAAAAATCCACTGCACTTCTGAAGACTTGGTTTGGATTCAGTGAGAATTTTAAAGTAAATCTGTGTTTTTAGCTTTTGAATTTCAATCCCTGGGGAAGAATGGTAAGTTTAAACTACAATTTAGTTATTCACAGAGGTTTCCATCATAACACTGGATGAGAATATAAGGCAAGTTGCACCTGGGTAGCTCAGTCGGTTACGCATCTGCCTTCGGCTCGGGTCATGATCCCAGGGTCCTGGGATTGAGTCCCACATCCAGCTCCCTGCTCAGCGGGGAAGCTGCTTCTCCTGTTCCCTCTGCTATTGCCCCGGCTTGTGCTCTCTTGGTCTCTCTCTCTGTCAAATAAATATAAAATCTTCAAAAAAAATTTTTAAAAAGAGACTATAAAGGGAAAAAAATAGAAAGCATCTGCTTAATTTTTGTACATTTAACCTATTTCTAATAAGAAAAAAATGTAATATATCACTTATAGGCAAAGTGATATAATAATAATAATAATAATAATAATAATAATAAAACTTGCCTCAAAGAACCAGAAAAGCCTGGGTTTAAATCAAGATTTGGCCACTACCTGGCCACCTGACCCTGGGAAATAAATAAATGAACATAACTGAGCATCTACTTACTCAACTGAAAAACAGACCCCACTGCTCCGACACAGTTTTGGGGAAGAACAACTGAGATCATTCAAAGTGCCCTGCACACCCTAACAGCGGGGCAAATAAATGTCAGTTCCCCCTTCTACTTGACTTACAAAGCAACCCACTTGGTTAATAACGAGAAGACTATATACTTTCTTTGCCTTTCTCCTTACTCTATTTGTTAAAATGGAAATTCTTAGCCTGCATTTACAGATGGATATGACCTGTCTTTTTCTCTTTTTTCTTTAAGATTTTATTTATTTATCCGACAGAGAGAGACACAGCAAGAAAGGGAACGCAGAAGCAGGCTTCCCACTGAGCAGGGAGCCCAATGCAGGGCTGGATCCCAGGACTGTGGGATCATGACCCGAGCTGAAGGCAGACTCTCAGCAACTGGGCCATGCCAGAGCCCCTGGATGGGACTTGTCTTTGAGAGGACAGGTTTCTGAATCCGAAGGAAATAGCTCTGCATCCCACCAGCTGTGTGACACATAAGTGACTGGACTTTCTAAGCCTCAAATATGTCGAATGTGAAAGAGGGTATGATGGTTCATTTTCTGGGTCATATTGACGGGGTCACAGAGAACCCAGACTCTTGGTTGAACTATCTCTGGGGTCACCTGTGAGGACATTTCCCGAGGAGATTAGCACTTGAATCCCTCCACCTGGTAAGGCAGACAGACCTCAGCAAGGCTGGAGGGCAGTGTCTGATCCACAGAGGGCCTGACAGTACAAGGCGGAGGAAGAAGAAAGTCACCTGCTCCGCCTGCCCATTCCAGCTGGAGTTTATAACACCACAGTCTGGGTTCTCGGGTTTTCAGATTTGGGCTAGAACACATCCCCCACCCCCGCCCCACCTTCTCGGGTCTCCAGCTTGGCCAACAGCAGACAGTGGGATTTCTCAGCCTCCAAAATTATGGGGGCCAATTCCTTATGATCAATCTTCTACCTATCTATGTCTGTGTCCTGTTGCTTATATTTCTCTAAAGGACCCTGACTCGTGCGGGAGGTGACCACCATTGTAAGAATAAACTGTCACGTGTTACACACATAATAAGGGTACAGGGACAATAGATAAGCTCTCTGATATGGTATTACATCATACAACATTTTGTACATCAGTGTGCTCATGTTTGCATATGTGATATGCATAGGCCTGTGTGATTTTTTGTATAGGTGTGTGTGTGGACGTGTATATATGGACACCTGTGTGCATTTATGCATGTAAGTACGTGTGTATCCATGGATTTCATCAGATCTTCAAAGAGCCCCGCGGCCTGAAATGGGTTTAAGAGGCCCAATTTCGGGGCACCTGGGTGGCTCGGTGGGTTGAAGCCTCTGCCTTCGGCTCGGGCCGTAGTCCTGGGGTCCTGGGATGGAGCCCTGCATCAGGCTCTCTGCTCAGCGGGGAGCCTGTCCCCCTCCTCCCCGCCTACTTGTGATCTCTATCTCTGTCAAATAAATAAATAAAATCTTAAAAAAAAAAAGAGGCCCAATTTCATAAAAAGAGGGAAATTATATTTAAGAATACACAACACACACACACACATGTGCTCACACACACACAAGCTTGAGGGTAAGATTTGCTCTGGTTGTGGTCCCCAAACCCCCTACTCCTGTATTGTCACGAAACTCATCCTCCTACATCTGCCATACAGAAAGTTTTTATTTAAAACAGAAAGATGCAGGATGCCTGGGTGGCTCAGTGGGTTAAGCCTCTGCCTTCGGCTCAGGTCATGATCTCAGGGTCCTGGGATCGAGTCCTGCACTGGGCTCTCTGCTCAGCAGGGAGCCTGCTTCACCACCACCCCCCACCCCCACCTGCCTCTCTGCCTACTTGTGATTTCTCTCTGTCAAATAAATAAAAATAAAATCTTTAAAAAAAAAAAAGATTTAAAACAGAAAGATGAAACTTTGGTCACAAGTTTCCCCTCCCCTGAGCATGCCTGATTGCCAGTGAGGCAGTTATAGAACCAGAGCTTTGGAGTCCCAGGAATAAGACTCATTAATTAAGGTTCCATGGGTCTGGGAAAAATCTGTGTTCGCAGAGAAGTCAAATTATAAATTATATATTGATTTGTAGGTGATTTTTCATCAAAGGAGTTTTAAAGAACTAGCTTACCTGGCATGATGCCAGTAAATTTTGATTTAGAAAGATGAGATAAAATGTCGGAAGGAGAAACAACAGAGAATCAAAGGCAACTTAAAATAAGACAATTGACCAGGAAAACAAAAGGAAAAACACTTCTGTGCCACGCTTGACTTATAATTTATAACTAGAATACTCATTTGAGTAAAACCACTGAGCTAAATATTAAATGAAAAATCAATTTATATGGGCCGTTCTATTGGAAATGTACTTTTTACTAAGTGACACACTCTATTTCTGCAGATTAGCCTTACGTCTTAGGTGAGCCCCAAAGCAAAGGAACATCAGATGGAACTGTGAAAGGAATCACCTTACGTGCCCTTATTTTATCCATCCTTCCACATAACTGAGAAGAGGACATTTCAGCCACCCCATCTCCATTTGCCTGTAGAATTTCAAAAGATGCCTTTAAAATTATTCTTTTTTTTTTAATTATGTTCAGTTAGTCCCCATACAGTACTTCAGTAGTTTTTGATGTAGTGTTCCATGATTCATTGTTTACGTGCAACACCCAGTGCTCATTGCAAAACATGTCCTCTTTAACACCCATCACTGGGTTAACCTGTCCCCCCACCCTACTCCCCTCTAAAACCCTCAGTTTGTTTCCCAGCATCCAGAGTCTCTCATGAGAGCATCTCATCCATTCATCTCCCTCTCTGATTCCTCCCCTTCATTTTTCCCTTCCTTCTCCTAATGTCCTCCATGCTATTTCTTATGTTCCACATATAAGTGAAACCATCTGATAATTGTCTTCCTCTGCTTGACTTATTTCACTCAGCATAATCTCCTCTAGTTCTATCCATGTTGATACAAATACATTCATCCTTTCTGATGGCTGAGTAATCTTCCATTGTATATCAGTGACCAACTCTCAACACTCGAGTTGATACATTACCACTAGAAACAATTAGTTATTTGAATCTCTGTGGCCATGATTGTGTCTTCTTATAATTGATTTAGAACTAACACAAAACACTGGAAGTTTCATGTTTCTACCCTCTTGATTCGATAGGCTTCTATATTGTGATGTGCCCACCACAGGAGAGCTAGCAAACATCTCTATCATACCCCATGCTTCTCATTTCAGTTGTGTAGTGAGAACGTGTACAATCTAGTCCCAGTGTTAAAGTGTCTACTACAGTACTGTGGACCATGATCATCTGATTATATTTTTAAGGAGAGAGCTTTAAACTGGAGAAAAAAAGTAATACATGCTCTCTGCAAAAACTAATCAATCCATCACAAAACCTAGAAGAAATCTTCTTAAAAACAACAAAAAACAAACAAAAATGGTTTATAGTCTCACAACTGGGAAATAACCAGGACTAAATTTTGTATATAATTTACCAGGCTTTTCTTCTCTACACATATAATCTCATGTTTATGTATTTACAAAACTGGAATGCCATTCCTTCAATCTCTTCACCAGATATGGATCTAAATTCTAATTTTAATTCACCAAAGAGTAATTGGGAGTATCTTTGTTGCATAATTTAAGTAATACTATTTTCTTCTTTTTCACTTCTGAAGTTCCACTTTAAACAAAAATCAAGAACTGTAACGAATCTCCCTGGATAGCTGTATCTTCATACATGTATTTCCTTACAAAAAATAAATTCCTGGGCACCTGGGTGGCTCAGTTGGTTGAGCGACTGCCTTCGGCTCAGGTCATGATCCCGGACTTCCAGGATAGAGTCCCGCATCGGGCCCCCGGCTCCTTGGGGAGCCTCTTCTCCCTCTGACCTTCTCTTCTCTCATGCTCTCTCTCACTCATTGTCTCTCAAATTAATAAATAAAATCTTTAAAATAAATAAATAAATAAATAAATTCCTCAGAATGGAATTACCACAATCAAGGGTGTACACGTTTTCAAGATGTTTGATGCATCTTGTCAGATTGCCTTCTCAAAAGCTCTGTCCATTTGAAAGCCAACAGCAGGAGTATAACACTGCCCATCTGCTCTCCAGCATTGGATATTACCATTCTTTTTAATATTTTATTCTCAGGGAAAACTTGAAAAATCAAATGTCAACCCAGCATTTGTGCCTTTTAAAACTGCAGAGAGTTTCTTAGTAGTAATAAGTGGGGGGGAAATCCACAGCAATGTAATACATTCAACAGTTTCTAATCATTTTTGAGGAAAAAAAATGCATCCTTCAGAGTTACTCAGAACTAACTCTGAGGTCATTATTATAGTTACTGTGTACAGAGACTGCTGGGGAAGATTAAAG
Source organism: Lontra canadensis (assembly GCF_010015895.1). NCBI lineage: Eukaryota > Metazoa > Chordata > Mammalia > Carnivora > Mustelidae > Lontra > Lontra canadensis. The sequence goes on from NW_022631079.1 coordinate 1,574,925, forward strand.
GCATTTCTGTAAGCTGGGCAGAGAGAAAATGAGGGCCATGAGTCATTCATCTGATACTTGGAGTCTGAAACTCTGTGGCGGGTCAGGGGGTGGATGTATATTTCAGCAATTCACAAGATAGCCGTTTCTTCTCTTTGCAGTGCCTGGCACAGTCATACCTCGTTCTGATATGAAATCTAAGACTTGCATAGCTTATTCATATGATGGTGTTATCTAAAATAACACTAATGACTTGCACAGACATTTTCAACGTGGATCTTACAAAGCTAGGGGAATAACAGCAAAAAAGACTCCCTAGGGAATGACGATAATCCACTGGGCAATCAGAAGGAAAGATGTGAAGACAACTGGAGACATGCTAAGTCAGGGCATAAAATACAGGGAAATTCTCAGGGTTCTGTTGCCCTGGGACCTTCAGCTGTCCTTTTTCCTCACATATATGTTTCTTCACAGTGACAGACTCACAGAATCACAACCACTGCCCTTCTATGCTGCCCAACTCTTGTCACTCGCACGGTGATCTTGGAGAAAATGAAGAAAGGCTCCTTGAAACAAACAGACCTAGGAGGCTTGGTTAGCCCCATACAATCACTCTGACTAGCTGTTCAGGTATCTTAGAGGCCACATAAGATTTCTTGGATGCGCCAGATTATTTGGGCTCATGGAAGGAGTCTGCTTGCAAGCATCCCATCTCAGGGGTGATATTTTAAAGGACATTTAAAAGGAGATGAAAAGTTGTACAAACATGCCTAGTTGGGAAAGACTGACACAACAGGATTTAAAATTTCTCCCCTGTTTCTCTAAGACAGCCATTTCATACATGAAGCCAGCTTGCCAAATTTCATTTGCTGTAAGAAATTTCATCCAAGTGATCTAACATGGAAAACGGGCATTGAAGAAGATATCCACATCCAAATAGGCTTCATACAGTGTCCTGTCTTTTTATTATTATTAATTATTATTATTTAAAGATTTGGATCAAAGCAACAGGGCATCTGAAATCTTTGAAAAAGGATAAATAGGGGCACCTGGGTGGCTCAGTCAGTTGAGCATCTGCCTTCGGCTCAGGTCATGATCTCAGGGTTGTGGGACTGAGACCTGCATCAGGCTCCCTGCTCAGTGGGGGTCTTCCTCTCCCTCTTCCTCTGTCCTTTCCCCTTTCTCCCCATCCACTCATACTCTCGAACACACTCTCTCCCTCTCAAATAAATAAAATTAAAGAAAAAAAAAAGGATAAATAATGGCGAGAACAAGAATCCTCCCAACATGAAATTAGAAATATCAATGGAATCATTGCAAATGAGTTCTTAAACACGTAGTTTGATCCAAACATTTTGAATCGATTCAAACATTTAATTTTAGTTTGATTTCCACCATGCAGTGTGCCCATAATTATGTCTTTATTTCACATAGATGTAGTATGTTAGACAGCTGAGACTTGAAAAGATAATTGGTTCAGTTCCCCACTTCCAATGCAGTAATTCTAAAATGTGAGTGAGCATCAAAGTCACTCAGGGAGACTTGAAGGTCCCACCCCACAGCACTCCTATTCAGAGTGCTTAATGTGGGAGAGAGAAACGCATGTCACACCTATTCCATAGGTATTTTTGGGTACTTCTTCCCAAATCACAGGAGAGCACTTGTTCTCATGGATATTGAAATCATTCAGAACAAGCTGCTGTTTGGGAAAGATCTCCAAAAATAGCACTCTCCAAAACTTCTGTTACTTCATGCCAGTTTTTCTTACCCCTGGATGGTTCAAACATTTTTCCTTATGTCCATCAAAAATGTCCACAGTTAATCTAAGGGAAAGTATAACATGATGATGGGGCACTTAGGTGGTTCAGTTGGTTTAGAGTTTGACTTTGGTTCAGGTCAGGATCTCAGGGTCCTGGGATCAAGGGCTCCGCACTTAGGGGGGAGTCTGCCTCTCCCTCTGAATACCCCCATCCAGCTCATGTTCTCTCTCTCTCTCAAACAAATAAAGAACTTTTTAAGAAATAGTGCAGATGAGGGGCATCTGGGTGGCTCAGTGGGTTAAGTCTCTGCCTTCAGTTCAAGTCATGATCTCAGGGTCCTTGGATCGAGTCCCGCATCAGGCTCTCTGCTCAGTGGGCAGCCTGCGTCCCTTCCTCTCTCTGCCTGCTGCTCTGCCTACTTGTGATCTCTCTCTCTCTATCTCTGTCAAATAAATAAATAAAATTTAAAAAAAAGAAATAGTGTAGATGACACTATTTTTTTGATTTATGGTATGTCAGTATCTTATGTTTGCAGGGTAGTTTAGCTCTACATACATTTTACCACTGGAGCTACTTAGCATCACTGAGACCATCCTTCATTTAAAACTGAAATCTCCTGCTGTCTTTTCCTCTCCTTTTTAATATCATAACTATTTTATGTCTTCCTGGAATATCTGATGAGGATTTATAAGACATCTAGGGGAAAAAATATCCCAGAATTTTCTTTTTCTTTCCCTCCAGGATTTTTTTACAAATTTTGTTAGTTCTCAATCCTAGTACCTACTGACCAAAATACAAAATGACAGCTCAGGGGTGCCTGGGTGGCTCAGTCAGTTACGCATTTGACTTTGGCTCAGACCATGAATTCAAGGTCCTACGATTGGGTCCCTCACTGGGCTCCCTTCTCAATGGGGAGTAGGCTTGTCCCCCAGCCCCCTCCATTTATGCGTGCATTCTCTCTCTCTCTCTCTCTCTCAAATAAATACATAAAATATTTTAAAAAATAATAAATGACAGCTCAGATGAAGTTCAAAATGTACAGACTATCAGGATAGCCTCCAAAACAGAAACGTTGCAAGGTGGATGAGACATTTGCTTGGCCATTCCAGCTATGATTTGTTTCTGTGTGGTTTCTATAAGATATAGAATCTAGCAACATTTTGAAACACAAAATATACTCAAAGACAACTATGTATAAAAGAACTAAGGGAATTTTTTTCTGAGATTTTGGCCAACTCCAGAGATGTAAGAGCACTGAACAGCCAACGCAATTCCTAGTGTATGGAAAAGCTGATCTAGAATGATTCCTAACTAAATACATAACTAAGAAGCTGTACCCCAGTTTTATCTGAGGAAGCATTTTGTAACAGTGCCATGTGTGTATGTTGGAAATCTGATTCTTTTTTCCCCTGAAGCAGGACAAATCTGCATTTCATGAACAACAACTACCTTTTATATTATGCTCTGAAATTATGTAAATCCTGAATTCAATTATAGAGATGCTTTTGCTAGGACAATCATTTAGCATGTTTAAAAAAAAAAAGAGGTTAAAGACTATAGTAGTAAAATATACTGACCTAGAAATGAATCTCTTTCTTGACTTAAGCCTAAAAAGCAATACAGGAATTTCTCAGTCATTAAGTAGGTAATTATCTCTCTTTTCACTTTTCCACCCACACTCCATTTTTCTCACTCCCATGGCTAATTTTCCCAGGAGAGCTAATGTCCTTGAAATTGTAATAAAAAACACCATCAAAAAAGATGAAACTACACATATCTCAGATGGTTCCTTAATACACCTCTTATAAAATGATGAAGGAAGACTTTTTAAAAAAGATAACACTAGTGAGAGAGAGATAATCTATTAATATTATCAGATGCTGAGGCTTGCATAAATTTGGAGATCATCCCAACAGTCTGATTTTATGGTTAAGAAACTGGGGAAACCTGAGCAGTGAAGTCACAGGTCACAAAGTTGGCAAGCAGCAGTTTGAGCTGAAATGCAGGTCTTCCGACTCCTTGTTAAAACCCTTTTCCCTCCCATCAGATCCTGGGCAGGCAGGCAATCATGGCAGAAAAGCCTAAAATGGGGATTTGACTGATTGATTTCTAAGTTCCCAGCCAGGAGATGGCCTTTATCTTTAAACTTGATCAAACCAAATTTCAGTTCCTACAACCTGTTTTGTTGGAAGTGGGAACTATTTTTCAACCACTAAATTCATTATTCAATATGTGTTACCTAGCTTCAGCAGTTCAACCTATGTGTACTTGTGTGTGTGTGTGTGTGTGTGTGTGTGTTATGTATACATTTAACATTCTAGGTACAATTTAAAATCCTCTTGGGGGGGCGTCTGGGTGGCTCAGTGGGTTAAAGCCTCTGCCTTCAGCTCAGGTCATGATCCCAGGGTCCTGGGATCGAGCCCCGCATCGGGCTCTCTGCTCAGCAGGGAGCCTGCTTCCCCCTCTCTCTCTGCCTGCCTCTCTGCCTACTTGCCATCTCTGTCAAATAAATAAATAAAATCTTTAAAAAATAAAAAATAAAATAAAATAAAATCCTCCTGGGAATTCAGTTCAACTCACTTCTTACAGTAGGGAGCGGGAGGGCCGATGTCAGCAAGTGTGTGTACACTTGCACCGATCTCCAGCCATATTCCAATCTGAGCATGGAAGAGTCTTGGGCTCTGGGGAAGGGTAGAGAAGGAGCCATGGGTGATCTGCTTCATATAGGATTTCGATGACACTCTACTCCATGGGGACAACTTAAAGGAATCCTACGGAGTCATTACTCCCATCAAAACATTTCGAGTGAATATAAACTTCAGTACAAGCTGGTGCCACTGATTACCACGAGATCCCCTCCATCAAGGAAGCTTTGTGTAGGACAGAAGTGTAAGAAGAAGCTGAAGTCGCATTTCTCGGATGACTAATTATTTCCCTCACTGATGTGACCCAAATGCAGAACACACTGCCTAGCAGGGAGTCAGGAAGAGCCATAATAATCTCAGGCCTTGTGAGTGACTCTGAGGAGAGTACAGGAAGCTAAGGGATTCACAAGAAATCATGCCCCCTTACTCCTCCTTTGAAATATACTCAGCTACCACATAGACCATGCATTTGAACCCCTGAGGGTCAACAGTATAAACTTACATCCGCCTCTATAAAACTAACTCAGGGAAAATTCTCTTGAGTAATTTCTATGTAAAACTTTCTTTTGAAAACACAGTTCAGAGTGCCTGGGTAGCTCAGTTGGTTAAGCAACTGCCTCTAACACAGGTCATGATCCCGGAGTCCCAGAATCAAGTCCCGCATCGGGCTCCCAGCTCCACAGGGAGTCTGCTTCTCCCCTCTCGTGCTCTCTCTCATTCTCTCTATCTCTCTTAAATAAAATAAAATCTTAAAAAAAAAAAAGAAAACACAATTCACGGGGTGGCTGGATGGCTCAGTTGGGTGAGCATTCAACTCTTGATTTTGGCTCAGGTTATGATCCCAAGGTCATGGGATAGAGCCCTGAATCGGGCTCCATGCTCAGCGTGGAGTCTGCTTGACCTTCTCTCTCATTCTCCCTCTGCCCCTTCCCAACATGCGTGCATGCACTCTCTCTCTCTCTCTCTCTCTCTCTCAAATAAATAAATAAATAAACCTTTTTTAAAAAACCCACAGAATTCACAATTTAATACTACTGGACTAGAGTTCTATGCAAATGTTATATCTAGTTTACATCTTAGAAAGATGAGAGTCATAATATCGTGACATTAAATAAGTATTCGAACCATATAATAAGCTCTCCAAAGGAAAACATTTTCTATGCTAAGGAAAGTAAGCTTTCTTTTTTGCTTGTTTGTTTGTTTTTTAACTTTAGGGATGTGCATAGCAATAAATAAATCAACCCTAATTAGCAAATTTAAATGCTTTTTTAAAATAGTATTAATGGTCATTCTACTTTCCACAACTTAACACAACCTGACAAATAAACAATGTTTCCTCTGAAAGCATCAAAATGCCTTCTCTTTACTTTGTTCTGATAAGCATTTTTCACATCATCAGCTATGCCCTAGGGTTCAGAGATGGGCTACCAAAATACATTTTCTACAAAACTCATTCAAGTAGATTGGACAGCAAGAAGCCATGCGGAATCCCATTTACACAGTTAGATACTTCCCAGTGCATAGGATGCCAGCTGGATACTTTCATTCATTAATGCAACAACAATCATAACCACAATCTCCACCATAAGGAAAAAAAAAAAAAAGGCACAGCCTATATCAGCACTTAATAAAAATTGATTGCAAGCCAAGGTCCCGGCAGTAGAATTATTTTTAAGAGTTAAAAAAAAATCAAATTAAAAACACAAATGATTGGGGTGCCTGGGTGGCTCAGTGGTTAAAGCCTCTGCCTTCAGCTGAGGTCATGATATCAGGGTCCTGGGATCGAGCCCCACATCAGGCTCTCCACTCCGCGGGGAGCCTGCTTCCTCCTCTCTCTCTGTCTGTCTCTCTGCCTACTTGTGATCTGTCTGTCAAATAAAACACACACACACACACACACACACACACACACACACACAACACAAAGGATTAACAAAGGATTAAGAAAGAGAAGAGCAGATCAACACTGACATTGGAGTTTGAAGCAAATACTTCATGTTATAGAGACCATTGTTGAAATAATGGGTTCCTGTTGCCACTGTTCCCAATTATTCTGACTTCTCTTCTACTCCGGTCTCTTTGAGAAGCCCCGTAATATACCTGATACATGGATAACTGAGGACAAGGAAGTAAAACCAGAGAAGACTGAAAGCTGTTCTCTCTTTAAGTAATCATCTAGTTGTGAGTGAATGGAGCGACAGTCCCCTTGGTTAAGCACAGTTTCACGCTGGCCTCCAACTTCCGAGCTGACAGCCGGCGATAAGCTAGGCAAAGCGAAATCAAAGTACATAAAATGAAAACACTTTGACATACCAGACAGTGAGAACCACCCGCAGTTTTTAAATGGAAGGCAAACCTTTAGAAACATTTGAAAGCATGTTAGACAACAATTAATATCCCGAATAAAATGCACACGCATCAGGCCAATGAGTGGTGGCAAGACAGTCATTTTTGGACTGAGCACTGCCAGCCTAGCATGGTGATGGTGAAGTGTGATGGGCCGGCCAGGCTGGGAGGGTTCCAGGCCTCCATCCCTGCATCGGACAGACTAGCTTGGTTTCAATCATTGTATACACTGGACTTCTTGTTTGAAGAAAGTGTGCTCCTGCTATTAAAAAAAAAAAAAAAAAAAACCACTCCAAAAAGTACTAATTTAAAAATACCTTTACGGGTCCAGAAAGATGTTAACCAATATATTCAGTGACAAAAGCTAATTACAAAATTGCTTAATCCTATTTTTATTATATACGCACAGAAGGATAATTACCAAAATCATTTTAATAGATTATCTTACTTCGAAAAAGGGAATAAGAGTTCTAATTTCCTGTAATGAAGCTGTATTGTTTATGTACCTTGTTTTAAAATGTTTACCATAAAGCTGGAAGATTTATTTTACTCTTCCCTCTTATGAACACAGTTTGTTGCAAAATAACTATAGTAATAGGCTCTTAACACACATATGTCCATCATCCTTTCAAAATCAAACAATAATAGCACATAGGTACAGAGTCTTAAAGTTAACTTTCTGGACGGCTTTCTAAGTGGTTGGCTTTTGAAAGATTCAAATGTGGTGAATCATATAATTTTCTTGGCACTACATTTCACGTCAAATTTATAGACAGTTGGGGGGTAAAGAGTAGTGTCTGTAAGATGTATGTAAAGGAACAGATGTCAGATTAAAATTAGTACCTGAGTCTCTCTAATTATCTACTAGGTTGCAAATGATAACATACACTTTAAAATATGAACAGGTTGGACATATGCAATAGTGCTGCTGAGAAGAAATATAATGCAAGCCAAAGATTTCATTTTAAATTTTTGTGAGCCATATTTAAAAAAAAAGAAAGATGCAATTAATTTAATGATGTCTTATTTAACCCAGTGTATCCAAAAATTAGAAGTTCAGTATGAACCAACAAAGAAAGTATTAATAAGTTATTTTACGTTCTTTTTTCATATCAAGTTTTTGAAGTTCAGTGTGTATTTTGTATTGACAACACATCTCCATTCAGACTAGTCGCATTTCCAGCACTCAATGACCGCTTGGGATTAGTGGCTACCACACTGGACCACTCCACAATATTTTAAACATATAAAATTATAAAGTAGTATCTTCGTCAGGGAAAAGAAATTGCATATTTCTTGGATCATCCTACGGTGAACACCTTCAAAGTCTTCTATATGTAATTTGTTCCAGTCTTATCTACCCTCACAGTCTATGTCTTCCTTCTCTTCAAAGGAAGCCTCTGAGTTCAGCCAAATCTCTTTCCTCAGTTTCCTGCAAAGAAACCTTTCTGTCAACTTCTCTAAATCTTCTCTGTCCCGCAACACCCAACACAAACTCCACCACCTGTGAGAATTTGTGTCGGTATCACTCACCATCAGGGAAATGCCAATCAAAACTACAATAAGATACCAACTCACACCAGTCAAAATGGCGAAAATCAATAACCCAAGAAACAACAAGTGTTGGTGAGGATATGAAGAAAAAGGAACCCTCTTGCACTCTTGCACTATTGCTGGGAATGCAGCCACTGTGGAAGGCAGTATGGAGGGTCCTCAAAAAGTTAAAAATAGAACTACCCTACAATCCAGTAATCACACTACTGGGTATTGACTCAAAGAATATGAAAACATTAACTTAAAAGGATACACGCACCCCTATGTTTACTGAAGCATTATCTAGAATAGCCAAATTATGGGAGCAGCCCAGGTATCTACTAACTGTTGAATGGAAAAGAAAGACATGATGTATATACACAATGGAATATTATTCAGCCATTAAAAAAGAATGAAATCTTGTCATCTACAACAACATGGATAGAACTAGAGGGTATAATGTTAAGTGAAATAAGTCAGTCAAAGACAGATAATGTAAGATTTCACTCATGTGGAATTTCAGAAACAAAGCAAATGAAGAAAAGAAAAAAAAAAGAGTCAAACTAAACAACAAAATCTTGACTATAGAGAACACACTGCTGGTGACCAGAGGGGGAGGCAGGTGGGGGGAATGGATGCAACAGGTGATGAGAATTAAGAGCACACTTACCATGATGAGCACTGAGTAATGTACAGAAGTGCTGAATCACTATATTGTACAAATGAAACTAATATAACACCATATGTTAACTATACTAGAATTAAAATAAAAATAAATAGAAAAAAAAAGAATGTGTTTCTGATTGTTCTGTAAGTCCTATAGCACATAATGTCTATGTCATTAATTTTGATGCTTATTTGTAGACTGTGCTGAATTCTTTTTAATTATTATATATTTACTTGTTCCTGAAAACAAGGATCATGTTTTATACTTTCCTTGTCTCCCTCCAGTGTTATCTAGTGAAGTCTTTTGAATATATCAAGTCGAAATACTTTACATAGTTCTTCTGCATTTTTTTTCATTGCCTGTCTGAGAAGCATGATCCACGATACTTGAACTTGCTTTAAGAAAACAAACCAACCTAATGGAAGCAAAGGAAAGAAACTTTCTAATAACCTGAACCATTAAGAGAAGGGAGCTGAGGAGTTCATCATGAAAGTATTTGACAAGAGTACAGCTAGCCATTCATTTGGGATAAGGAGAATGTCTAAAACAAATGGATAGTTGGATTTGGTAATGTCTGAGTACCATTCTGATTTTAAGATTGTGTAGCCAAGAAATCTAATGTGTGAAAATCCAAATTTATGATTCATCTGTTAGTTTAAGATCTGTCAATCTGCAATAAAGAACCAAGTAAATAAATAAATTGGGCACTTACTTAGAGACCTGATTAGTTTCCATTTACCCGCAATTATAAAGTTAAATTTGGCAAAGTCAGCTATATAAATAGTTAGAATTGTGGTGTATGTGTGTGTGTAATCAACTATGTAAAGACTGCTATATTGGGGCACCTGGGTGGCTCAGTCTGTTAAGCATCCAACTCTTGATTTTGGCTCAGGTTGTGATCTCAGGGCCATGGGATCAAGCCCCACAACAGGCTCCACACTCAGCCCAGAGTCTGCCTAAGTTTCTCTCTTCCTCTCACTCTGCTCCTCCCCCAACCTCTCTCCAAAATAAATCTCTCTCTCTCTCTCTCTCTCTCTATATATATATATATATATATATATATATATATTTCACATTGTGAAATTTATTTCACAATTTACAGTTCATATTTTATAGACCATATTCATTGAACCATCATCAGCATCTGCCAGTAAATTCTGAAAAATATGCTTCTTTCACTCTATCAGTCAGAACATAAGGTTAATAGGATTGTTAAAACTATCAGCAAACATTTAGGAAAGCTTACTGTGTGCAAGGCAAAGGGCTCTCTAAATGAAATCCAGACCGAGTCAAGTTTACTCTCTCTGACCATATCCCTACTGATGTCATGAGCAGTCCGGTAATTCTGAGGACAATGAACAGTACTGAGAGAATAAGATATAACTTAGCGTATAATTCTGTAGGGCCTGATTTTTACAGAGTAATTCTTCTTCAAACACTTGTGGGTATAACACTACAGAACTAACTCTTTCAGACAGGTGGGAGTAGATCTTCTAAAATTCCTTCATGCCTGATTAAAAAAAAAAAAAAAGCAGTTCAGTGGGAACTGACCACTTACAATCCAAACAAATAGGAGTCTTGAAATTTCCCTCTTTCAAAAGAAGTAGGATAGAGACTCATGTTTCAAGATACATGGGTTTCTGAACCTTACATACTTATCCCTCAAATACTTTCTTCCATGAAATCATTTCTGTGTTGTACCAAGTTTTTCCCAACTATATACGTAAATTGTGTTCATTTACTATATCAAAAAAGAGTCTAGGGCCCCTGAGGGGTAGAGTTCCAGATAAAATATAGGACACTTATTTAAATTTGAGCTTAAAATAAGCAACCGACTAGGCAAACTACCATATTCCCAATAGCTTACTGAAAGATTGTATTTTATTTGTAATATAATTAAGTACCCAAATAATGAATTGCCAATTATTTGATTCCTGCTAGATTCAGTGTCACTAGTTTCTTTTACTCAAGTAATAGATGAGACTTCTTGATATTAGAGTTTTACAGAAATACATATTAGGCATGCGTGAAATATATATATATATATATATATATATATATATATATATATATATAAAATCTGCCCCCAGCACCTGACATACAACTCCTAAAACTCTTAGAATTAGGATTGCTAATAAAATCTTTTGTTCTAATACCAAGTCTTTGACCTTGGTTCCTCATATAGAGCTCCTAAGACCTTTATCATTTCCTGAGTGATAGGAGAGTCCACAGAGCTCCTAAATCCCTTGGAATTTCCCAGGTGATATGAATGCCTTTTGTTTTAATGAATCCCTTTTGCACACCCAGATGAAGGTTGACCAGATAGACCAAGCCATGATTAGAAGCTTGGAAATCTCAGCCCCAACTCCCACTCTCTGGAAAGAGAAGATGAGCTGGAAATGGAATTAATAATTGATTACGCCTACACGATGAAGCCTCCATAAAATCCCCAGAGCACGGAGCTCAGAGAGCCTGCAGGTTGGTGAACACACACACACAAGCTGAGGCGGAGGGGCAGCATTTCCTGACTCCCCAGGCACCGAAGACTCTTCTAGACCTTGCCTAGTGTATCTCCAGTTCTGGCTGCTCATCTATATCCTTTATGATGTCCCTTATAGTAAACCAGTAAATGTAAGTAGGTGTTTTCCTGAGTTCTGTGTGCCATTCGAGCAAATTATCAAATCCAAGGTGGGAGTCATGGGAACTCCAATTTATAGTTGGGAGGTGAGAAGCACAGGTGTCAACTCATGTTCCCAATCGGCACATGACACAGGAGGAAGACTGTCTTCTGGGACGGAGCCTTTCACCTGCGGAACCTGACGTTCTCTGCAGGTAGATGGTGTCAAAACTGGGCTGAACTGTAAGATACCCAGCTGGTGTCACAGGCCCGCTTGATATGTGGGAAACTCACACATGTGGTGTCAGAAGTGTTGCCAACGTGTGTGAGTAAAGGAGAACACAGGAGAGTTTTTCAAAGACAGCATGTCAAAGACAGTGAAATCCAACACAGCTAAAGCTCTCGGGCTCTGCTTACAACAGCCGCCGCAATATTTAACTACAAAATCTGCTGGATGCAAAGAAGGGAAGCATAAGGTTTTGTGAAATTGTAAACCTGGGTGCGGATGCCAGATTTAGCAAACACAATACAGGATGTACAATGAAATCTGAATCCCAGATCCAGGGAAGAAAAATGTCCTATGAATGTATCTCATTCAATATTTGAGATACACTTGTGCTAAAAAATATATATAAAAAATTAAAAAAATAAAAAATAAAGGATTGGCCACTCATGTATATCTCAGCTTGAACTGGATGTCTTGTATCATTTTCTGGCTACCTGTATTATATTGGGGGGGGTGCTTTACCTGGTCTGAGAGCTCAGGAAAGGGATCCCGGGGGAGGCGGACTAATGAATGATCTGTGAAAGTTTTATGGAATGAATAAAATGAGTTGAAAACAACCCACCATCACTGTCCTAATTGCTAATGTTAAATCAAAAACATCATCCTCCGTAAGGTCCAGGGGTCTGGGTTAGCATGGTTCCACTATGTTTTGACTCTAATCCACAGAGATTCCTCTTAGAGATCTTGACACACAATTGCTGGGATTTTTGGACCATCCTGCCCATGAAATAATAAACTCCTAAAGGCAGCAAACACATCCTTCCTTATGATGTACACAGAAGCTAGCTTACTTCCAGATACACATATCTTAAAGCATTAATAAACATTTTAAATAAATGGGAAAGTTATAAGCCATATTTCATAGTTAAGCAGGTACTAGTCAACAAATGCAAGATTATTATACAATTAAATGTATTTAATCCCTATTTGTCTACTAGTGACTTCAAATTATGCCCCAATCTTAAAATATTCAGATGAAATGGATAAACCTATCACTGGGGTGCAAGTCAGTTGTGGGGCCACATCTGCAGAGTGATGGCTAATATCTGGAGATTCAAAACCAGAGACATAGATTTAATATTTTTTAAGATTGAATTCAGAAGCCTCCCGTCCCCCATAAAGTGCTACAAAGATTTTGAAAGTCACATAAACCCAATCAAATGGCACCCATCCCCTGAGGCACAGTTTAATATAACAAGAATTACAAATAAATCTTTCAGGACAAATCTAGGGGAAAAAATACATGGGAGAAATACATTGAGACGTCAAAAATAGCATCATGTAGTCTAATCAGCTCTAAGCCTATAGTGTGTAACAGCTGGAGGGAGCAACTTAACAGGGCAAGGAACTTGCTATAGAACAAAATGTCTCACCAAAAATTCATGTGTTAGAGGGCTGAGCCCCAATATAACTAATTGCATTTGGAGATTGGACCTTTAAGAGCTAATAAGGGTTAATGAGGTCATAAGAATTGGATCCTAATTTGATAGGACTGATGGGCTTCCAAGAAAAGAGAGAGAGAGATCATTCTGTCCACTCATGCACCAAGGAGAGGCCATGTGAGCACACAGCAAGAAGGCTCCCATCTGCAAACCTGGAAGACAGCCATCACCAGAACCCAACCATGCTGGCACCCTGATCTCCCAATTCCAGCCTCTGGAATGGTGAGAAAATGAATTTCCATTGGTCAATCCGTTCAGTCCATGATACTTTGTTATGATGGCTAGAACAGACCAACACAGACCCGAGATGAAAGCTTTCATCAGCAGCCTTTTCTCATGAATACCAGAAACTACAGACTGCAGGGCTCAGTTCAACAGATACTTCTGAAATGCCAATGATTTTGTGGGTGTGTGGTCCATAATCTCATCTTTTCCTCGTCAAACTTGACCCACTCCCCAACTAATGAAAGGCAGGCCATTTGTATGCATGTTCATTAAAGCTTATTTGAAATCACAGTGGACATCACTATATAGCTCAAGCAAAAGAAACATGAGAAGTGAATTTTAAGTACATTTCCTATGCTTCTTCCTTACCAAAAAATGAGGTGTTAGACCAGAAGCAACCTGAAATAATGAAATTTACACTTCAGAGAACTTTCACAAAGAATTATGAAAGCTCTACTTGCAGGTGACCAGATGCTATTCTGAAAACTCCAAGTATCCTTAGTTATCTGAATGGTGGGGCTCTACAGTTGTCCAGTTATGAATCTACATAAAGGTACCCCGAGAAATTTTTCACCTACCTAAATAATAGCATGTAATGAAGTTTATGATTTCCAAAAGGTTCGTGGCATTGTTTTCATGACCTGGGATTTTTTGTGTGTTTTGTTTTGTTCTGGTTTTTTTTTTTTTTTGAAGTAGGCTCTAATCCAACCATGGAGCCCAGGGCAGGGCTTGAACTCACGACCCTGACATCAAACCGGAGCTGAGATCAAGAGTTGGTGCTTGACCGACTGAGCCACCCAGGTGCCCTATGGGGTACCATTTGAAAATATATAAAGTAAAACCTAACATACAATGTGTTAAATGTATCATGAACAACTGAAGTATCACACAGACCAGAACATTCCCTTTAGTACTCTTGGCATCTCTCATCTGAGGCCTGGACTTAGACGGCAGGTCAAATTACAAAAAGACTAGAATTATTATAAAGAATTATAAAGAGCACAGAATAGGAGAAGGGAATTTGGTTGTGCAGATCATGTGACTACATCTATCAAAACAGATTAGACCAATTCCACCATTGAAACCGTAACATCGAAGTTTTCTCATGAGACTCCCTTCTCTCTTGGATGAGACTGGATGGGCCAAATATTTGGTGCCTCATGGATTTTAGCCAGTGAATTATTACCATCCTGGAGAGATAAAATATATATGTGGCAATCATATTACTGAGCTTGAAATGATAGAAAGACAATGACACAGAAGGTCAGAAGTCCCAGCCCTACTGTCATATAGGCCTCAGACAAGCAGAGCCCCACCTGTCTCCAGCTGTACAATCTATACAGGCAACGGAGTGAGACCAGGTGATTTCCATCTACGCTTAACAGTCCTAATGACTTAGAATTCAAAGAGTTCTATCCTGGCAAGATTCAAAGGCTGCTTACCAATTAGTGTCAGTAAGTTACTGATGTATCCGGCAACCTGACATTAACAGGGCCGTGGACCTACAAAATCGGAATTGTGGATTTATTGGGAATTACTTCATTTCCCCTTGAGTTCTTAGGTCCCGAGTTATTCTTATATCTGCGCCCTCAGGCATCCTAGTAGGGCCACTTGTGATTTGGGCAGAATATGAGCAAAAAGGCTCTCTGTGGGAAGCACACTAGGGCAAGTTCTGCCTCTGATCAGTGAGGGGCTTTCTTCTTCAACAGATCGAACCTAGAGTGCCCAGAGTCAAACTGAGAAACAAAGACGAGCACAGCCTGCTTCTCAGCAAGGGAAACATGCAGTTGTGCACACGAGGCAAGCACCTGCACATTTTCCAGCCTCGGTGGAAGATAAATAGGAACTGCCATGTGTACGGTGGCTTTTGAATTCTTTCCATGTCAACTGGAAGCTCTTCTGAGAAATGCAAAGGAGTTCGTTCTTTCGTTCCCTCTCTACTCCTGGAAACGCTGGCTTCTCTGACAAGCAAAGACCCTCAGTGACTAGGGAGGGAGGAAGGGCACACGGAGACTTACACCTCCGTCTGCTGGCTGCCATTGGTGTAGATCAAGAATGACAGGAGATGGATCGTCCTCGTGAAACGAGGTGGTAAGCAGGCCAGCCCACTAAGGGTTTCCTTCCAAAGGTCCGTGGACTAAGCGGCAGAGCATGAGTCTATCGGGAAAAGAGTATTTTGTTGCAGACCTCGCTGGGAACTCCTCTGGGGACAGGAGGAGAACCGATGGACAACACGCTGGCCCCTTCCAAGCAGGATGAACGCTCTCCTGTGAGAGCAGCACAGTGGAGGTCAGACCCTGAGTCAAAGGAGGAGGTCCCTGCTAGAAAGAAGGACGGCCCCGAAGTCACGGGAACACCAGGTTCATAGGCAGATAACGGAGATCTTTTTTTTTTTTTAAGATTTTGTTTTTATTTATTTATTTGACAGACAGAGATCACAAGTAGGCATAGAGGCAGGCAGAGAGAGAGAGAGAGAGGAGGAAGCAGGCTCCCTGCTAAGCAGAGAGCCTGACGTGGGGCTCGATCCCAGGACCTGGGGTCATGACCTGAGCCGAAGGCAGAGGCTTTAACCCACTGAGCCACCCAGGCGCCCCAGAGATTTTTTTTTTAAATGTCAGTTCATCTTGACCCCCAAAGTGTTCACAGCACCTGTGTAGCTGCTTATTTCATTGGCTTTGTATGAAACACAAGATAGTGGCGCTCAGGGTGTCTGAGCCTAAGTGAGAAGAAGATGCCTTCAAGTCTTACTGTTCATTCATCACAGCGAATACCACAGTTTTAATACAAAAAGCTACAAAATAAGTGTAGGGACATAAGGGCAGGGAAAAGAGCCTGACTTAGGACTGGACAGGTTTGTGTTGACAACTGTGCTACTTAGCACCTAGGAGATCACATGTGAGTTAGTTACTTCGTCTTCCGAAATTTTTCCCTTGCTCCTTTATCCCATGGGATAAGCCCATCTATGGCATATGACTGTCCTGAGAAAGGACGAGAAATCAACAAATACATGCATAATGTGAAGTCCTAACATTGTGACTGGAATGTAATATATAATCAATAAGCATCACTCCCCTCACCCTCCTGTAGCTAGGAAAAATGATGATATCATTAACTACCACCCGTTTTTCTCTCTTCCTGTCCATATATTCAAAATATGTCAGCACCATTAAAAATACCATATATAGGATGAATACCCAACTTTTGTAGCAACATGGATGGGACTGGAAGAGATTATGCTTAGTGAAATAAGTCAAGCAGAGTCAATTATCATAGGGTTTCACTTATTGTGGAGCACAACAAATAACATGGAGGACATGGAGATGGAGAGGAGAAGGGAGTTGAGGGAAACTGGAAGGGGAGATGAAATATGAGAGACTATGGACTCTGAAAAACAACCTGAGGGTTTTGAAGGGACGGGGGGTGGGAGGTTGGGGGAACCAGGTGGTGGGTATTAGGGAGGGCACGTATTGCATGGAGCACTGGGTGTGGTGCAAAAACAATGAATACTGTTACACCGAAAAGAAATTAAAAAAAAATGATATCAGAAATTTTAAAAAATACCATATATAAGCTCAGCCTGTGATATTAGTCACCTAAAAGCATAAATCACAGATATCTATCTATCTAGTTGCGTGCGTGCATATATTTGCTACCAGAAGGGAGAAAGCAGTTCCAGAAATATTTATTTATTTATTCATTCATTCATTCATTCATTCATTTATATTTTTCCAGAAATACTCAAATGTTTCTAAAATCACATATTAATATGCGCTCTAAAAGCATGAACGTTATATGCTGTGCCTGGCAACCTGGAACCTATTATTCAGCACATTATTTCTGTAAAACACCAGGGTGCCTATGAAGCTATGCTAAGTTCATATAGGTGAAATCGTTGTCAAAAATATTTTCCCAGTGATCAGCCAGGCATTTTCAAAATTATTGGCCTCTTAAAGACCACATGTTTGAAATGAAGTGGCGGGAGGAAGGGGGTGAGGCAACAAACCCTATTTCCAGTTCCTATTTTTCACGTTCGGAAGGTTCGGCTAATAGTTGAGAAAACGTACTTTAATTTTTATCAAACGTACAATTGTCTTACTAAGACTCACATGACGGTAGAATAATAAAAATCTACTTTATCGTAAGGACACTGTTCCCTTAACAGCCTGGAGTTTTAAAAAGAAAATCTCAACATCTCTTAGCTGGACTGAGGTTTGAAACTCATTTCCAGCTATTTTCACAAAACCACTTAGAAGGTAGCTGTTTTGCAAATTAATCTTTCATGAAGCTCTGGAAGGGTCGATGCACTGGTGTTAGCCACTGAACGTGCTCAATTTCAGAGGCAACGGGAAGGTCCGTGATTAATGCCACTTGGTATTTTCCCCTCACATTTACTGTACGCATCAGCAGTGGTTAATGCACCACTTCCCGTAAGTGGCCGTCTTAAAAGCTCAAAAACACCTAGCCATAAAACAGAAAAGTGCATCTGTCCTTCCCCCACACATAAGAAATGCTTTTCTCGTACAAAGAACACAAACATATGCAAAGTCCTAGTCCAAGAACCTGGATTGCCATTCTTTATAAAGATGTGCCAAAAACAGACAAAGGGGCAGTTTGGCCGGAACTGGGTACAGCTCTGAGTAGGGGTCCTTGGGCTCAGTCTGGGCTCAGGGTCTCTAACTTAAAACCAGATTTCCTGGATCAGAATCAGGGCTAAGCTTTGGAACTCTGAAACAGCAGCCTAGACAAGGGGTCCTGACCAGGGGAGGCATGGCTCCGGGCTCTTGGCCTAAGGAGCTTCATGGCCTTGGCCGTCACTCAGCTCACAGTGCTTGCTCCCCTCCCCCTCCCAGGGTCAGAACGAGGATAGTAGAGCCCACCTCACAGCGATTGTGGGCATCAAATGAGAATCCATGGCCTGGGACATACTAAAAGTATAATACATGTTAGTTTATTAGTATAATATCATCAGTATAACTAGTATTACTAAAACCATTACTTTATTCTGGGAAAAACAATTACAGTGCAAGAAATATACATGTCAAGAAATCCAAGAGGAAGAGAGAGAAAAGTAGGAAGAATAAGCAGATTCCATAAAGGCACAACAGCGATTAATTAGTTAATTATAATATTTGCTGAAGTTACTTTTAAGCCAACTGAAAGAATGAGGAGCCGTTCTCTAAATTTTTCAATTTTCATTCTGCCCAATATTGAGAATAATCGGAAGTCAGAAATTTCAAGTCTTTCTCTTACGTTTGCTAAGAATGAAATGATCTTGGGTAACTCAAGGTTTGACTCTATCATGCCAAAAAAGGAAACAACACATGTGTACCTGGGAGAGAGAGAAAGGTGCGAGGAGCACAGGCAGAGTAAGGGAGAGGCAGCACAGAGATGAAAATGCATTTCTTGAGCAGCAATCTGAACACCGAAGAGATCCCACCTTGGGCTCCTCGGGAAGACTGTACTGAGGCTACAGACCTCAGCTGGCCGCCCGGTGCGCGCCTCCCCCTGGGGATGATCACAGGAGATTATTTCCAAGCTGCTGCTCTCATGCCCTCCAGCAGAGGCCCAGCCTTCTACTCCCCACAACCCACTCAAAGCTTGGTTTTCTTCCTTGAAGGAAAGGAAAGGCGCCTGGAAGGGCAGTGCTGGGAGGGCGGGCAGCCCCTCCTTGGGGAGCCCATCTGAGTTCTAGAGTGCTGCTAGCCCTGCTAGTGGGCTCAACCCCAGTGTCACTCTTTAAAGAGACATCATACTGAAAATGAGTCTGCATCCGAGTCCGTACAGCTCATACAAATGTCTCTGTGAGCTTGGGCTTTCCTAGAGAGGGAGCTGCGTGTGTCCGTAGCCTTCCTTTCCCTCAAAGAACAGCCCCTAATTTTGCTGGGTCGTGTCCAATCTCAGAGCCTGCATTCTTCACTCCTCTCTGGGGACCTTCTCCACACGTGTGGCTTCCTCTACTACGTGAAGACCAGATGTCTCCCAAGTCTCTCCTGAGCTCCAGACCAAGATACACAGAATCATGCCAGGCCTTTCTACCTGGACTGAGTTTCCCCAGCTTCCCTTCACTCTCACCTCAAACTCCACATGATCCAAAGAACTCACATCACCCACCACACCCCCACCTTGCCCCTTCATTCAGACTTCTTGGTAAATGACACCAGCTAACCAGGTCCAGCAACCTGAAAATGTCTGAGGGCCTCACCTCTCCCTTCCTTCCTGTATCCTGCTGGTCTTCAAAAAGTGTTGATTCTACTCAATAACCATCTCTCCATTCTGCTCCTTTTTCCTAGTCCCACAGCACATGGCTTCATCCAAGTTCTTTATCTCATGTCTCCTGAACAGCAAACCAAGCAGCTGGGTTTCGGATCTCCAGACTGTCCCCATTTCATCTCCCAGATTATCAGCTTGTCCTAAAATTCAATGTCTTCTTGGAAGCTGGTGCTCAGAGATTAATTACATTGTCTGAGACCACACAACCGGTAAGAAGTTTAGGCTCAAGGTCAGTCTTGCTCTCTGGTACCCACCCATCGTCTCTCACTAAGGCCCACCAGTTTACAACCTAAGGACATATTTCCTCCCTGATGACTAGAGGAGGCTACACTCAGAAAGTAAGAAGGGGGCTTTTCTGTAAGTGACAGAGCAGTTTTCTCAAAAGATCATAATAAAACCACAGACAAACACTTCGGATGGGGGCAGGGTATGAAGTAGGAGCTAAAATCTTTAGACAAGCATTTGTTTCCTAAAAATCACCCCCAGGTCCCATTGGGGTGGGATCTGCCTGCCCTTGGGATCTGTCGCTGGCAGATAGCATTTTGTTCCAAATACCCATTTAAAACAGGCCTTATAAAATTAGCTTTCAGGTTAACACTGAAAACTCCTGAGCTGGAAGTAAAAGTACAAAGAACCAATTTTTTTTTTTTTTTTGTATTTCGTATCAGTAGGCTCAAATTAAATATAGCTTATAATAACAGTCTTTTGATGCCATCCTGCATAATTAATCTGAACTTTGGCATTCCTAAGCTGGCTAATTCAGAGCTGCCAATAGTAATTAATTGAAACTGTGTTCATGCTACACATTTTCAAATTACAGCAATTGAAATATGCGTAAAAATGTACAAAACATCACACCTGGTCTTCCTTAGTAATTTGTTTCAGTAATTATTTCAGTAATGTCCTTTTTCTTTTTTCCCCCCACAAAAGGTTTCATTCAGAGCCACATCCTATTGTTTTCCAACATCAAATTAAAAACAAAAGACCTAATAAATCATCTCCACTAAGAATCTGAACATTGCAGAGAAAGGGTTTCGAGTCTGAGTGAGCGAGGGGATCTAACTGGCTTGCTTCTCTCTGTGTCTTCCCATCATTAATGACATACATGCAGAGTGGAGAGGAGAACCTTAGACAACTCTCACATCTCCCTCCTTTGAAGCTTTATACTCTTAGAGAAAACCACTGCACCAGCCAGGTCAGCAAGCGTAAAGAGTTTCAGCTAAAAGAACGGGGATAGCGCTGCACTGTTCCACATACTGTCTTGAGGCTGAAAACCAGCAGGGGCAGGAGCAGCTCTCAGAGTGGAGTCTAAGGACCATGCAGGGTCCCTGAGACATGTGCAGAGAAAGGGTCCACTATGCAAAAGAAAATTTCCAAATAATCACAAGCCCTTCTGTACCCTGTACATGCTTATTCTCTCACGAGTATACAGTGCTTTGGCAGAAACTGCGTGATATGTGATCTTGCAACAGCTCCAAGGAGCAAACAGGAGGATCCAGCTGTTTCCTACCAAGCCAGATGTTAAAGCGATTTGCAAAATATAAAACAATGCCGCTCATCACAAAGTTTCATTTGGGAAGAAGTGTTTGTCCCCTGAAAAGAGGTTATGCAGTTCACTATCATAGACTTATTTCTTTAATTGCCTAAATGCATAATTATTATAAAAAATGTCTCAGTGTTAGTATCATCCATGTAAACAAAGGATGCCTGGGGTCCACGATAATGTGAAGACTATAAAAGGCTCCAGAGATAAAAAAAGATCAGGAACCACCACACAAGAAGCTTTTTGGAGAGGGCAATTTGAGCAGGGATGAAGGATTATCCTCTCTTGGCCATCCTCTGGGGTCCTTTCCCTGCTTTCCTTTTCTTGGCTGGAAACTCCCCCTCCTTTCTTCCTTTAGCTGGCTAAGTCAATTCAATTTCCAGTTAAATTAATTCAACAGCTATTTCCTTGGAGGCTGGTAGGAGCAATACCCATGAAGATGGGCTCTCTTGGGGATATAAAAGCTCAAAGAGGTTATAATAACCTGAGAAGTAGAGATGTCCACATGGCAAAGATAGATAGTGATGCCAAGTAATACATAATTCAGTACCAATGTGAAGAACACAAACAGTAAAGGCTGTTAGCTTTGAGAGGAGGAGGAAAATGTGGGTAGGGGCTTCAGGGCACAAATCTTTATAAATGAAGCAATGCCTTTATTTATCTGTTCTCTGTTTCCCAAACG
This sequence comes from Lontra canadensis, assembly GCF_010015895.1. Lineage (NCBI taxonomy): Eukaryota > Metazoa > Chordata > Mammalia > Carnivora > Mustelidae > Lontra > Lontra canadensis. The sequence goes on from NW_022631079.1 coordinate 1,596,920, forward strand.
AAAATGTTGTAGCTCACAAAAGGAAGATGGGATGACTAGGGGAAAAAAATAGATAATAAAATTAGGATACATGGGAAATATGAGTACAGTGGTAAAAAATGAAGCCAAAGATGAAGCTAGAATAAAAAAAAAATACTGAGGTCAAGGACCAGCTACGTAATCTGCAGGGACGAATGCAAAATGTGACTGCAGAAAAATTAGATATTTCGAGGCATTGAAGGTAGAGCATTAAACCAAGAGCAAGACCCTGGTAAGTGTGGACCCCTGTGAGATGGCACGGGGTGCAGAGCCCAGAGCCAGCCCCAGCAGCGTCCTCTCTGACTGCAAAAGCTTGGTCTCCAATCCATCATCTAAAGTGACTTTGAAGACAGAGCCAAGAGGCAAGTGTGATCAGTTTGAAATTCACAGTGTTCATGACTCAGAAAATGCCAACAAAGGCCAGCCTGCAGATTCAGAGAACAGAAAGAGCCCCTGGATAATGGTTTTCTAGTTTGGCCCCTCATTTTACAAATAAACAAACCAAGGGCTCTAGCAGAATACAGCACTTATTGAGATCAGCAGCAAGAGACAGGTGAAGTTTGGAAGATGGGGCAACAGGTGGCTCAGTCAGTGAAGCCTCCAACTCTTGAGCTCAGCTCCAGTCTTGATCTCAGGGTTGTGAGTTCAAGCCCCATGTTGGGCTCCACGCTGGGCATGGAGCCTACTTTAAAAAGAAAAAAATAAAAGTTGGATCAATGTTCATAACTTCATTTTCCTCAGATTTACTCTGCATTAGAATAATCCTGGGAGCTTTTTAAAAATATAGAGAATCCTGGGTCCCATACCAGACCAGAAGCTGAGATTTCTTGGGACCTGGGTGGAAGTCAGAGACTTTTCTTTTTCTTTCTTTCTTTCTTTCTTTCTTTCTTTCTTTCTTTCATTCATTCATTCATTCATTCATTTTTTTTCTAAGAGAGAGACAGAGAGAGTGAGCAAGTGGGGAATGGCAGAGAGAGAATCCCAAGCAGACTCCACACTCAGCAGGGAGCCTGAAGCGGGGCTCGATCTCACAACCCTGAGATCACGACCAGGCTGAAATCAGCATAGACACTTACCTGACTGAGCTACCCAGGTGCCAACAGAGGCTTTTCTAATAGCTCCACAGGTGATGCACAGGAGCTAGCCACACACCAGTCACTGAGCTGATCAGGGTTGATACCCCCTGCCCCACACTCTCCACTCATCCCGTCTATACTGATCCAACCCATGCCTTTATGTCACTGCAGTAATGGAAATCACAACATGACTCCTGTCATATAACATCTCTGAATTCGATTGAAATCAATAAACCAGGCAAAACCAAATATCAATGCCTTAACTCTCTGGAATCTGTTTTGGGTAGACATAGGCATTTACAAAACAGATGGGTTGAAAAAAATCATAAGAGGCAGAGATGTACCTTCAGAGGTGGAGGAAGGTAAGAAAGCATGGGAACTCAGCCATGTCCAGTGGGCATGTGAAGTAGGTGATGTATGGACAGATAACATGCAGGGGAAGACCGTAGGGACAGTCTGACATTGACAGAGATGACCTCTTGGTGGAACCGGAAGGCACCCAAGCTTCTGGGTCCCAATGGCAGTTCCTCCAAAAACACAGTGGTCAAATCTGTGGTGGTGTGCAGGCTGAGAGTACCCTTAATAATGAATTTCAAAAAATGCTTATTTGTAAAGACTCATTAATCATCTAAACAATAGTATGTAAACTAAGTATTTAGACATGGTGAACTGATATCTGAAATTTATTTTGAAATATATCAAAAGTGAGATGGCTTTCTGGATGGGCAGTTGGATGGATGGAGGAACACATAAAAATGGGGGAAAAAAGGTTAGTGGCAAAAACTAAGTGGTGTTTCTATGGCTGTTGACTCTAAACTTCTCTCAATGTTGCGGTAACTTTGAAAATTCTCATAATAAAATATTAGAGGGGAAATGTGTTTAATAAAAGTAGCCCAAACCAGATGGCATTTTGTCTGAAGCCTGAAAACCTTACTAACTTAGAAATAAAATTGAGACTTGGCTTCATAGATAAACAGTTTAAAGTTGGAGGGGGGAAAAATAAGTTCATTTCTCATGCATTCCTAAAAAGTTGCTTATTTCTCAACTGCTGGGATCCAAGTTTGCTCATTCCCTTCTGGGAACCATGGAAAAACAGGACACTGGGCTTTCACACATCACGATGAGGAAAATCGATTTCCTCCAACAAAAGACAGAACTAATTGTGGTAGATTATCATTTACTCTTTATTAATAAAATCTTAATGGATTATCTATAAATAAAGTGTACATTAGGCTCAGATGACTACTCCTGATTTTAGTCCTCACCCAAGGATACAGAAAGTCAAATCTGGGTATGGAACTTTCACTTCACAGTGATTTTAGAAGGTATTTTCAAAGAAACAAATGTAGTAAAGAAAACACAGTTCATTTTTTCCTGGTTCCAACTTCTAGCCCCTAAGTGTTGCTTTCCAGGACTGGGGCTAGGTATGTGCTCTTTGCTCTGCCTTTACAATTCCTACCCAAACACTCCCTGTCTGGAAAAGGATCTGCTTCTCTGGAGCCCAGGTTTCCTCATGGATCTTAAGAATTCCCCACACAAATAGAATGACCACCAGTACTTTCTGAAGAATCCTTCGCTTGACACCTGAGCAAATAACAAACTATGCATGGGGCTTCATTCTTTTAAATGGGCCTATATATTCCCAAGGCTGAAGCTTACCAACAAGACAAATAGAATAAGAACTCATTTTCAGATAAGACTGAATTCTTCGCGCCTTTTAAATTACTATTGAACTCTTGGGTAAAGACGAGGAATGGTCATAGATGGTGAAGATTTATTCTGTTTTAGAAAACAGTGTCTCTGACCTCTTGGATTATTTTAGTTCATAGTTATCTTGACCTACCATCCCTTAGAGAAAAATTAGAGCTCATTCCTTAGAATAACTCATTGTATTAATACCATCCTTCAACTAGGAAAGAATCGAGTTTTTTTCGCATCCATTTGCTTTGTGTTGGCCATCCCTTCTCAAGACCTAAGTTTAATTCAACATTTTACAAATCTAAGAGTCACCTCTAAATTCAGATGTTTATTCAACAAATATTTATCAAATGTTCGTGTGCCTGGTGTTGTAAAATCACTAGATTACAAATAAAATTAAACAGTATCTCTCACCCTTCATTCATAGTTTGAAGGAGAAAGATAAGTAAATAAGTCATGCGTACAATGAGGCAAATATTACCCAAGTAGTATGCTACAAATTCTATTTTAAACAGTCCCTCAAATAGGTTCAAGGCCATAACCACTAAGCGCATCTTAACATTCTTTAACAGTGCCTCTTGATCTCCCCCAGAGTTAGAGAGACAGGGAATGAATTTGGATCAACCTTGACAACCTACCAGTCATATGATATACTGTTATTCACTGAAAGCAAATACTGGTGCTTCTTAAACTTGGTGCTGTGATATGGTGATTTGGAGCACAGAGTTCCTGAGATCCCTGGAGCTTCCGAAAGGATCAGAGAGATAAAGGTATCATTTAGTTGTTGTTCACGAAGTGGCTTTGGGATGTGGGCTGGCTGCCATGGAACCAAACATGTGATTAGAGTCGGAACTTTCAGTCCCACCTCCTTGATGTGGGTGAGGTTAAGGTGCTGGAGTTTGAATAAATCACCAGTAGCCATTGATTTCATCTATCATGCCTAAGTAGCAAAGCTCCATAAAAACACAAAAAGAACAGGGTTCATAGCACTCCCTGATTTGTGAATACCTAGAGAGGTTCCAGAAGAGTGGCCTACCTGGCCGGGGCATAGAAACACCGAGACCTTCCCCTACACTTGCCCTACACCTCTCTTCCATCCGGCTATTCCTGAGTTCTAGCCTTTTCTATCATAAACCAGTCATCTAGTAAGTAAACTATTTCCCTAAGTTCTCTGAGCACCTCTAGTAAATTAATCAAACCCAAGGAGGGGGTTGTAGAAACTTCCCATCTACTAGTTGGTCAGAAGCACAGGTAGTAACTTGAGCTTGTATTGGCATCTGATTTCCTGAATTCGGGGAAGGAGGGTGGTCTTGTTGGACTGAGGCCTTACCCTGTGGAATCTGAAACTTCAGAACTGACTTAAACTGAAGGACACCTAGCTGGTGCCGGAGAATTTCTTGGTGGTGAAAGATGATCCTCCTCCCCACACACCTTGGAATTGGTGATCAGAATTTTAGGTTTAGAATGCCAGTATTGGGATTTTGCATAATAAAAAGAAAATAATAAAAATAATTGCTAAAGCACTTAATGGGGGAAAAAACAAACAAACCTGTCCACAGGAATCTGTTATAGAAACCTACTTATCAGAATGCTTGGAAATAAATTACAGAATAATAACAACTTGATTGAACTGTTGGAGTATGTGGGATGGATTTTTTTTCCCCTTAATAAGAACCTAAAATTTTAGTATTTTCTAACTTCAGGTATGTCAAAACTATCATTAACATTAGAAGTTAAACCTTGGGGACATAGAAAAGAAACATATTATCTAACTCCTAAGAGTCCTGAGATACTCAAAATATAAATTGTAATCACAGTATCAAAATTATAGCATCATGGCTTCTCACCCATTATACCAGTGACCTATCCACTCAGGGCTGAGCTTAACACCGATTTGTTTACGGCCCCCTCTTCCTGCAAGACCCAAACCTCTACCGTGTCTGTTACTGGAATCCTTTTCATCCAATCATCCTCAACAGAAAGGACTCCAGGTGCTTAGACTCTACCTCTTGAAGACACTTGAGGGAAATAAAGTTGATCACTCATCACTCACTCATTTTTCAAGTCTCTCTTCTTCTATCGGGAAGTAAAAAAGCAAAATATAGGATCAGAATAAATCTCTGATTAATGGTCCATCTAGTAGTGACATCAAGGAGAACCCTGGAGAAGAGTGTGTTTGCCTCCTCAACAAACCCTCCTGAAAATCCTACTCTCGTCTCGGGCTTTCTTTTCGCATTTAAGGATTGCCCTGGGTTTATGTTTTCAGTATACGTGATGAGCTGAGAATGGTGTCTCTATAAATCACTTTCCATCTAGTAAAGGACCCTTTCTTATAATTTTGAGTAAGATTAGATCTCATATGTTTCAAATTCTATTATTTTGTGGGCGTGGTGTGTAGGTTGTGTTTGTTTATTCTTCCTGCCTTCAGTTTCACCGTCAACCCAGTCAAATCTAACTTTCAACATCACTTGGCAGAATCTGCTTTCACAAAGATGGTCGATAATGTCTAGTTTCCGCATCAAAATGATTTTGCCATCCATACTTCTATGGAGTCTCTGCTGAAGAGGAGTCTCTGCTGAATTTGATCATGCCTTCTAGATCAAAAAAGAATTAGCTTGACTTTCTGGAAATCTCACCTTTCTGGCTCTCTGGTTCTGATGTTATGAATCGCTCCCAATCCTTTATCATTAGGGGTTGGTGCCAAGGATTCCGTTCTTAGTATATGTCTATTTACTGCACCCCCCCCCCAAACTGTATCTCCAATTCAGACTTCTCCTTTGGGTTACCAACACATATATTCTATTTTCTATCACATATATGCATTTATGAACAAATGCCTTCACTCAACCTGATTTTACTCAAATCCATTTTCATATCTAGATTCCTTTCTCCTCTTGATTCCCTACCACTAGAAAAGTGAACACTGGGAACCCTGGAAATCTTAACTGCTCATTTTTTTTCAAGCCTAGGCTCCCACACTTCAGGCCCATTGATACTGTTCTGGTTCGAGGAGACATTCTAGAATTATGGTCTATGGAGACACTCCGCAACCAAAGTCCTAAGGGCAGGGAAGTAATAAAAATGCAGATACCAATTTGCTTTGTGTTTGTAAAAAGTTAAGATTTGACTGAATACCATCTGGTCCAGATCATTTATAAAACACTTTAACTTAAAATCTTAGCTCCAAACTTGGAAGAGTCCATTTCTTGGTTTCAAACTGCTAAGCTACTTTGGAAGAATTTCTTCCCAAACAAATTAACAACTAAATTATTATTAACTCTCAATATAAGCCTTATCAAAAAGATTATGAAAGATGAAATTCATTTTGTCCTCTAGACCATATATCTATTTATATCATTTTAAATTTGAATACATATTTCATTTTTCCCTTCAAAAATGTTGCCCATCAGGCAATGGTTCAAGAAGGCTTAATCCACTTTGTTCTTGTCCAAACTGGGGGTTACATGGATTGTAATCAGAATTTAAATAAGACCAAAAATGTGTGCCTGGGTGGCTCAGATGGTTGTGTCTACCTTTGGCTCAGGTCATGATCCCAGGGTCCTAGAACCGAGTCCCACATTGGGCTCCCTGCTCAGCAGGAGGACTGCTTCTCCCTCTGCCTCTCTCTGTTTCTCTAGAATAAATTAATAAAATCTTTAAAAAATTAAAAAATAAAATAAGTAAGACCAAAGATTCTGTTTCAGAAGTATACATGTGTATTTAATGGATAGAAATATTTAAAAAGAAATTTATTGTGACCTATGGCCAAAACATTTGAAAGCCACTAAATTCTATCTATTGCAATACTTCATTTCGATAAAGAACGTTTAACCATCTCAATTCTTGAAGCAAGCCAAAATTTAAAAAAAAAGAAAAAAAAGAAAGAAAAACTGTTTTTCTCCCTTCCCACTTCATAGGAGTAAAATAACCCTCTGCAAGGTCAAAGTCTAAAATGTGTTTTGTGTTGTCCCTTTCTTCTCAATCATCAGTAAAAATAAATTTCCCAATTGTCATTCATGTTTGCACTTCATTACTTTTGAAGGCCAGAGCCTTTGTAACATATTAAACAGTGAAAGTCATTAAGCCAGTACAAAGCCAGGCAAGGGCTGGAGGCTATGGACCCAGGCTGGTGGGAGGGCTGTGTCTTTGCCTGAGGGCGCACCCTTGCCATAGCTTCTGGAGTGGCAGCTCTAACACTGTCATCCTGGAAGACTGGCTGTTCTGTAGCCTGGGGAGCATTTCCCCTTTAAAAAGGGGTCCCGAGTATCTGAAGCCATAGAAGGTAGGAGACTAAGAGTGAACCCTAATGTAAACTAGGGACATGTCAATGTAGTTTCATCTACATAACAAATGGACTGCTCCAGTGGGGGATGGTGAGGATGGGGGTGAACATGCACCTGTGGGGGCAGGAGGTACATGGGAAATCTCCTACCCTCTCTCAGTTTTGCTGGGAACCTAAAACTTACATAAAAAATAAAGTCTAATTTTTTTTTAAGGGGACTTTTAGTGTATTTGAAAATGGCTAATTTTCCTTTTCAATAACTAGTAATAGAGTTTAGACTGTCCAGGACACCACGATTTCCCTCATTCTTGCCAGAGACCTTCAGGTTATTTTATCATGCAGGTAAAGTGTGTCAGAAATTAAGAACAAGCCCATCTTTTCACCCTAGAGCTGGGGATAATGAACCCTAGTAGAGGGTTTGAGTTACTAATGAATGCCTTGTTTACCTTGGGTCATCCTTGTTTCTATTCTCACTGAGCTTTGAACATGGATGGGCAAGAACCAGAATATATACGAACAGCAGAAAAGTAGGAAGAACTGAAGAGGTTTCATTGCCTATGATGAATGGACAGTTACACATCTGCCCAGCTGGAATCCAAGACTTCTTAAATTATAAATTGCTTGGAACAGAGCAACCTTTCTATGTTGTTGGATTCCCTTTTCAATCATAGGCGAGGTAAGGGGTGTTGCTGCTGCTTTGGCAAGTTTTCCCCCTCCGTTTTATTTCTGTACCAAATAGCGGATGATCACAGCTTTGTGATCAAAATAAACAAAATAAAATAGGGGTGCCTGGGTGGCTCAATTGGTTGAGCTCCGACTCTCGGTTTCAGCTCAGGTCATGATCTCAAGGTCATGAGATCAAGCCCTGCATCAGGCTCTGTGCTCAGCAGGGAGTCAGCTTGAGATTCTCTCTCCCTCTTCCTTTGCCCCCTCCCTCTAGAATAAATAAATGAAATCTTTAGAACAAAATAAAATAATGTTCTGAAAGATGTGTATTTCTACGTGGGGGAGAAAGAGGTCACGTACAATTCCAAGGTACAGCATACTTAGTTCTATTTGGGATTTGGGAAACTTTCCCATCCTCACCTGTGTGCTGACCTGTGACACCCTGACAACTTTTTCTTCCTTGACATAATGAACCATCACCTTTCAATGGATGCCCTTCAAGTACACCTAAGCTCCTGGAGGTTGCCTTTCTCTCTCTTCCATCCCATGCCTGTGGCACCATTTTTTTTTTCCTTTTCACTGTGGAATAATAATAGCTAATGCTTATACAGCACTTTCTCTGTGCCAGGCACTGTTCTGATCCATCCATATAATAACCTATTTAATCTTTATAACAACCCTATGAGACAGGCACCCTACAATATAATGTAACGTAACTCTATTAACTTCCTTGCTTCTCTGAGAGCAGGTGAATTCCTTGAGGTTGGGGATGATGTGTGTTTGCTTCTTTTTTGTTGTTGTTGTTGTAGAGAGCATATTTGCAGAGATGATAATTTAAAAGAACTTCCTGTTTACTCAAGACAAAATATTCCCAACCTGCCTTATGGATACTGCACTGAAAGAAAAGATTCAGAGAACGGAATTTTGTAATGTGCCATCATCCTAACTAAAGAGAAACTTAATGAAGCAAAGGAGTGGGGGAAATGACTTTCATTCTCTCAGCTTTTAGGGGATGGGAGGAAAACTAAGGGGGCAAGGGAAGTATTGGGTAGAGCCATTAGGCTTTGCAAACACAGTCCTCAAGTCCAGAAATCAAATGTGACCCCAGCGAAGATTCACTTGTATTCACAGTCAATGCCAAAATTAATTAATTAATTCAGTAAACACTGAATTGTAACAGGGTCGAATACCTAGTACACAACTTATCTCTAACTCTCTGTTTAGAAGTAGAAAAATCTAGTGGAAAGAATGAACATTTTAGAGATGTTCATTCTCTCTGAGAGAGAACTAGTTTGAGCCTGATTTCAACTATTAGAAGTTCTCTTCATCTTGGACAAAACGCTCAGCTGCTCTTGGTCTCTCTCCTTCCTATTCCGTCTAATTCACAGCAAGTGTTAGGCAAGCTGGCATACGCAAGCACAAGACCCCAGTAATGCTCTATAGACTGGTGATGACAGCCATCATGCTTCTCATTCCGCTTCTCTCCAATGCCCAACATCAAGCCATTCCTCTGCATGTTGAGTAAACCTCACTAGGCAGTGGCCAACCTAAGGAAGACCTAAAAGCTCAGGGTGTTCAGGAACTCCAGTTCCTAAGCTTAAAAATGACTCCAGAAATGTACCGGTGGAAACAGAGCTCTCACGCAACATTCAGGATTCTATCAACTTTCCTTTCCACTCCTTACTTGACCCCTGCCACTGGAGGGGGGCGCCACTGCTCGTTCTTTTTCTTGCCCCTCATTCTTTTCTTGCCTCTTGCTGAGGCACCAACCCTAAGCACTTGGAGAAGCCTGGAGTGACAGTGGAATGAACATCTAGCAGGTGTGACCCTCTGTAGCGGGCATCACACAAGGCACCATCATGGCTGAGTCAATGCAGAAAAGGTATGTCAACATGTCCGTGGTAACGAGTTCTGTTCTTTGTACATGAAAACAGAATAATGTTGCTATTTTTATGTATCGAGCATATTTTTGTGAGGTACTTTTAATTAAAAAGTATTTGCAATAGACCTATACTTTTTCCCCATTTAGTTCTTTTGAAGTTTATTTTAAAAGTCATTTGGGGGGCATTATCGGCAGTGGTTTGGTTGGTACACGAACAAAGAGACACATAGAATTAAATAATTAGTACTTTCTCTCATCTGAGGGGACAGGAAAACTCAAATTTAATATGCTTCTGAATCACGTAGGGATGGCATTTTATGGAATCCATGGAGCTTCCCAGGTGAAGGTGCTAAATTAAGTACAGAAAGTTTCTGTGAAGTGGGACCTTTCTTTTCCTTCTATATGATTCAAATTTCAAACCCTGAGAGGAATATTTTTGAACTAGGACAAAAGTCAATTATTCCTGAAAGCAAGACTTTTAAATTACAGAAAATATAAACTGTCAATTCTGCTTTTCATTTTTGTTATACACAGCAATTTGGAGAGAAGTATTTATCTCTGGGGGCACATGGACTTCACCTGAATTAAGTTTTGAATTGGGCCACAGTATCAATATAGTGATATTAGTGAATACTTTTTTTAGGTCTCAACATATTAAAATAAAACAACTCCCTTGAAATTAAATTTCAGAAGGCAGTAACATAGTTTAAACCATCATTTACCTTTGGTCCAATTACTGTACTAGGCAATGTAAATCTTATCAACCCACGCACTGAACAACAGTCCTAAGCCATGAGTTACTAAGATGTAGGGTATAGACTTGAGGTATTGCCTCTATCCTCATCTGAGAAGCTCTGATCTCCATTCAAGGAACATAAGTCCCTATGCCAATGAGTGTATTTGGCTGAAACAGAACATTAATGTCACTAGAATCCCAGGTTGGACAGACATACGCTGACGGTTGCCTGCAGTCAACTTCTAACTCAGTTCATCAGAATTATTACAACACCTCAAAATATTACAACACCTCAAAATATCATTACAACACCTCAAAATATGTACCTTTTAGACCAAGGATCAAAACAGCATAGTCAGGCATGGTGATCACTTATTCACAAAACATGAAATCTAATTGATTTACTTTTTTAAAAAATTAACATATAATGTACTATTAGCCCCAGGGGCACAGGTCTGTGAATTGTCAGTCTTACACACTTCACAGCACTCACCATAGCACATACCTTCCCCAATGTCCATAACCCAACAACCCTCTCCCTATCCGCCCCCCCACCGAACCCCCCCACCCCCGGCAACCCTCAGTTTGTTTTGTGAGATTAAGAGTCTCTCATGGTTCGTCTCCCTCCTCATCCCATATTGTTTTATTCTTCCCTTCCCTACCCCCCAAGCCCCCAACTTTGCCTCTTAAGTTCCTCATACCAGGGAGATCATATGATTGATTTACTTTTTTTTTTTTTTAAGATTTTACTTATTTGAGAGAGAGAGAGAGACAGAGATAGCAAGAGAGAGAACAAGTGGGAGGAGAGGGAGAAGAGTCCCTGGGGGGGCTTGATCCCAGGATTCTAGAATCATGATCTGAGCTGAAGGCAGATGCTTAACCCACTGAGCCACCCAGGCACCCCTGAAATTTGATTTAAACAAATTAATAGTTACACTTTTCTCAACACCAAAAGTAAAACCTTATAACCTGAAGCCATCATACTTTCATGAAAGGAACAATGTCTAAGCCAAGTGCTGGGTGAGCCACAGGGAAAATGTGCATTTGGGTAAATCTTTCTACTTGGAGAAACACGGAACAGGCAGAAGGAATTCAACTTGTTTACTTAATATGACCTGCCTACTTTTGTGCAAGACTGAGATTTAACATTAAAGCAATTCTTAGCAGAGAGATGAGAAACAACTCTATGCCTACGAATGTTTTTACCATCCTAGACCATCAAGAGTAAGGAAATGTAAATAAAGATGAATATATGTATTTTTTTTCATATCCCTCTCCTGGCTCATAAAGACAAACAACAGTTTTCCAAGAAAAATATATGTCCTAGAGAGCCATAAGATAGCCTGGATTGAAATATTTTTGCCAAAAAGGTAAAACATTTGAATGCCAACGTAGTATTATGTAAAATGGCACAATGCTATTTAGATCATGAGGTTGTTACAGGGTATAAGGAAGCAATCTCATGGAAAGATACCCATAAAACAGTGGACATTTAATAAGAATTCACATAATACAACAAAAACAAAATTATGGCCATACATTCCTTGAGGGGAGGGATTATGTTTTATATTTTTCACACAAACCAGGTATATTATCTTGCAAGTAAAAGGAAAAAAGGTAAAACATGCATGGTTTGGATTCAAATAATAAAAATCACATGAAAGCTTTCCAGAAGGGAATTTGGATGGCAAACAGCCATAACTGAAAACTATTTCATGAATAATTTAATGTTATCACTGGCATTGACACGAAAATGCTAAAGTATAATCCTGCCCTGAAGAAGGCAAGGCAAAAATGCATGCTTACAGCTAAACTACATGATTAGAAATAGCAAGGGTGGCCCCAGGAGAAGATGCGTCATGTCGAATTATATGGTCCTAGACAGAAGATTCAGTAAAGCATCTGTGGTTAGGTACTTAGAGTTGTGATACCAGACATGGATAACCTGATAACATAAGACAAGTGGTTATGACAACAACAGTCTCTACCCTACCTGGGCTACAGAACAGGTTAAAATATGTTGGAACAAAAAGATGCATATTAATTCAATTAGTGACAGATGGTAACAAAGGGTGCAAGGCTCATGCATCTATAGAGAACGTCCTTATACATTGGCTCCATTTGGATCCAAGGATTCAGGGTTGTGTGGCAAATAACACGGGTGTCCACAGCTCTTCCCTACCAAAGAGTTTTCTGGTTTTGGCTCTGGCTCTGAGCAACTGTGAGAAAGTAGGCTGGCCATTATTGGGGAATCTTCCCCCAAATCCACTTCTGGATTCCATGTAGTTTCTGATCATTCGTTTGGCCCATCCATCTATTTATTGATCTTAAAGTCCTAGAGTGCATTTCAATGATATTTATTGAAAAGCTAGCACCACCTGCCAGCAAACCATTGCGCTAGATACTATTTAGGACCAAGGGAGATGGTTACATTTGAGCCAGAGATCCCCACCTGCCCTTGTCTCTCGACTTTTCATCCTTGTTAGATCCATCTTGTTGGATGCGTCACTAACCATCATTCCACTGAACTCTGACCATGTCCCAGCAACATCATTTTTATTCCTGAGAAGTATACAACTCAGACAGATCAGATCCCTTATCCAAACTCATGACCTAGCACCACAAGAGTATTGTTATTAATATTCATAACATGAATTTTGGAATAAGAATATAATAGTAATTATATATAAATCCCATCCCTCAAAATCAGCTTCCCCAAGTGTAGACCAAAGATAAGAAAAGCACTTTCCTCATATAAACACTGCTGGGCATTGATGTGGTGGATGGAGGTAAAGCTCGAATAGAACGTGATGGACTATCAAAAAGGTGTTCTGGTGTTTGTCACCATCATCATCATCATGACCATCATCATCTAATAAGACAGTGTGAATGTGTTCTGGTGTTTTACGAGGTTGAAGATGAACTCCGGCAGGATCTGGAAAGTCTTGTAGTTGGAACATCGGGTGTATGTGTCTGTGTCTGGTGAAAGATGTGTAGAAGATCCAGTGTGGAAGGGACAGGAAACTATCATTAGGGGTTGAATTATGGAGGGGCTGGTCAGTCACGATGAGGAGTTTGGTCTTTATTACATTTTCAGGGGAAACTAGTGAAGATTTCCAAAATGAAAGTTGACATCATCATATCTCTCTTTTAGGATACAATTCTTATCTCAGTTTCTCTCCTAGCCCTACCCCTTGGTCTTCACTCCATTATTCCCATTCTGTCTACTCCTGGGTCTTCTCTTGGCTACTTAAAAATAGCATCACTTACACACACTTCCACCCTCCCCCCCCCGGAGCCTCACCTCCGGCATTGCCGTCTCCTGTCTGGATGCTCTAGCTGCCTCAGGTCCTCATGGATTCCCCTGCTTCTACTCTTCTAGCCCTGGCTTACCCTATCCACCACAGAGAAGCTGAAAGCCTCCCTTTTGTTTCCTTAAAAAAAGAAAGAGAGAAAGAAAGAAAGAAGGAAAGAAGGAAAAAGACTCTTTTGGGGATAATTTCAGATTTACAGAAGAGTCATGAAGCTGGTAGAGAGTTCCTGAATGGCCTCCACCCAACCTTCCCATCGTTACCATCTTACAGAACCATGTAACCAGCTTTCTTCACCAAACCTGAGAAACGGACATATTCCTATTGACCAGACTACAAACTTTATTTGGATGTAACCCGTTTTCCCACTCCTGGACTTCCCGCTTCCCAAAATCCACTTCTTTTCCCCACCTCAAGATCCAATCCAGGATTCCATGTCACATTGAACTGTTATACCTCCATAGTCTTGTCTAACCCATGACAGCTCTTCAATTCTTTCCTTGATTTTTCGTGACCTTGCCAATTTTGAGGCACCCTGATCAGGTATTCTGTATAATACACCTCAACTTATCTGCTGTTTTCTTATCATGCACTGGGGGGTGATAGCAGAAGTGAAATGTCCTTCCCACCACATCATGTCCGGGGCACCTATCTTAGTCCATCCAGGTTCTGCTAAAACAAAATACCACAGGCTAGGAAGCTTACAAACATCAGTAATGCATTTCCCATAGTTCTGGAGGCTGGAAGTCTGAGATCAAAAGCCTAGCTCATTGGGTAAAGACCCTCTTCTGGTTGCAGACTTCCTGTTGTGTTCTCATATGGCAGAAGGGATGCAGGATCTCCCCAGGGCCTCTTTATAAGGTTTCCAATCACCACAGAATCCACATGACTTATATCTCGTGATGTCAACCTTTAACACTGGTTCTGGTGGTTATCTGCCGAGTGTCCCCACTCCAAAATCACTCTTTGTTCCCCCCTTTCTATATTCTGTTCATGAGAAACAAGTCACTAAATCCAGCCCACACTCAAGAGGAACTAAGCTCCATTTGTTTCCTGGAGGAGAAAAATCTACTTGTACTGAAATATGTGTCCCTTTTCCCCTATTTATTCAATCACTTATTTAATTGTTATAGATTAATGGGCATCTGTTATAGAATATGCTTTTAAAAATATGCCACTATTTGTCTATGTTAAGTGCCCCAATGGCTTTCCTTTATGTTAAATAAAACCCAAAACTCTACGGCAAAGCCAGGATAACCTCTCCCACACTGCCCTCCCCAGCCCATGGAGGCACAGTTATCCTAGCCTTTGCTAGAACTTGTCATAGTATTCCCCTGTTCCCACTTTGGGATTTGGAGCTGATTGACCTCTTCCAGGAAGAGTCTGATCTCTGACCTTCCCATTCATGTCTCAGCTTAAAAAGTCAACTTTTCAGGGAAGCCGCTCTTGCTGACCTGCTCCACGGTAGCCCTGATTACACTCCTGCCCCTCTGATACCTGCTGTAAGTGGGAACGATAATTATTTCAGTGTATTGGTTCATTGTTTGTTCCTTGTCCTCCCTCCCACTAGAACGCCAGCCCTGTGAGAACAGGAACTTGGCTACTTGGCCCGCAGCACCTAGAGCAGTACCTAGCACAGGAGCAGATGTATCTAGATGAATGTGCACAAAGGAAGGAAGGGGAGCCCCGGGAGACCTGAGACAGAAAGATGGTTTGAGAAAACTCAATAATACTCAAGGCATGAGGCAAGCAAGACTTCCATTCTTTTCTTTTCTTTCCTTTTTTTTTTTAATTTGGGGTTGTGGAGAGAGGGAGAGGGAGAAGCAAGCTCTCTGCTGAGCAGGGAGCCTGATGCAGGGCTTGATCCCAGGACCGTGAGATCATAACTTGAGCCTAAGGCAGATGCTTAACCTACTGAGCCACCCAGGCACCCCAAAGAAGACTTCCATTCAAAAGGCTTGTAATTTACTGACTGGGCTATGGGTCAGAGGCTCATGATTCTCTCATTTCTGAAGATGCTTCCCTTCTTACTTGAGGACCATTAATCCCATACTCTGGCTGAGGGATGTGCCTGGAGTTAATCAATGCAGGCACATTGATAGTGTACCAAGATGGTGACAAGTTTCCAGAGATAATCAGCTGTCCTCGGGGCTCTGGATCCCCTCGCAAGTTTGACCAATTCTTCTCTTGGCCTCCCCACTCCTCTGCCCTTACTCAGGACTCACTCACACCAAGACCAGAGACAGAAGACAAGGGGGAAGGGAGACAGCAAAGACAGAGATTGGTGTCATCCGCCACCCCCAACAGCACTGTCTTGGCTTCTCTATAGAACAAAGCAGCAGGAACACCACACAAAACCACGGGTCCTCATTGCCTGCCACTCCCAGCTCACCATGCTCAGTCTTGACAGCATGCCCATACTACACAGAAAACAATATTATTAACAAAAACTGTACTTCATGGGGGCTCGACAGAGAGAGGAAGCCAGAAACGAGGTAATAAAGCATGGGTTTCAATTCCATCTGAAACCCTAGTGGTTTCTGAGTACACATTTAATCCTAATCTTTTAAAAGGGTATAAAAGTCGGACACTGGACAAGGACACTAGCCTCTCCCAGGCTAACAGGTGCAATGGGTTATTAACAGCTCACCGATCACTGTCAGAGTATTCTCTAGAAAGTGTCTGCCTCCTTGAGATGCCCTGCTTGTATTTGACTCTCGGCTTTGCACATTCCCTTCCTTCTGGCTACAATATTCTTGGTCTCCTCTTTCTTTTCCATACTATGGATCTCAGCACAGTGTCCCCTGCAAAGATTTTTTGGTGATACTTGTAAGAACCAATAATAACAGGACCCTTAATTTCTCCTGTCCAGACAAGCATCACTTTGTTAGGAGTGTGTGTGTGTGTGTGTGTGTGTGTGTGTGAGAGAGAGAGAGAGAGAGAGAGAGAGAGAAAGAGAGAGAGAGAAATAGAGTTCAAGCTTCTCTGCTGCATTCAGAGCTCCTTGAGGGTGGGCGCTGGCATGATGTGTTTATCCCCAGCTCCAGGATGGAACTGTCAACTCAGTAGGCCAACAGGCAGAACTAATCAAGTCCTTGACTATTTAATCAAAAGATGATTAGGAAAAATTTTTGAATTTTTGCTTTCAACAAATAAGCTCTTCAAAGGAAGGCATTTTTAATCACAAGAGGGATGTTTTGATGCACTGGTGGCAGTTAATATCCAAGTATTTGCTGCTATTATGTCCTCAGTACAAATCCCTAAAATTCACAGAATGCTTCTAGTTTCTACTGCATCAGGGTTTCCATATGAACAACCACTCTAATCAGAATGGCTATTATTGTTTTGTTTTGCTTTTTAAGATTTTTTTGTTTATAATTTTTCCCTAGTTTTATTGAGAAGTAATTGACATGGAACATTGCATTAGTTTAAGGTGGACAGCATAATGGTGTGATATATGTGTGTATGATTTATTGCTTATTTGCATATTTGGTGGGGTCTTAGCTCTTTCTAATGGACTTTTAGCCTCTTGGCTTCCAATGAAACAGAGCCGAAGCAACCAGAGAGAACTCTGGACACTTCTACTGTAGAATATTTAAGAGAAAAAGAAGCTACAAATTTAAAGTTGATCAATCAGAATTCTTTGCAAGAGCTTCTATCTTTTTTCCCTCTTTCAACCCTTAACCTACTTGGGCAAATTAAAACAAACAAACAAACAAACCTGAGAAATCCTGTACTTCCAAGTTGTTATTTACCTAATTAATGTTCTTATAAAATACAAATTTCCCTTTTTTCTACAGGTTTTTTTCCAAGTTTGCTGCATTATTAACTGAAAATGATATTTTATGAGGAAAAACAAAACAAAACAAAAATCACAGAATAGAGTCTCTAATTTTATAATGCACGTCAATAGGAAAATAGAATTTAATACACCGGCAGCTTTTCCAGAACAAATCCATTCTGTTTACTGAGGTCTAATTTATTAAATATTCTTCCCATGAAATTGGGAGACCATCACTTTTCCTTTTAAAGAAGAAAAGCTACATAATTAGGTAAGCAGAGAGAGGAGCTTGCTGAATAATGCATAGTTTTTAGTATTAACAACTCAACAGCTACATCCATACTGATTCTAATAGTTCACACAGCACTTGTTACCTTGGCAACCCCATGAATGATAACAATTGCATGGAAAAAAAATGTTGTACTTGTTTCAATATATCCTGTGATATTAAGGTCCTAGAAACCTGGGAGGCTGATCTATATGCTCAGTCTGGGAATGCCAGGTTATCAGAATCAGTGACCCAGAAACCTATTTCCAGGAGATACCCTGAGTAAAATGTCAAAAAGATTTGGGGCAGATGGTTGGGTCCGAGAACACCGGAGACCTCACAGAGACATTGGGGGCACATGAATGTCCAGAAATCTGGGTTGAGTGGTGAAACATGGGTTCAAGAACAGTAGGGAATGTTTTGTTTGATGCTAAGCCAAGATGAAGACACTGAACTATCCTCAGGGCACTTCTCAGAACCATGGACAGCAGTCCGCAACTACAAGAGCTAGGTGATGGGGGTCCACCATGCCACAAGCAAGAAACACAGGGCAGTTATGATTAAGGGCACCTGGCACCCACATGGCACACTTCGGCGTTCATGGGAAGTGAAGTTCGGGAAGAGGAGACAAAATAGTTTGGGACCTTAATATTCCCAGGGGATGTGAGCCAGTAAGGCCATGTGTCTCATGACAAAGGGCTGACTAAGCAAGTTCCCACAGGCATATACAGAAACATCTATGTCTTCAGTGAATACCACTAAAGGTAAAATGCATACACATAAGTTGTCCAAGAAAAGTCTTCAATATGAAGGCTCTTTATATCATCCCCCTCAGAGATAAGGGAAGATGTTGAACATAATGGCCATACTTCCCCTTCCTTCAGGTGGAAAGAAATCAATAGAAGATCCACTAATAATGACAATAATAACCTTTATTTTCCACGGATGTTTTTTCTAAGGTGGTCATTGCAGATTTACAATTTCAGGGGGTTGAATGGCTCACTCTGGAAATGCCCTCCATGTGAGCACATGAGCTCCATGAACCCACATGGAGTGTTTCTCAGACTCCAGGGGGTTTGGATTCCGATGTTCATTTATAATGCAGATTTCAGGGCTCTGTGTCCAGATATTTTAGTTAACTTGCTTAGAGAGGACCCAGATATCTGTATTTTCATGAGTTTCTAGAGGGATTTCTGATGCACGCTAATTTGGGAATTTTTTTTTAATTTGTCAGTCTATCCATGAAGTTTGACAAATGGTAGAAAACTGAACTCCAAGTTTTATCTAATGAAATATTTTTGTTGGGGGAGGAAAAGAGGAACACAGGGAAATAAAGTCCAACAGTAAAAAACAACATGCCAAAATAAACCTTATTATCCAATTCTCAGTCTTTGTACACAAATAAAACTGCTATTATTAGTTTCTCAGATACCCTTAGAAATACCTTATGAATATGCCAATATTATAGCTAATATATGCATGCATACACACCCCCTTGCAAATGGCAGCGGGTAGAAAAAGAATGGGGATATACTTAAACATTGTCCTGAACCTTGCTCTTTTTCATTAAAATATATCTAGGAGCACCTGGGTGGCACAGTGGGTTAAGCATCCAATTCTTGATTTTGGCTCAGGTCGTGAACTCAGGGACCTGGGAAGGAGCACTCAGCAGGAAGTCTGCTTGGAATTCCCTCTCTCTTTCTCTCTCTCTCTGCCCCTCTCCACCACTGCTCATGTGCACTCTCTCATTCTCTCTCTCTCTCAAATAGGTAAACCTTTAGAAAATTAATAAAATAAAATAAGTCTACAGGACATTATTCCATAGATACACATATAAGTTTCCCTCATTTTAGAAACTGTTGCACCTAATTCTATGAAAGAGAATATATTTTATAATATATAGCCATAATAAATAGCTTCTAACTCACTGCTGATATACAGGTTGTTTCTGGCATTTGCAATTACAGCCATGAATGATGTCTCCTGACATTTGACAACTCCTGGTGCACGTAACGATAAGAATGGATGGTTCTAGACACTTCTGCAGTGAAGACATACAAATGGCTAGCAGACACATGAAAAAATGTTCATCATCATAAACCATCAGGGAAATTCAAATCAAAACCACATTGAGATACCACCTTACACCAGTCAGAATGGCAAAGATTAACAAGGCAGAAAGCAGCAAATGTTGGTGAGGATTTGGAGAAAGGGGAACCCTCTTACACAGTTGTGGGGGGGATGCAAGTTGGTGTGGCCACTTCGAAAAACAGTGTGGAGTTTCCTCAAAAAATTAAAAATAGAGCTACCCTAAGACCTGACAATTGCACTACTGGGTATTTACTCCAAAGATACAGATGTAGTGAAAAGAAGGACCATATGTACCCCAATGTTCATAGCAGCAATATCCACAATAGCCAAAATATGGAAAGACCCGAGATGCCCTTCAACAGCTGAATGGATAAAAGTGATATGGTCCATATACACAATGGAATATTACTCAGCCATCAGAAAGGATGAATACCCAACTTTTGCATCAACATGGATGGGACTAGAGGAGATTATGCTGAGTGAAATAAGTCAAGCAGAGAAAGTCAATTACCATATGGTTTCACTTATTTGTGGAGCATAAGGAATAACATGGAGGACATTTGGAGAAGGAAAGGAAAAGTGAAGGGTGGGGGAGAATCAGAGGGGGAGATAAACCATGAGAGACTGTGGACTCCAAGAAATAATCTGAGGATTTTGGAGGGGAGAAGGGTGGGGGGTTGAAAGGGCCTGGTGGTGGGTATTAAGGAGGACACGTATTGTGTGGAGCACTGGGTGTTGTACACAATGAATCTTGGAAGACTGCATTAAATCCTAATGGTGTATTTTATGGTGACTAACATAGCACAGTTTTAAAAAATTAAAAAAAAAAAAAAGAAAGAAAGAAAGAATGGATGGTCCTGTCTTTCCCTGATGACAAGAACATGTCACAGTCATTACTAGTGGATCTCCCATTCTTGGCATTTGGGGCTATATGCCAGCATACGTGAACATTTTGCTGATAGCTCCGAGCACATTGGTCCATCTACCTCTCTATCATTTACGTCCTTCTACATCTCTTTCTTTGGTAAGAGATGAGAGAGACCCTTTTTCTCTTCTAAACCTCTATGTTTTGACTGCCCCTGTTTTTCCCACCCTACTCCCTCCTTCATTCTAAATGTGCCTTAGTCATTGGCTTAACTAAGTATGCCATGCCTCTCTGCGGTATATGCATGGGCTGTGTGGCCACTCTGTTCCTCTGTTCAAAGAATCTGAACATACAATACATAGGCATGATATATGTGCAAGGAAGAAGAATAACAGTGTCTATTCATCTACTGGGTTTAGGGTGCTCTCTTTTCGATTCTAATGAACATTGCGATTTTTAAATAATGTCTGGATGTCCCTTCTGAGGTGACCTTAGAACCTGAGTAATAATACCGCTGCATTGTACAAATACCAGGGTGACAGAACGTTCATACGCCAAACACGATGGCTTGCGTTACACAAACCTACATGTGCCGGAGGTGTGCACGATGTTTTAAGAGCCTGAAAAACAGGTTTCTGTTCATCATCCCAGTTTTAAGCCTAGAACATATTCAATGCAATTTAATGTCCTATTAATCAATAATGTCTGTTGAACTTCCAAGGGAGAAATGTGTCATTTTAAGTGTTTCTCTTTATCCAAGAATCACATATATCTTAGTACACGTAGATTTCTTTCTTCAGAGTGACAATTTCCATTTGAAATGGCTTCAGTGACGAGCCTTCCCTGTTTTGCTTCTCTCTACTGTGAAATAATTCAGAGTTTCTGGGTGCTCTGTTTTCATAAGCAAGCAGCCACGAAGGATGAGAAGAGAATTCGGCACAATGAATTTTCTTGGCAAAATGATGTATTAGCTAAATGGTGTCGAGTAAATCACCTGTTCCACCAGCAGCTGGTTGAAGGCGCTATACGGTAAATGACAAAAATAAGCCTCGGTGGAGACTTTTCAATATTCTGCCATGTGGCTATAGATTTCAGAGTTTCTTCCTGTCAGTTTTACGCCGCATTTCTTCACAAAACTGACAGGCAGCTCACAAGGCAAGAAAAAGTTAGAATAGGTGGCTGATGGTGAAACTGGATAGGAGCTTTCCTTCGGGGGGATAAAACACTGTTTCTGAGTGCACAGAGAAAGAGGTAGCACTTTCAGGAATGAGCAAACCATGTCCCTCGGCCAGACTGCTTGCATGCGTGTCTGCCTCTCATTTGCTCTACGACCCGGGGTGGATTCTTGGCCTTTGCTTGTGCCTCAGTTTCCTCATCCACCAGAAAATCCTCCCGAGGCTGTTGCAGGGGTGGATGAGCAATTACAGAGAAAGCACTTGGGACAGCGGGTGGCTTTGCCTTTGGAACAGGAAGAGTGGGCTTCATGGAGCTTTCTGCGAGGTTTTGGGGTCTCCATGTATAAAAGACTCCTAGAGTTATGGCCTGATACTGTTGTCTATTAACTAAGGGCTTAAGAGTTCTTCAAATAGTGTTGTGAAGAAGCATTAGCATTGACAGTAATTTGAACACATGGATGGAAATGGAAAGATGATTTAGAGAGGAAAGAGGACACGAATGCAGACCCACTGCTCCCTTGTTAATCGTGATCCTGGCCATTCAGATCCTTCACAAACATGTTTGCTTCTCTCCTGACTTGTGACCCAAACCGTCTCCCCCAAGCTAACTTTCCCAGCAGGCTGTTCCACCTGCTTTCTCACTCAACTCCTCCCAGCTACCAACGGTTACCTCCTGCATAAAGGAATGGTGCCTTTGAAAGGAAGTCACTCCCAGGCTCCTGGGTGTCTCCATTGGTTAAGCCACTGCCTTCAGCTCAGGTCATGATCCTGGAGTCCCAGGATGGAGTCTCCCATCGCATAGGGCTCCCTGCTCAGCGGGGAGCCTGCTTCTCCCTCTGACCCTTCCCCATCTCATGCTCTCTCTATCTTGTTCTCTCTCAAATAAATAAATGAAATCTTAAAAAAAAAAAAAAAGGAAGTCACCCCTAAACATTCTGGCTTCAGGCAAGCGATCAGAACCACCTGGGAGCCCCCAGAAGGAAAACCAGAGGCGGTGGGGGGACTTCGAGCACAAAACTGTTTTCTACCCACATGATGGGAAACACACTCTTATTTGGAAGAAAGGAGGTCAGAAAGAAACTCACATAGCGGACAGCAACCTCAGAAACAAGAGATAGGATTTTTTTTTTCTTTTTTAATGGGTGATAAGAAAGGCCAGTTTGGGAAACCAAGTCCTTAAAGAATGTGACTAGTTGCTGAGTCCCACAAACAGGACAGCATCAAGTGACCAACACTGGCCAGACCCTACCATCCAGGGGAAGCAAGCTCTACAAATGTTTCCCTTGTGAACATAGTCTGGTGGTCACAGGAAAACTCATATCGGTATCGCTTTTTCCAAAATGCAAATCATATTTGAACTTAAATGAGAAACTCAATTTAACCAAGAAATCAACTTTGTTATATTTTAGGTGGGCTTTCCTTAAAAATGGCTCTCGAGTAATCATATGCTTTGTTTGGAAGTTAAAGAACTCTGGGAAAGAGCAACAAGCTGCTGGTTGCCTCGATGGCCTGGGAACCACACACCCCTAGCCACGCAGGAGCCAGCTTGCCTATGGCCCCGGATTCTAGATGGAGAGAGGGAGGGGCTGCCAGAATTACACCGGCTTTGACTCCCATGCAGGTCAGCTATAAGTAATAACAATCCTCCATCCTCACTACAGAGAGGTGTATATGTCCATGAAGAACCCAGTTTGGCAAAGAGAAAGAACAGCCTTTTTCTCCATAATAAACAGAAAAAAAAATTCCTTTTTATCTTCAACCTCAGCAAGAGGGTCAGCGGGTAAACAGCAATTATATTTTTGTTTTCTACACACCTCTGAGGCAATCAAACGAATCAAAAACGCATTTGGAGGCCGTCTGCTCCCATCCTGTCTTCTCTAGCTCGTCTGACAGAACAGAAACCGCTTGCAGGCACGGCTGTTCTGCCGCAAAACTGAATCTGAACGCCGTCCATCCTCGGTCAAAGTTCGAGATAAAAGCGAATGAAAGTTTCCAGTGACACGTGCTCCTGGGAGCAGGAATCGCATTGACAGCTCTGCATCTTGTCACACGCGGAGCCCTTCCATCTAGCACACGCTCCATGAATATTTACAAAAGAGACGCTGAGTCCCTTTTAGTGGAATGAAGCGTGAAAGGGTCCCTAAAGACAAGCAGTCTGGTGCTGATCTGAAACAGGTCGTGGGGGGATCTTCCTTCCTCCTGGAGCTGCATACCGGTCCCTGCCCTCCTCCACCTCCTCCATCTCACCAGCAGACACCTGCTTGCAGGAGGATTTCTTGGAACCGCCCCCCACCCCCACCCCGTGCAAGTCGGGCAGGTGAGAATGAACACCAGCAGCAGCCGTCCAAACCCCAGAGCACTGGACCTGCAGGAAAACCTCAGCCTTCCCTTCATTCTCCCTGCAGGCCTCTGCCGCCCTTCCCGGGACCCCTCACGGGCCACGGGCTAACACACACAGTTCCATTCTCGGAGCTCACAAAGGGCTGAGCTCCCGGGGAATAGGTCATTTGCAGCACTGGGCTTCCCTACAGGACTTGCTTTGTGCCCCGGAGCCAGAGGGGGGTTGGCACAGACCGTGGAGGGGAGTGAGAGAAAGTGCTCGCACTGTGCAGCCAAACCCCAGGTAAATGTCAGGAGGCAGTGATGAAGAGCGCAATGAATCCAAGAATTGTTACTATTTATTGTTGCATTAAACTGTCAAGAACAGACGTCTCAATATGTTTAGATGAATGATGGAAGAGTTTTGATATTTTTAAAATGTACGCTCTCCTCCCCGTCAAGAAAATCACACAGTCTATGCAGCGAGAGCTTTCTGAAGATTGGGAAAGCATTTCTTTTCCTGTTTTATACCAGGCTGTTTTTGTTGTTGTTGTTTTTGTTTTGTTTTGTTTTTTCTATCCAGAAATTGGTATTTAAAAGTTTACAGGGAAATGACCCATTCAGGGAGCTCCTGCTTTGTTTTTGCAGAGACAGAGGGTCTTAGAGGAGTGTAGGTACAAGCACTCCCTGGTGGGAGACTGGGAGATCGATCTGGAACAGCCGCCCTGCTCAGGACAGCCCCTCCCCCTTCTCCTCCCCCTCACAAGGGGAGGCCAACAGGAGCTCCTTCCAGAATGTGTGGGCCACCAGGGCGGATCTTCAGCTGCTAGCGGGACCGCTAGACCAGCATTTCAAATCATTGCAAATCTGCACTTGATGACAAATGGTCACTGTCCTGAGTCTCCCAGTGTCCCTGTCCTGGGCTTCTCCATGTCCCAGCTGGTGGAAAAGGTTAACTCCAGGCACTGGAAGGGTCTGTAGGGTCTCTCCCACTACAAATGACTGCTGGGCTGGCCCCTGCCTGTGGTTGCGAGGTGGTCTCGCTACCACCCTGGCCTTGGTCTCTTTCCCATATCGGATTGAATCGTGGATGGACATCAGAGTGGGGGTGGTCCTTTATACTCTCCAAGTTTCCAAGCCTCCCAGTCCGAGGCATCCTCTTAGGGCAGCCAGCGTGTCCCGAGGCATGACAGAGCAGAGCACAGTTCACATACCCCTACGGCTTCCATGGCTAGAGGCCATGTCCAGACTTGCACCAAAAAGTGCTAGCAACTGTCTTCCTATAAACACTGGATTTTACATTTTGATCTAATTTCTGGCTCCAGAGAATCTAAATGCTCCACGGCAAATCTGAAGAGCGGGGGGTGGGGGGGTGGTTTGTCGAAATAATGTTTCTCAGGAGTGATAATAAATCCAAAACACACACTGCCAAACTGACTTCCGGGGTTGTGTTCACTGTTCTGAGCCCTCAGTCAGGTATTTCATGATAGCCTCTTTCCCATCACTTGGTATGAACACAGGCTCACTGGATGGCCCAGTCGAGCCTCAGAAGAGTGAAGCCCTATGACCCCATAATTGCACTACTGGGTATTTACTCCAAAGATACAGATGTAGTGAAAAGAAGGGCCATCTGTACCCCAGTGTTCATAGCAGCAATGACCATCGCCAAACTGGAAAGAGCCAAGATGCCCTTCAACAGATGAATGGATAAGGAAGATGTGGTCCACATACACTATGGAGTATTATGCCTCCATCAGAAAAGATGAATACCCAACTTTTGTAGCAACATGGACAGGACTGGAGGAGATTATGGTCAGTGAAATAAGTCAAGCAGAAGAGAGTCAATTATCATATGGTTTCGCTTACTTGTGGAGGATAAGGAATAACATGGAGGACATTAGGAGAAGAAGAGAAGTGAGTTGGGGGAAATCTGAGGGGGAGACGAAGCATGAGAGACTGTGGACTCTGAGAAACAAACTGAGGGTTTAGGAGCGGAGGTGGGGAGGCAGTTGGTTGAGCCTGGTGGTGGGTATTAAGGAGGACACAGATTGCATGGAGCACTGGGTGTGGTGCATGAATAATGCATCTTGGAACACTGACAAAATAAAATAAAATGTTTTTTAAAAAAGTGTGATGCCGGTGTCCAAAGGGAATGACAGTTGAGACAGTTGAGACAGGTCTCTGAAGTTGGGTACTGGATTGTTCTGGTCCCAGGAGGACAGACTCATGAGCTGTTCCTCTTAAACAGGATGTCTTTATTCAGGCTCTGCTCTGGGGGCTTGTACTTTCCCACCATTTATGAGGATACTTCCTCCCTCTGCTCTTGCAGGTGGCAGCCTGAAGCCTGACTAAGGAGCTCTGGTTCTTGTCCCATTAGTCACACTTCTCCCGCCTTTGAAGTAATGGCCACGTCTGCCTGTGTGCGCCCAAAGGCAGTGGTGCTAATGACACCCTGAACGGTACTGTTCACTCGTTCACAGAAGTGCCCCGCATGCTGGCCTGAGGCAGGGTTATGCCAGCCCAGATGCTCCAGGATCAACATTCAGGCAGGTCCTTCTAACGCCAATGAGAAAGTGGACTTTCAGCCAGCTAACTATTTGAAGAGTGCAGTTAGGCTTTAGTGTAAGAACCCGTGAGCACCACCTTGATCAGTAAATTCTTGCTGAAGCGCCTGATGGGGTTGGACCTCACCAGCTACCATGTTGAACTCCAGACCTGCCCCCGGTGACAATAGCCGTGCTACCCACACAGGAATCCTCAAATTAAGAGACCTGCTTTCAGGCTGTCGCTCTGCCACTTACTAGCTACGGATCCTTGAGACACTCATTTCATGGAATCATAATTTAAGAGCATGAGTTCTTGAGTCAAATGATGTGAGTTCAAACTTTTGAGATAAGATGATCTGACAAGAGGCCATTAGTTCCCCCAGGGCCAACCCCTTCAAAGACAGAGATGAAGAGAGACACTAAGAAATAAATAGTATTAGACTAAAAGGAGTCTCTTTGCTCTTAAGATATTTTATCTACGCCTACTAGTTCTACATAACCGATGAAGATTAATAATTACCCTACAAAATAAATGATGATAAAAAGAAGTATGTCAGGGGTGCCTGGGTGACTCAATGGGTTAAGCCTCTGCCTTTGGCTCAGGTCATGATCTCAGGATCCTGGGATTGAGCCCCGCATTGGGCTCTCTGCTTGGTGGGGAGCCTGCTTCCTCCTCTCTCTCTCTCTCTGCTTGCCTCTCTACCTACTTGTGACCTCTCTGTGTCAAATAAAGTAATAAAATCTTAAAAAAAAAAGTATGTCATGTGTCAACACAAAAGTCCATAGAGGGGATACAATTCCCATTTCATAGAAAGGGAAGCACAGAGAGGTAAAGTAATTGTTCTAAGGCTGCACAGCACTAATTAAACCAGGCAGTCAACCCAAGTCTCTCTGACATTAAAGTCTGTGCTCTTAAAACTTCACCTTACTGCCTCTGGATGGAAAATCAGAACATCTAGATCCCATTACATGCTAAGCCAGCAACTGGGCATGTGACTATGTCAGGTCTCTTGTCTTCCCTGGGTCTCATTCTCCTCATCTATTAAAAAAAAAAAAGTGCTGGAACACACAATCTGTTGCAGGGAGAATGCTTGCCTCTTCCAAGTCTCTAGTCCTGGAATGGCATATTCTCCACAGTTCCAAATTCATGAGATATTTCTCTTGCCAATCAAAGTGACTCATCTCATGTGTCAGTAAATGGAATTTACTATGTATTCCTCTGTACACTGTTCCATATTAAATACACTTAAAGAATCAGGTGGGGCACGGGGTTGGGTCGGTGGGTAGAGCATGTGTCTCTGGATCTTGGGGTCAGGAGTTCAAGCCCCACTTTGGGGTGGGTAGAGATTACTTAAAATAAAATAAAAATTAAAACAAATAATTGGGAAAAATGCCACAAACCTAATTTGGGGATTGAGAAATTTGGGCTCTCGTTTTGTGAAAAATGTTTTTATTACTTATCTAACTGGATGCTGTAAAAGAATCCATATACGATGTTTAACGATAGCCCTGCAAATTGAAAAAAAGAAACATTTTCTCAATTGCTTCAGTTTTTATACCTTATGGTCCATCTGTTGCCACAGCACTGATTGTGGTGTCAAAATTGCAATTACTTACACTCAGGAACAATCAGGAAAAAGGCCAAGGGAGATTGTGTCCAGGCCTCAATGACCCATGATCACTCTACTAATTGTGGAACAGGATTTTTAAAATCAAGAGACCCGGCTTCAGGCTGTAGCTCTACCATTTACTAGCTATGAATCCTTGGGAAATTCATTTCATGAAATAATTTAAGAGCTTGGGTTCTTGAGACAAAGGATGTGAGTTCAAATCCTGGCTCTACCAGTTAACAAGGTCACAGCAGTGACCTTCTCTTAGCTGTAAATTGACAGGATGGCTGCCTATCTCAAAAAGGTTGTTGAGAGGATTAACTACAATGCTGCATTTCAGAAAGCACTGACCAGAGGTCCTCCTTCCTATTTAGGGCTCAGAGTTAGCTTTCATGAATGGTATCTGTATTTTAAATGAGTCCATTGCTATACAAAGTTCTATGCAACTGTCCCCTAAAATCAGGATACACATGATTGCAGTCCAAACCACATGGGGAAACCCAGACAAGTGTTTGGTGAACTAAAAACATCACATTATTGTTTGGTTAACATATGTGATCTGTTATTATAAGATGACGTTCTATTAACTTTTTAAAAAATATCCACTGAGTGCTTGTAACATAAGAAGCACTGGTCTGGGCAATATGAGAACTAAAAATCAGACATGGGTTCTGTGCTAAAGGGGGTAATGTGAGAATCTCAGTGCTGCTGTTATGAGGTAGAAGGAGATACTGGGTGCTAAATCAATCCTTTAAAAGGAAGTCTCTGAAGTGAGTGTTGAAGGACAGAAAGGATTTAGACATGGGAGGATGAGAAGGGAGAGAGAGAGAAAAGACAACCCCAACAAAGAATGGTGAACAGAAGAGTGGGTGGGAGGCACGTAATGAGAATGAAGATGATTGTTGGAGATGTTAAAAAATGTAGGAAGAGTAACTGCCACACTTAGAATACAAATTATAAAGGATTGGGGCACCTAGGTGGCTCAGTCATTTTAGCATCTGACTCTTGGTTTCAGCTCAGGTTATGATCCCAGGGTCATGGCATCGAGCCCCAACTTGGGCTCTGTGCTCAGTATGGAATCTGCTTGCGATTCTCTCTCCCTCTCCCTCTGCCCCCTCCTCCTACATGCTCACTCTCTCTCTCTTTCTCTCAAATAAATAAATAAACAAATATTAGAAGGGATTAAAAAGGAGGAGCTCCTGGGTGGCTCAGTGGGTTAAAGCCTCTGCCTTCGGCTCAGGTCATGATCTCAGGGTCCTGGGACGGAGCCCCGCATCGGGCTCTTTGCTCAGCGGGGAGCCTACTTCCTCCTATCTCTCTGCCTGCCTCTCTGCCTACTTGCAATTTCTGTCTGTCAAATAAATAAATGAAATCTTAAAAATAAAAAAAGAAGGGACTAAAAAGGAGAGTCTGGAGAGGGTAATATGCTAAGTGAAATAAGACAGAGAAAGATACCATATGATTTCATTTATGTGTGCAATCTAAAACTCAAAATAAATGATCAAACAAAACAACAAAAGAGATACAGCTGTAGATAAAGCAGTAGTGGTGGTGGGGTTTGGGGGGTGGACAAAACAGGTGAAGAGGACCAGGAGATACAAGCTTATGGTTATAAGTAACAGGGAGGCACAGCATGGGGAATATGTCAATAATAGCACCATAACTTCGGTGACAGATGGTAACCCCGTTTTTCACGGTGAGCATTTTGTAGCATCTATAATGGCCAAAGCACTATGTTGTACAGGTGAAACTAGTATTCTGTTAACATACTTCAGTTAACAATAAAACCTTTAAAACAAGGAGAGTCTGGGCCTGAGAGATCTCATAGAGAAGGACTGGAGAAGACTGGTATTCTTAAACCTCTGCTGTTATCATTGTGTGTCCAGGTGTCAGAAAGAAGGAAGAAAGCCTACCGACTCACACATCAAGCTTATACTCATAAATCTAATCCTCAAAACCTTTCAAAATCTCTCCTGAAAGACAATCTTAAATCACGCTACTCACCAACCACTTTTTTGGTTTCCTTTGAAGACATCAAAAAATGTTTTGGCTATTTCTGTCTGTGTTTTGGCTATTTCTAGTTCCTGGCTTTTTCTCTCCATCATCTGTGTTCACATACCAGGTTATAATCCTTTCTTTAAATCCCAGCCCCAACAGTGAGTCTTCCTTGATGACCTAGACCTTATCAGTCTGTCTGCATGCTTCATTACATATTTATTTTATGAAAATGTACCATGAAGGAACTATCAATGACCTAGGAATAAAATGACAAGGTCTCCACTCTGATTCGGGACATGTTATTTAACGCCAGGGGATTCCTCTGGTGTAAAATGAAGGGTTTGTGCAACCAAAACAACTTCCTTTCAGACCAGACTTGGCAAAGAAAGGTTATGTAGCTATTTCCAAACACTAAAACTTACATCTGAATATGAAGATTCTGTAGACATTGAGAGTAGGACATAAGATTCACCATAAATTGAGAAGACAAATTCCAAAGAGGGGTACTAAAAAAAAATTTTTTTTTAAGTTCTAACTGGCATTTCTGAAAAAAGTGTATGAACCCTTCAAGAAATAGATCAAATGTACTCTTCCACAAAGTTCTCCCTGACCTTCTCTCTCCTTCCTCTAGGTTGGAAAGAAGTCCATTTGCTTTTGTGTATAAACCGTCCCTTCTCTGTATCTTCCTGATAGGAACCCTTCTACCTTTGAGTAGAACTGTCATTTTCCTTCTAAGCGGTAACATCATTCAAAGAAAGAACTTCATTCTCCTTTGTCAATTAACAAAATACCTTATATTTAGTCTTTTGTTCTGTCAATATGTATTCTAGGCACTGGCAATACAGCAGCACAACACTGTCGATACAAAAAGATGCTGGCATTCCACTAACCCAGAGGTTCTCTGAGTGTGGTTCCCGGACGAATAACATGAGCACCAACCAGAAACATCTTGGGAAATGCAAAGTTTGGGGGCCTACTTCCGACCTTCTGTATCAGAAACTCTTGGGAGTGGGGTATCTGTACAGAAATCTGGGTTGTAATAAGTGCCAGAGGGGATTCTGATGAAGGCTGAAGTTGAAAACCACTGAACTCAAGGGAGAAAATCATAGGTAGATAGATAGACAGACAGACAGACAGACTTGGTCTTCTTCACCACTGTATCCTCAGCACCTAGGACAGAGCTTAGCACAGGTAGATGCTCATTTTATTTGTTGAATGAACGATGAGAAGTCACCTTAGAGGTAGTTCTTTGTTGAAAACAAGGTGTACTTTTGAGTTAAGACACCGATTTTCCAGTATGACTTATAAATAGAGCCCTGAAACAATTTCAGGGTAGGAGTTTAAAAATCATTTGGAACAATGGAAGCATCGATGGATTAAGTTTACAGTTTCCAAAGGTAATTAGTTTGAAGAACAGCCCTCATTTGGCCATATGTTCTGATGTTGTTTACTTACTCTCAGAATACTTGGTATTTTGATTTACGGAAAGAATAAACACTTAAACATGCAAGATGTCATGCACATTTTTCTTCAGATCCTATGCCATGTTACAAATTATCTGAAGTGTAAACATTCTGGGAGCAAAGACAGCAATATAAAATGGAAGTTGCTCCAAGGTAGATCTGTGAAAATTATGTGTTGGTACTAGGAAATACACACAGGTTTCTAAGAGCTCTGAGTAATTCTGGGCCACTCAGCTAATAATAAATATTAGTTTACATGTCCTGGGCATTGAGCTATGTGCTTGGTCATTCTGGTTCTTTAAGAACGGGGTCACAGCAAACCATTCTTCCAGTTTGGAATGGGGGACTAAAGAAAATATGGGAGAACTACGGCAAAAAGCATACACTTACAGTCATGGCCTCTCCCTGCCTGTTCATGGCCAGTATTCCTCAGCCACTCTGTTCCCCCCAGGGTACCTTCAGTGTGGGGTCAGCAGGTACTAGCTCTGTTAGGGCAGCATGAAGATAGTAGGTTTTCTCTAAAGACCACGCGTATCTCATACCTTTCAACAGAGTGTACTCGATATATATGGAAAATGAAGACAACAAAACAAAAGCACTTAAAGTCCATTTGTTCAGATCAATGATTCTTAAAGTGGGCTCCCAAGACCACAGACATTGGCCTAACCTGAGAACCAGTCGGAAATGCAAACTCTCCACTCCCACCCCAGAAATACTGAGTTTGGGGAGGGGAAGCGGTGAGGCACATCCACCTGGACAAACAGGCCATGGTTCCAGGTGGTTCTGATGCACAATGAAGTGTGGGCCCAAGGGGTCCAACATGAGCAGCAAAAAGGAAACCGACAGAGAAGCCACACCACCTTTCGTGAACTTGACAATTTATTCTAACGGCCTCTTACCATCTTCCAGATGACTATGTTTAATAAAAACACAATTATACATCAAATGTGCTTAAAAAAGCCATGGCTTCTCTCTGTAAAGAGATGTATGGAAAGGAGACCAAGGACTTGGGTGTAGTTTTTCAGAATGACACCAGCCTCAACTCCCACTTCACTCCCTGCAGAAGAATCTCACGGGTGGGCATTCTGTTTCTTTGAGACAGGGAAACTGAAGGACTCCATAAAAATCTGACTATTCCTTTTCCTGCTCCCATTCTTGCTAAGACCTGTACCCCCACCTCACTTTACACAAGCCTCGTAATGCAAATAATGTATGTGTTCCCTGTAAGGGACCAGGAGTCAGTGATTTCTCGAGAACAGAGAACATCTAAGGAAGGACCAGGAGAGGATGAGGCTGTCATATGCGCATTCCAGCCACCAGAGCTAGACATCTCCACGCCAGGACCTCTGGCTCCAAGGAGTGACACATGGGCCCTTGTCTTTGTTCTCACGGTTCCTGGATGCCTGAAGGGACCCATACACCAGACCACGGCCTTCCACCAAACACCAGACCCCAAACAAAGATAAGTCTCATGCTCCTTTTTTTCTGAGTCTCCCAGATGCCCCGTCTGTACCCATTCCTTCTATGTCTTCAATAAGCACTGCTCTCACCTCCCGCTGGCTCACACGTGACTTCCATCCTACACGAAACTAAGCCCCCCCATGGCTGTTCCAGGAGACCCCTCTGGGCCCTTGGACCCGGCTTGCTGGCATCAGAGGGAAGATTTTATTGGGCGATGTAAGTTATCATTGGTCTCAGCGAATAGCTATGCCCAGTCTGTTCTGATGAAATATTAAAGGTAAACGGGTGCCCTGTCTTATTTGTAGCTAAACTGTCCTAGTCATTTTGGATCTATTCATTGGACTGTGATCTCAAGCTACATGATACAATTTTTGGATGTGATTTCAAGGCTTGCCATCCCCTCAAAAAGAATATGTAGACTAAAATAATTCTCTGCTTAGGAGTTAAGATGTAAACTCTGGAGAAATGCAGCCCTTGGAAATATAATGCGATCCACATATGTAACTTAATTTTCCTTAAGTAACCACATTAAAAAATATTAAACGAGTGGGGGCACCTGGGTGGCTCAGTTGGTAAGTGTCTGCCTTCGGCTCAGGTCATGATCCCACAGTCCTGGGATTGAGCCCCGCATCGGGCTCCCTGCTCAGTGGGAGCCTGCTTCTCCCTCTCCCACTCCCCCATTTGTGTTCCCTCTCTCAGTTGTTTCTCGCTGTCAAATAAATAAATAAAATCTTTTTAAAAAATGAAATGAATATTATTAAAATACATTTACTCCAGGGTATTAAAACTATTTTAGCATGTATGGGGCACCTGGGTGGCTCAGTGGGTTAAAGCCTCTGCCTTCAGCTTAGGTCACAATCCCAGGGTCCTGGGATGGAGCCCCACATTGGGCTTTCTGCTCCGTGGGGAGCCTGCTTCCCCACCCCACCCCCTCCTGCCTCTCTTCCTACTTGTGATCTCTGTCAAATAAATAAATAAAATCTTAAAAAAAATTTAGCATGTAAGCTATAATTAGCAAGATATTTTTACTTTTAAGTCTTCAAAATCTTGCATTTATTTACACAAATAAGCCATCTCATTATTTAACTAGAAATACTTGATGTTTCCTTTAAGCTTAATAAAATTTGTCATTGCAAAAGTAGATTCTATATCCAAGTTGGTCCAAACATATTACAAAGGCTTTCGGTAGTCTAACTGGGTATCAGTATGTATGTATGTATGTATGTATTTATTTATCAGTGAGAGAGAGGAAAAAGTGCAAAAGGGGAGAGGCAGGCAGAAGGAGAAGGAGACTCCCCACTGAGTAGGGAGTCCCCATGCAGGGTTAGATCCCAGGACCCTAGGATCATGACCTGAGCTGAAGGCAGATGATTAATAGACTGAGCCACCCAGGCATCCCTGGACACCAGTTTTTATATTTTAATAAAAAATAAATTAAACTGTTAAAAAAAAAAAAAAAAGGAAAACCACAGGCCCAAAATATTGAAACTTAGACCGACCTTCCAAGTCTAGGTAATAACCAATTAATTGCGATTTCAGTCTCCCCAGGAAGGTAGCTTTAACTGGGTCAGTTGGGACATTTTCCTTCCCATCAGCACCAGTGAGTCTGTCTCCTGGGTCCTCTCCATCCTGTTCTGGAAGATAAGGTAATCTGCAGGATGAGATACCTTGTTTCCCCCTAGGAAACAGCCTCCCCTAGAAGAATCCTTTTATTTTGCTAATAACTTTTTTTTTTTTAATTTTATTTATCTGACAGAGAGAGAGATCACAAGTAGGCAGAGAGGCAGGCAGAGAGAGAGCGCGAGAAGGAAGCAGGATCCCCTCTGAGCAGAGAGCCCAATGTGGGACTTGATCCCAGGATCTTGAGATCATGACCTGAGCTGAAGTCAGAGGCTTAACCCACTGAGCCACCCAGGCTTCCGATTTTGCTAATAACTTTCTCATTCCATTCTCTATCAAAAATAAGAACAAAAACAAACAGGAAAACATTTCGTACAACTCCTGGGAGTGACTCTGTACTTGCTTATGGGGTGCAGCCTGATTCATGAACCCTTTAACAAAACCAATCAGATCTTTAAATTTACTTGGTGGATTTTTCCTTAACAACTGAAAGTTCAATTTCTCAGTCAGTCCAGCTACATTTCCAGCACTCAGGACCCCCCAGTGGATACTGGCTACCCTGCGGAGCAGCGCTAGAACACACCAGCATGGTTAAGAAATCTGGTTTTAGGGGCGCCTAGTTGGCTCAGGTGCTAGAGCCCAAGACACTTGGTCTCATGAGTTGGTGAGTTTGACCCCATATTGGGCGTAGAGATTAGTGGAAGAAAGAAAGAGAAAGAAATAGAGAGAGGGGAAAGGAAGATAAAGAGGGAAAGAAGGAAAGAAAGGAAAGAAAAGAGGGAAAGAAGTAAAGAAAGAAAAGGAGAGAAAGGAAGGGAAGAGAGGGGAAGGAAAGGGAAGGGAAGAGAGAAAAGAGGAAGGAGGGAGGAATTAATTCTGCTTTGCCCTTTCCTGTCCTGCACGCTTCACTTCTATCACCTGCTAAGTGATGGGGGCACCCCACACACCACGTCTATTTCGACTTCTGAACTAGCAGTAATACATTCTCAGCAGGTTGCTTCTCCCTCCAGGGCAGCCGCGACTAGAGCACCGCATCAGTCCCCAGGAATCAGAAGCAATCTAAGCCTACAGGCTGGGAGTGGCTAGGCACATGTGATTCATACCCTACGGCCACAAAACGTCCCTCGCCACGAATCACTCCAGGCAGCACCGGTTAACACTGTTAAGGACCAGGACCGTCGGCACGGGGGCCGCTGCCTGCGGCTGCGCCCTACCACCGCGGGGCCTGGAGCAGCTCTTCTCCCCAAATGCTTTCTGAACCGGGGTTGCTGCCGTGGTATGTCAATGAGCAAATCCCAAACTGCTCTGAAACGTCTACACTTTTTACCCTAACGGTCCGCAATGGGATTTTAAACATGGCTTAAATAGACTGGAGGAAGGCGGGAAGGACGGCGCCGGGAGACCCCAGCATCAGAACCGCTTGCGGTTGGCGGTTTCCCGCCGGGCGAACGGAAGCAAAAGCGCCCCTGACTGACGTCAAAGGAGGCGGTCGCTCCTAGTCCCCACAGTGAAGGCCCTGCGGCCATTTTTACTGTGGTTAGTCCGCGCTAAGCTTTCTCTGGCGGTCGTGGCGGCTCGCCATGGGAAGTCTTCAGAATAAGAGAGGAGAAAGGAATCGTGCCTTTGGTGACAAGGAGCTGGCGGAATTACGAAAGTCCAGCGGCCGAAAGCACTAGCTGAGGTAGAGAGGGGAACGCAGAGGCGGTACGACGTCCGCGGAGGGGCGGAACGTTTCGGTCGCGTCGCTGAGGTTTCCGCCCGGGGTCTGAGAGCCGCTTCCGTTGCTCAGCGGAAGTGTGGGTCGCCAGAGGACGACTCCGGGAGGGATCGGCTCTCCGCCGTGTACCCAGCCGGAATCATGTCGAGTTTGGCGGTGAGAGACCCGGCGATGGATCGGTCGCTGCGTTCCGTGTTCGTGGGCAACATTCCGTACGAGGCCACCGAGGAGCAGCTGAAGGACATTTTCTCGGAGGTGGGTTCGGTGGTCAGCTTCCGACTGGTGTACGACCGCGAGACGGGCAAGCCCAAGGGCTATGGCTTCTGCGAGTACCAGGACCAGGAGACCGCGCTCAGTGCCATGCGGAACCTCAACGGGCGCGAGTTCAGCGGCAGGGCGCTGCGGGTGGACAACGCCGCCAGCGAGAAGAACAAGGAGGAGCTCAAGAGCCTCGGGCCCGCGGCGCCCATCATCGACTCCCCGTACGGGGACCCCATCGACCCCGAGGACGCCCCCGAGTCCATCACCAGGGCGGTCGCCAGCCTGCCGCCGGAGCAGATGTTCGAGCTCATGAAGCAGATGAAGCTGTGTGTGCAGAACAGCCACCAGGAAGCGCGGAACATGTTGCTGCAGAACCCGCAGCTGGCCTACGCGCTGCTGCAGGCCCAGGTGGTCATGAGGATCATGGACCCCGAGATTGCGCTGAAGATCCTGCACCGCAAGATCCATGTCACGCCGCTGATCCCGGGCAAATCCCAGCCTGTCTCGGGCCCCGGCCCCGGCCCCGGCCCCGGCCCCGGCCCCGGGCTGGGCCCCGGCCCCAGTGTTCTGCTCAACCAGCAGAACCCTCCCGCCCCGCAGCCTCAGCACATGGCCAGAAGACCGGTTAAAGACATCCCTCCTCTGATGCAGACCCCTATCCAGGGCGGGATTCCGGCCCCGGGTCCCATACCGGCCGCGGTTCCCGGGCCGGGGCCGGGTGCCTTAACCCCTGGTGGAGGAATGCAGCCCCAGGTTGGAATGCCAGGCGTCGGTCCAGTGCCTTTAGAGCGGGGACAGGTGCAGATGTCGGATCCTAGAGCTCCTATACCTCGTGGGCCCATGACTGCCGGGGGCCTCCCTCCTCGAGGACTGTTGGGAGATGCTCCAAATGACCCACGTGGAGGGACTCTGCTTTCAGTCACTGGAGAAGTAGAGCCCAGAGGCTATCTTGGCCCCCCTCATCAGGGCCCCCCCATGCACCATGCCTCTGGTCATGATGGCCGGGGCCCGTCCTCACATGAGATGAGGGGAGGGCCATTAGCAGATCCCAGACTGCTGATGGGAGAGCCTAGGGGACCCATGATAGATCAGAGAGGTCTCCCTATGGATGGTCGAGGTAGTAGAGATTCTCGAGGGCTGGAGACTCGAGCCATGGAGACTGAAGTCTTAGAGACACGAGTGATGGAGAGAAGAGGAATGGAGACCTGTGCGATGGAAACCAGAGGGATGGAAGCGAGAGGCATAGATGGAAGAGGGATGGAGATACGGGGTCCTGGCCCCAGTTCCAGAGGCCCTATGACGGGTGGAATCCAGGGACCTGGGCCCATTAGTATGGGGGCAGGTGGTCCTCAGGGACCTAGACAGGTCTCCAGCATTTCCGGGGTGGGAAATCCTGGAGCGGGCATGCAGGGGGCAGGCATCCAAGGAGCGGGCATGCAGGGGGCGGGCATGCAGGGGGCGGGCATGCAGGGGGCAGGCAAGCAAGGTGGAGGCCAGCCTAGCAGTTTCAGTCCTGGGCAGAGCCAGGTAACTCCTCAGGATCAAGAAAAGGCAGCTCTGATCATGCAGGTTCTTCAGCTGACTGCAGATCAGATCGCCATGCTGCCCCCTGAGCAAAGGCAGAGCATCCTCATTTTAAAGGAACAAATTCAGAAGTCGACTGGGGCTTCTTGAAAGGTTTTAGGAAATGTTTGACAGTAGTCCTAAGGTTTTTCTGTAGCATGGGGAATGGATGCAGAAAGCTGACTTCTGCATCCCCACAGTTGAATGGTTAGAGTTTCCCTCCCAGAACTTTATCTCATTTCATCTTGTCTTTTTTTGTTGTTGTTTGTATTTTTAATAGGGGGGTAGGGGGAGGAAGGAGTGGGTCTTTTCACTTTTATTCACTGTAAATATACACAAATAACTCTGAACATGGTGATATTATACCAGATAAGATTACAAAGAATATGCAGCAATATTAAAAGTGTCTACAATATGTTAACTACATTTTTAACTAAAAATAACTGGGTTAAACAGTGTGAAAACTGCACGTAAAGACTAAACTATGACCTGTTAAAATGGTAATGTACTAAGATAGTTTAAGATTTTTGGTTGTGTAAGAAAATAAAGAAGTTTACCTCAGAATTGTAAGATACATGTTTTGGTAAGCCGTTGAAAATACAAAATCCTATTTTGGGGACAATGCTGTATTAGGTTAAGCATCATTTTTAGTGTTTTGGAAGATATTTCAAAATATTCGTGCTAATGAACTTGTGGTATTAGAATTGTTTTGTTATGTTTAAGCTGTGCTACCTGAATAATCCAGGAATGCATCTGGTGAGATGTTTCTCTTACCCCACCGTTCAGACACCTGTAGTATTCCGGGTTGGCCTTGAGCGGGACGATTTAGCTGGGACAGGTCTGGGATCAGCCAGGTTACTGAAGGCTGCTCCCATGAGACTCAGCTTCTCTCAATACCTTCTCGTCTCTCAGTCGTCTTTAAGCCCTGAATATGAATCTAAGTGATACCCTCACGCCCTTTCTGATGATTTCAGTGTCTCGGCAGCAGCTGATCTGGGTGAGTTCTGCCCAGCATCAGACTTCTCGTAAGTTGCCGAAAGCTTCATGCCGGAAAGTTCCCAGGTTCCTGGGGACTGGCTTCCAGGTACAGATGGTATCCAGGTGGTCAGCCAGAGTCAGGACTTAAAAATCTTAGTCCCTCCAACACTTACCATGCCTTTCAGTTTTCTTATTTGCAGATCCACTTACTATCACCCTGTTACCAGAATAACTGAGACCCAGGTATGTAGAGAAATCTCTGCTTGACTAGTTATTACTTATTTTGCTTTTTATAATAAAGCTGTTTAGTCCTAATATACATACTCTGAGAGATTTAAAAGTAGGAAGGTGGGGCTTACCACATTTTCTGTAGAGCTACTACCTAATTCATTTTCAACCCTTGAAGATGGGGATGAACACATACAAATTTGTGTCATAGACCAAATTATAACTAACAGAAGCATAAACACCCAAATAACCAGGTGGTCTTACCCTGGAAAAGAAAAACCAATGTCTAGTAACAGGAAAAAACAGCATTTAATACAAGGAGAGAGCTGAAACTTGGAAACTGAATTTTTCCCCTTAGGAGGTTTTTGCATCTTAAACGGGTACTTGACTCTTTTTTACAAAGTTTTCTTCCCCTGTGCTATTTCCTGCCACCTGTTTTACTCATATTTTTTATTGTTATTCATAATATCCACCTCGCCATGTTTTCTATATGCTTCCCCCTGCCCCATATTGGGGAGGATAACTCCTTTGCATGTATGATAGTTTTGGTTAATATTAATTCACAGAGTTGGCTTGATTACTTGGAAGTTACCATTGCTTTATCTCAAAACTTTCACTGAAGGGCTCTAACTGAAGACAGATGTTAACGTTCTTTATTGTAGTTAAATCTGCATTGTTTAGTGCAGACTGAATAAAAGGAATGTAAAATTAAGGATGACTTTAGTATCTGATGTTTACTTTTAATGAATGAATTAATCAAAAGATATCTATCCGTGAGAGATCCATGGGTCTGACTACTTTCTTCTAAATGAAAAAGGCAAAACAAAAAATTAAGTAATTAAAAATTGCAGGAGTGGATAGAAATCCCTTTCTGAAATCCATTATCTGTGTAGTTCTACAGCTGAAACAACTACAAAGACCTGTTACTCTGGTTGGTGTCAGCAGTAACATCTTGGTGCGTGCCCAGATAGTAGGTCTTTTGCTTGTGTCCCCCACAGAGGACTCCTCCAGGTCCCAGAAGACCTTACAGTCCCCTCCATAACTGATAGCACTTGTTACGTTGCAGCCTACAATTTTACCACACTCTGCATCCCCCACTCCCACTTTGCCTAGACAGGGAACTCTGAACATGGACTGTCCCTCGTTTCTGTATTTGCTATGCCAAAATCACAGGAGACAAACGACAAAACATTCTATCTTAAGGGGGAAATCCCATTTTCCCAAAAAAAGGTTCCACACAGAACAAAATGAGCTATAACAAGGAGTTACGTGCGAAAACAAACTAGTAGCAGATAGCAGAAGCAATCTCCCTTGCTCTGAAAAACCTTATAAAATAGGTTCTCCTCACTTCCGGTTCACTGAGTATCTCAGGGCCGATGGACAGAGCCTCATTTCATTTGATGGTGATCCCAGCAATGTGTGTGTGCTCTAATCAGAATCTTAGGTCTGTTACTGAATAATCACTGGTTATAACCCAGAGCATCCTGCATTTTCCCAAATAGGGAATCACAGATGCAATCGCAAAGTCTTTCATAGTAACAATACCTAAAGATGGCGGAGTGAAACAATGCTTTGCAAATGCCTCCTTATGGCTGATTCCTCTCCAGCAGTGTATTTCTTGGGGAATAGGAAAAGGTCAACTTTAATCAGTGCCTGCCCATTAGCCCTTCCCCTCTTATATTTTAAGAGTTATTGGATAAGCTATAAGCCAGTATGAATCCCGGATGAAGGTAGACTTAATCCAAGTGAGATCAAGTATGACTTTTCAACACTTTCCAGAACTGTAATGGTAGAAAAGCATTAAAAACAGCAATAAAACAAAAAAACCCAAACCAAAAACATTAGTATAATCTCAGTTTGCAAAGCGTCTTGCTTTCCCAAGCTTTGATGGGACATTAACTAAGCACACAGAACCTAATTTCCTACAGTATGTCAGGCCTTCCTCTTAGATATGAGGAGGCCTAAGGGTAATTATGCACAGCAACCCACTGTGGGGGAGACTGAATTATCAGTCACATCTCGTGGTCTTCTCACAAAAGAGTGAGTCAGCCTCTGACTAAATTGTCAGCTAATCTCTAGACAGACCTCTGCTTGGAGCTGGCTTTTCTCACCAGCCTTGTCAAGAACTAATTCATTGTAAGAAAATTAATATACTTTAAAAAATATCATTAAGGCTATTATTAACTTTAATAGTATGAATATTATGATATTGGTATAAAGGTTGTGAAAATATCTCATACATACGCATATTCCAAATCTTAACTAGATCTCCTAATATTTTCATTTGCTTTTACGCACTTCTAAACAAATGTTTAAAAAACAAATAAATAAGAACCAAATGTTTACTCCTTTAGCTGAAAATCCAGCTTTCTAAGTG
Organism: Lontra canadensis; assembly: GCF_010015895.1. Lineage (NCBI taxonomy): Eukaryota > Metazoa > Chordata > Mammalia > Carnivora > Mustelidae > Lontra > Lontra canadensis. Next base: position 1,638,910 of record NW_022631079.1, read on the forward strand.
TTCATATTACAAACCACCTTTCTCGTGAGATGTTAACAGTTGGTATTTTTCTACCACGGTATAACCCTTATGTCAATAAAGGGCCTACACTGCATCAAAAGTGACATTGGGGTAGGATTATCAAAAATAACAAGCTTGGAGATTATCAAACACTGTACATAAAAACACTCAAGTATTACCCGAGAAAAAAAGCTGAAGTATTCGGTAAATGACAGTTCTTGATTGGCAGGAGTTGGTGTAGGTGCCAAAGGCAGGTAATTAATCATTAAAAAGTTAGACTAAAATGCACAATATTCTCAGCCGTAATTGCTCTTGTATGAACCAGTATGCATTAAATCTGCAAACATCATTCTCACGGGTCCCAAAAGTCAGTTATTTAAAAAAAAGAATCTGTTTGATTACTAATTTGTTGTCTATCACAAAAGTAGAATGGATTATCTCTCAGACCTCAAGCCATGAAACCAGCAGGTTCCCCCAGAAACTATTTTGTCTCTGTACTTAATTACCTGTCTTACCCAAAATTCTGTCAGCCTTTCATTGCTCTGCTACCTGGGAAGACTATCAGACAACCTAGATATTTATGAATCTATCTCTTTATCCTTAGAAATTCCACAGAACGAGATATATCTGCTCTAAGTCAGCCCCCAATCTCCTTTACTTTGAAGGTTCAATTTTAATAACATTCTCAAAACATGAACCACATTAAAAATCATGTAGTTGAGTTTATAACAGGATGAAAAGGCCTATATGGGGCTTGCTTGCTGCATTAACATCCATGAAATCATGTTCTGTGTCCCAAATATCACCCTGTTCACATGTTAAAGAACATAGCAACATAAGTGAGGAGTTCAAACATTTCCAGACGCCACCCTGGCTCTGTGAGGATAAACACAAACACCACCTACTAACAGAGTAGGCTTCCTGTCTTAAGCCTACATCCAAAATGCTTCTGTGTTTCTCCATTTGGCCATCATCACATGCTTTCCCCTCCCCACCATCCATTTTGTCAGTTCTGTTCTCTGGAAGCTCTAAATATCTTTGAACAAGGGACTTGGACCTGTGCCCTTGGGCCCATAAGGCCTGCAGATATTTAAACCCAAGGGTTTCAAAATTTTGAATTTGAGTACAGGTCGGGTCACCATATACTCCTCAGTGGGGCCACAGGCCCAGCCTCTCCTATGGCCTTAACAGCAGGTGTGATTCACACACCTGTTGGCCAGTCCCAGGCACGCTTGGAGTTTACAGCTCCTGTTTTCCTCTGTAGGAAAACACCTCTGTTCAATTCGATAGAAATTTTTAGTTCACAAATGTGAATTAGAAAAACAGCTGGACCACAGGTCCAGCACATCTATTTCTGCCAAATCAACTAACCAAGCAAACATACAAACACCCAGAACAAAGAAATGCACCAAAAAAAAAAAAAAAAAAAAAAAAGGCACGGCACATTTTTTATTGCTAGCTTTTCATGAGATATACTGAACCAAGGAGTATCCTACAATCCTAAATCCATTGAGTACCTTTCTCCCACAAATGTTTTATATTTTTAATAAATATTAAGCCAAAATAACTATATTTTTCAATTCAAAAATATACTTCTAAAAAGAGAAATATAGAGACGCCTGGGTGGCTCAGTTGGTTAAGCGGCTGCCTTCGGCTCAGGTCATGATCCCAGCATCCTGGGATCGAGTCCCACATTGGGCTCCTTGCTCGGCGGGGAGCCTGCTTCTCCCTCTGCCTCTGCCTGCCACTCTGTCTGCCTGTGCTCATGCTCTCTCTCTCTCTCTCTAACAAATAAATAAATAAAATATTAAAAAAAAATAAAAAGAGAAATATATGTAATATTAAATGCTAATGGCTCTAGAATAGGCATATATTTAGGATACATAGGGAAACAAGGTTCTTTGATGTCTTTATCTGTTATTAAGTAATTTTAAAAAAATTCCACCATGTAATTTCCATACAGAAGCCACACTTATTACAAAAATAATAACAAAAAATCAGATCATGCCTTCCCTTATTTAAAACCTCTCATGGCTTACATTGCTTTTAGAATAAAATCCCACATCCTTACCATGTCCTGTAAGGCCCTGAGCCAACCCCACATCCCACCCTCAGTTCCCCGACTCAGGGCTGAAGCGGCTTCAGGCCGAGCTTCGTTTCCTGGAGTTTATAAACTCGTTTTCACCTCAGAGCTTTGTACTTGGCAGTTTCTCTTCCTCCGACCCCTCTCCTTCCCTAGAGGGGTGAGTTCTTTCTCTTTACTCAGGCTTCAACTTCTAGACCCCTTTCCTCAGAGCGCTTTTCCTGAACACCCCCAGTTAAAATGGTCTCCCCACTGTGTCTCCTGTCCTCCTTCTGTTTTTAAACAATGGCTCTCTTACCTGAGCACCCCTAAACCATCAATCTGTGCTTTCCAATCCTTTTGCAAAACCCATCATTCTGTACGCAACGCAAACTGGATGATGGCGGCTCATAGTTACTCTTCAATATGGCGTCATGACATCTGTCCTGTCAATTGTGTCTTTTCCCACACTGATGCTGGTTGTGTGACTGAGGGAATGCATAGATGAGGGGATGGGCCCAGGCAGACCAAGATAGATACAGACACAGATACAAGGTATGGGCATATCTATGGAATAGGGTTGCAAAATAAATAAATAAATAAATAAAAGGTGATTTCTATGAAAATGGTTGAGGTTGGGGGGCTGAAGAACTCCATTTGAGAAAGGTTTCATCTCTGCTCTTTTGCTGCTGGGCCGTATTAACTCCTGTTTGGTATTTTGCCTCTGAATAAGCCTGAGAGGCTTTGTTCCCACTTCAAGGGGGAAGCAAGGGAGTCAGTTCTCTGAGTTTGTTCTAGGACCTCAAATACCTAATAACATCCCAGAAGAGCCAGATCCTGAACATGTTCTGGGACATTCGCTTCGAATAAACCTCGGCTGACTCCTGGGAGAACATCTGTTGTTCACCTGGCCCTTGCCTTTGATTGGACACTGTCCTGGGTTCCTGGAGGAACATGGAACCTAGATCGTTTTACAACACAAACCCTTAGCCCCAAGCAATGGTGAGACTCATTTTCCTTTCTTCTCTAAGTCTCCCAGATGCTCTGTCTGCTATTCTCTGCCCCTCACTCACACTAAAAAACTCTTTCCACTTCCCCTGTGTGCATATGATTTTCGGCCTGCGTGAAGCCAAGGACCGTCTTGGCTGGTCTTGTAGGATCTTCTCCTGGATTCTTGCACCCAGACTGCCTGCATCATGATGATGCATGCATATTCATGTCACCTGTGTTCATAAACCACCTGATGCCCATTGTACTGTTGGTCATACATATAAAGATAGAAATCGATAGATTATTTATATGGATTGGAAACACTATTTCTATGAGAACGATGGAGAATGTCTTGAGAAAATTTGATAAAGTAACTGGTTAAAAAGGGATTGTTTAATCTTGGGGGGGATCCAGCCCCACATGGCCTCCCTGATCAGCAGATAGTCTGCTTCACCCTCTCCCTCTGCCCCTCACCCCTGCTCATGCTCTCATGTGCACACATACATGCTCTGTCAAATAAATAACATGTTGAAAAAAAAATCTTTGAAATCTAGGGGCATCTGGGTGGTTCAGTTGGTTGAGCATCTAACTCCTGGTTTTGGCTGGGGTCATGATCTCAGAGTGGTGACATCGAGCCCCAGTTGGGCTCAGTGCTCAGCTGGTATGGGAGACTGGGAGGGTCGGGGAGAGGAGTCTGCCTCTCTCTCCCTCTCTCTTTCCCTTCCTGCTCCAGCTCAAGCATGTGGTTGCTCTCTCTCTCTAGAAAAAAAAAATAAATAAATTTTTTTTTGAAATCTGAAACTCACAATCCTAAACAAAGCATTATATCAAAACCTTCCATTTTTTTTTGCAGAATTTTTTCAGATAATGGAGGAAAAATTCTTGAGGAAATTTAATCTGAATTTGGGTACCACAGTCCTTCTCCTTCCATCCCTGCAGGGAAATATACCAATGCAGCCCATACTAGACCCCCTCCTGCCACCCCGATGGGATGTCACAGGCTCCAAGGACCTGAGGTTGCTTTAAACTCTCCCTAATGAAAATGTGTCTTGGGCCGGCAGCATCAGCATCACCTGGAAGCCTGTTAGAAATGCAGAATATGAGGCCACCCCAGACCTGCTGAATTAGAACCTGTGAGTGACAGCATATGTATTTTTCTCTGATTTATTTTGCTTCATACATTCTAGCTCTGTCCATGCCATTACAAATGGTAACATTCCATTCTTTTTAAAGGTTCAATAATATTCTCTTGTATATATACACCACATCTTCTTTACCCATTCATCAGGTGATGGACATGGGTTGTTTCCACAATTTGACTACTCTAGATAATCCCCCTATATACACTGGGGTGTATGTATCCCTTTGATTTCATATTTTTGTATTCTTTGCATAAATACCTAGTAGTGCAATTACTGGATTGTAGGGTAGTTCTATTTTAAAATTTTTGAGGAACCTCCCTGCTGTTTTCCAGGGTGACTGCTCAGCTTGCATTCCCACCAACAGTGTAGGAGGGTTCCCCTTTCTCCACATCCCTGATTACACCTGCTGTTTCCTGTGTTGTTGATTGTAGCCATTCTGCAGGTGTGAGGTGGTATCTCATTGCAGTTTGGATTTGCATCTCCCTGATGATGAGTGACGTTGAGCATCTTGTCATGTGTCTGTTGGCCATCTGGATGTCTTCTTTGGAAAGAATGTCTATTCATGTCTCCTGTCCATTTTTAATCAGAATTATTTGGTTTGGGGGTTGATTTATTTTTTTAAGATCTTTTAAAAGATTTTATTTAGTTGACAGAGCGCACAAGCAGGGAAAACAGCAGAGGGAGAGGAGGAGCAGGCTCTCCGCTGAGCAAGGAGCTCTATGATGGGACTCCAACCCAGGACCCTGGGATCATGACCTCAACCTAAGGCAGATGCTTCACTGAATGAGCCACCCAGGCGCCCCAGAGCTTTTTATTTTGATGTAATCCCAATAATTTACTTTTGCTTGTATTTTTCTTGGCTCAGGAAATATATTTAGAGAGAAATTACTAAAGCCAATGTCAAAGAAGTTACTACCTGTGTTCTCTTCTAGGAGTTTAATGGCTCCAGATCTCACATTTGTGTATTTAAGGCATTTCAAGTTTATTTTTGTGTGTGCTGTAAGAAGGCGGTCTGGTTTCATTCTTCTGCATGTTGCTGTTTGGTTCACCCAACACCATTTGTTGAAGAGACTGTGTTTTTCCCACTGGGTAATCTTTCTTGCTTTGTCAAAGACTAAATGATCATATAACTGTGGGTTCATTTCTGAGTTTTTTATTCTGTCCACAGACCTATGTGTCTATTATTGTACCAGCACCATACTCTTTTGATTATTACAGCTTTGTAATATAACTTGGAGTCCAGAATTGTGATGTTTCCACCTTTGCTCTTCTTTGTGAAGACTGCTCTGGCTCTCCGGGGTCTTCTGTGTAGGTTTGTTCTAGTTCTGGGAAAAATACTGCTGGTATTTTGATAAGGATTGCATTTAAATGTGTAGATTCCTTTGGAGAACATGGACATTATCATGATACTCATTCTTCCAGTCTGTGAGGATAGAATGCCTTTCCATTTCTTTGCGTCTTCAGTTATTTTCATCCGTGCTCTATAGTTTTTAGAGGACAGGTCTCTCACCTCTCTGGTTGGGTTTATTCTTAAGTATCTTGTTATTTTGGATGTAATTGTAAATGGGATGGTTTACTTAATTTCTCCTTCTGCCACTTCATTATTTGTGTATAGAAATGCAACAGATTTCTGTATATTGATGGTGCATTGTGCAATTTGACTGAATTCATTTATCAGTTCTGGTAGTGTTTTGGTGGAGTCTTTCAAGCTTCCTATATCATATCTATATCACTGCAAATAATGAAAGTTTTAACCTCTTTTTACCAACTTGAATTTTTTTCATTTCTTCTTGTCTGTTTGCTGGGCTTAAGGCTTCCAGTACTACATTGAATTAAAGTGGTAAGAGTGGTCATCCTTGTCTTGTTCCCGACCTTGGGGGAAGAGCTCTTTTCCCCAGTTGAGAACAATATTAGCTATGGGGTTTTCATATATGGTCTTTATTATGTAACTTATGTTCCCTCACAACCTACTCTGTTGAGGGTTTTTATCATGAATGTGTGTTGTACTTTGCAAATACTTTCTCTGCATTATTAAAATGATCATATGGCTGTTATCCTTTTGCTTATTAATGTGGTGTATCACGTTGAATGATTTGCAAATATTGAACCACCCGTGCAACCCATAAATAAATCTCACTTCATTGTGGTGAATGGTTTTTTAATGTATTGCTGGATCCTGTTTGCGCATATTTTGTTGAGGATGTTTGCATGTATGTTCATCAGGGATATTGGTCTATAGTATTCTTTTTCAGTGGTGTCTTTATCTGGTTTTGGTATCAGGGTAATGCTGGCATGGTAGAATGAATTCGAAAGTTTTCCTTCCTCTTTTATTTTTTGGAATAGCTTGAGAAGAATAGGTAATAATCCTTCTTTAAATTTGCATGTGACACCATCTAGTTCCTGGATCTTTTGTTTTTTGGGGAGTTTTTTGATTACTGACTCGATTCTTTACTGGTTATCAGTCTGTTCAAGTTTTCTTTTTCTTCCTGTTTCAGTTTTGGTAATTTTATGTTTCTAGGAATTTATCCATTTCTTCTAGGTTGTCCAAATTAACACCTTGTTTTTGCATAATATTCTCTTGTTTGTCTTTCTGTGGTGTTCGTTGTTATTTCTCTTTTCTCATTTTTTATTTATTTACATTTATTAATTTTTTAAAAGATTTATTTATTAATTTTTTAAAAGATTTATTTATTTGAGAGCGAGAGTACACACGCACATGAGCAGAGGGGGAAGAGGTGGAAAGGAGAGGAAGAGAGAGAATCTTAAGCAGACTCCCTGCTGAGCACAGAGCTCAATCTCAGGACCCAGAGATGGTGACTTGGGCTGAAATCAAGAGTCAGACACTTAGCTGACTTGGCCCTGAGGCATGCCCCGGAAATTAACCCTTTATCGGAGATATCATTTGCAAATATCTTCTGCTATTCATTAGGTTACCTTTTCATTTTGTTGGCAGTTTCCTTCTCTGTGCAAAAGCTTTTTAGTTTGATGTAATCCCAGCAGTTGAATTTTGCTTTTGCTTACCTGGGCTGAGGTAACTAAATGAGACATCCCCTCTATTAAGAAGCCAGATTGAAAAACAAGCAAATAGAAATCCTGTTCTTTCACAGATAATCCAGTGAGCATTAGGCTTAAGAGGAAACAGAACATAAAATACTACAGTTGAAATGGGAAGGTCACCTGAGTTTGCATTTAGGCCATATGTGGGATCCTGTTTTCTCAGGGGTGGAGGAAAAGCTGTGGCAAATTGATGAGAAGTAATACAGTTATATTTAGTATGTATTATCACCAGAAACGTCACACATCAAAAATTCTTTCAGCCAAGTGGTGACTAAGGATGACTCTCTCGGATGAATGCCACCTTTTACAAAAAGTCTCTCATAAAACCTGAATTGTTTTAGAATCTGCAAATCTCACAGTCTTCCTGGCAAGACTTACGGTGCCAACAAGAATGTTGAGTTCACGTTCTGATCCTACAGCTCCTTTTGTAAATGTTTCCACCCATAATCCAGGAATGTGTCCTACCTCATCCTCACACAGATTATCATCTAGAAAACAGAAGATATCTTGAAAGCACAAAATAAGCCTCCTTATGTTTCAGTGAGAAGAAACCCTCTACAGAATTCCCCTGCCAAAAAAAAGAAAAAAAGAAAAGAATTTGGCCAAATATTTTTGTATCTCATCTAAATACCCCTGTGCACCTCCCCCAAAAAGGACCTATATAACAAAAGTCATTAAAAGTGCCTGCCCAGCTTTATGCTGTATTAACTTTTTCCCCAATAGCGCATTATTGGAAATGGTATCAAAACCCTGTTGTAATTTATGATGCTCAACTTTGTCTTTGAACCCAGTCATAATGAACGGTACAAATCAACCAAATCAACATTTGTAAATTTACCAAATTAGAATTTTTGTTTTCCTCTTAAAGAAAGGTTTACATTGGGTTTAAGGGATTTAACTGGAAGGATTCCTAGCACACACAAATTCAAATTCAAATCAAGGCCTTTGGAGTGGTGACATCAAAGGCCCATTGTGAGTCTGGGAGGATGACCTTGGAATATGGGAATCTCTCATTTTCACATGTGTTCAGACTACTTGTATTCTATCCTCATTTGAGGCTTTGTTTGCCTGGAGGGGAAACAAAATTCACTTAATTAGAATGCTTTGTGAATTACAAGTGAGATGAGCTCCAGGATCTTTGGTTGGTAGGAATGTTGTCATTGTTTTCAGATAAACATGTTCTGGCAATCCCCCCTCCTAGTTCGTGCCTCCACTGGGATATGCGAACTGGTTGAGCCTTGAGCAATAATCACCTGGCTTTTTACGAGGGCCCAAAGCTGCCCCTCCTGAAGAATTCCAGTTGGATTATCCTGGGAAGAGGAGAAAAGTGGCTTTTCTGTATCCCTTGCCCTTTCCCTTTCACCCAGGATTTATTTACATGGAGAGGAAAGACTGATGACCTGGCCATGGACACAGCTTGGACCAGCCAAGGCATGACCGTGAAACTCATCTCTGTCAGTGCCAGCACTGTAGTGGATGGAGACTCACAAACACAAGGGCTGGAAAGCGGTGTTTCTTTACAAATTCCCTCTTCAAGGGAGAGAAGGAATAAAGCAGGCTAGGGGAGGTGCTAATAGTTTTTGTTTTTTGTTTTTTTTCCACTAAGCCCCCCAAAGCCATAGACCTGTACCACAGACATGATCATGGCTGCTTCCCAACCCCCAAGCAACTCGTGTCCTCTCAAGCTCACCTTTAGCCACTGACGGTGTCTTCTGGATCTTGTATGTCGTACCACTAAACCCTTCACTGTTTCACTTTAATAAAAAAGAAGAATCCACTTACATCCATAGAGGCATAGAATATTGCCATTTAAAATATTTTTACTCCAGTTGGCACCTTTATTTACACACCGACCAAGTATTTTGAATCTCTGACAAGAGCCTCTAATAGTGGGATATTTGGCACTGGCCGCAAGACTGGGGGGAGGAGAGAGATGTGCTCCTCAGGGAGGAAGATGGTGGTAGCAAGGGTCTTTCAGGTACTCCAGCATTCACACGGATTTCAGCCCTATGTTCCATTTCATGCCCTCTTTGGGAAGGCTGGGTCATGGTTAATATAGGAAGAGCATCAATCAAGTACTTGCTAAGGGGCGTCAGGGTGGCTCAGTCTCTTAAGGGTCTACCTTCGGCTCAGGTTGCGATCCCAGGGTCCTACGCCCTAGGTAGGACTCCCTGCTCAGCAGGGAGCCTGCTTGCCACCACCTCCCCCCTCACTACCTCCCCACCACCGCCTGCCTCTCTGCCTATTTGTGATCTCTCTCTCTCTCAAATAAATAAAATTCTAAAAAGAAAGAAAGAAAGAAAAAGAATCATCCATGTTGTAGCGTGTTATTTCTGCTTTTTGCATATTATAAATGGTGGTGCTATGGACACGTGCATGCAAGTTTATGTGTGTCCCTGTGTTTCATTTCTGTTAGGTATATACCTAGGAACAGAACTCCTACATCACATGATAACTCAATGTCAATCTTCAGAGGAGCTGTTAGGCTGTAGTCCACAGCGACTGCACCGTTTTACACTCCCACCAGCAGCACATGACGATTCCAGTTTCTCCACATCTTTGTCAACACTGGGTAACTTACTTTTGATCGTGGCCATGCAAATGTACGTGGATCCCCTTGTAACTTTGATTTCGCTTCCTTGATGGCTAATGACATTCATGTGCTATTCCCTGGCTATTTGTATATCTTTGCAGGAATGTCTTTTCCTGTAATCTATTTGCTGAAAATAAAATGTTTTTTGATTTCAGTATTTCTATTTTAGGTAAGCAGATGGTCAGATGACAAAGTCTCTAAAACACGAAATTAGTTCTTTAGTGATTTGAGTCACTTAAATACCTACAATAGGAGGAATCAAATTGCAGTGGTAAAAGTAAGGGTTTGCGATTACATTCTTAAATCTTTCTGAAAACGTACCTAATCATCTTCATGGTTTATACCTCTTAAAGAGGTTCAGGACAAACCACCCCAGAATTTGGCATCTTGGTATATTGAATATCTTAAGCTGAAGGAGTCTGGAAAAAATGGCAGAAGGTCACTATGACCTTCCTGCTCTCCTAAACCCCAGAAATAGGCCATAAAGCCCTGTGGTGGGAGGTGCCTCCCAGTACCCCAGGAGAGGAATGTGCTTATCTTAAAAGACTAAAGCATTCTGAGAGGAACTCAGAGACCTTGCCCAATTTCCCCAGGTTCACTACTTAGCTCTCTGTATTAGCTTCATAGACTCACTCACTTAGCTCTGACCTGTCATATATCTGCCCACACTTTTGATCAAAACTAGCATAACAATACTCAGGTCTGTTTCTTTCAGTCTTCATTTCCTTATGAAGGCCCCTGTATCACTGAAGACTATTACCGAATAAATGTCTACACTTTTCTCTTGCTAATCTCTCTTGGTCAGTTTAACTTTCAGACCTAGCCAGGGACCCTAAGAGGGTCCAGGAAAACGTTGTCCTCCCCCACCCTCTGAAGGCTTAGTCGAATCTGAAGGGAATAGGGAGGATGCTTTTTTAAATTGTTATTCCATATAAATGTTCTTACAAATAGTAAGTTCTTAGTCTGTGATTTGTACTAGATACTGATATTACTGCTTAAAAAATAAAACTGTGGCCCAGTTGGTTAAGGGTATGCCTTTGGCTGAGGTCATGATCCTAGAGTCCCAGATTCTATGTAGCCCTGCATCAGGCTCCCTGTTGAGTGGGGAGCCTGCTTCTCCTTCTCCCTCTGACCCCGCACCCTCCAATCCCCATGCACACATGCACTCTCTTGCTCACTACCTCTCTCAAATAATTTTTTAAAAATAAAAATAATAATAGAACCATGGACAAAGAAGCTGTAAGAGCAACATGAAAACATGAGCCAGCTCACTCAAATAAATAAAATCTTTAAAAAAAAATAAAAATCACAAAACCATGGACACAGAAGCAGTAAGAGCATCGTGAAAACATGAGTCAGCTCTGTTCATTGTTCCAAATACTGTGAAACAAAGAAAGGAACGGAGGATGGACAGAATCCGTTCAGCTATGAAGACCTCTACTTTAGACGAGGAAAGAAAGAACCCCCCTCACCCCAAGAAAAGTCAATAACCAAAGGAGTGGTTTTAAACTAGAATGGTCCGATAAAGAACCAAAAGATCCAGGCAGGAAAGAAAAATGTGACCTCTCTTCTTTACTCCTTGCATTTCCTTATGTAGTTAAGCTATATTTTGTACAAGAAGAAATCTAATACAAAGTTTACAATGGTGGAGGCAATCTTCTGTTGAAAAACCCTCTAACAGCTGACTCTGTTTGACCTGAAAGGTTTCAAGCTCCTGAAATCTTGTTTCAGACAAACCAACAGAAATGGTATCAAAGTTTAATCTAGCTTAAGCTTTTATGGCTTAAACATTTCTATTCCCTATAGCTTTATCCAGTACAATAGAGGACAGATTTTCAAAAATACGTTTCCCTTTATCTAAAGCAAATAGTAATAAACTCATAAAAAAAAAAACCCTTGAGGAAATATTTACACTATTTGTTATAATGTTAAATATAGGGTAGGTGTATCTCAAATGTTTGTCTTATGAATTAAATGTTCATATAAACTCAGCCCTTTCTTCATGCTTTCAAAGACAGGATATACACCATGCTACGGTGTCAATTAAAACTTTCAGAATCAATGCACCAAAATGTTATGCTTTAATGAACCCTCATTTAGTGTTTTATGTTTTACTCATACCTAGTGTTTCTCAGCCTGACTTAAGAAAATGATCCTACAACATTATATGTACCAGTAAAAGCTTTTATGAAATGCCATCAGCTTATGTGAAGAATGGTAAAATAACGTAAGTCCAAATAATTATGCTTATTTTACCATAACTTGCAAACTACCACAATACCAAACTACAAAGTTACAGATTTTTTTTTTAATGGAATGTGAGTTTTATCTGGGAACTCCTAGTGAGTATCTTCTTTAATATTTATTTGGCATTAATTTAGTAAATGCTTTTAATTTCTGTAAGCAGATTTATGTAAAAGTATTCACCATATTTTAAAGACTATTTACTTATGTTAGCATATTTATTTTCAAATTTTTATTTATCCAAAAATAAAAGCAAATGGGTAAATTTCCAGTTTATGAACCTGTCACTACATAACTAATTTAAGTCTAATATGCTACATGCTTTCAATATGGCGGCTACTAGCTACACGCAGCTACTGAAAACTTAAGCAGACACTAATGAGACTGAGGAACTGAATTTTAAAATGTATTTAAATTTATTTAATTAATTGGTTGTTTGCCACATATGACTAGTGCTAACATACTGGGTAGGACACATATAGAGGACATAAGTCATTTTATGGCTAGGTATCACTTGGGGTAATCATTCAAAATCTAAGTGGATTAACTGACTAGGTATTTCTATCACTAATTTGCAGTATTAACAGTGTCACTAAAACTGCTTGTCAACTGCTAGTGCCAGATACTTAGGTAAATAAATACACCACTGCATTTTTAATAGAGTCTTACATAATATGTAGTACGTAGGGGATCAAAAAAGCAAGTAAAACCAGCTCATTCTATTTATTCTTCCTTTTAACTTTTTTCTGATTTTGTTTTATTATTATGTTCAATTAACCAGCACAGAGTATATCATTAACTTTTGATGTAGTGTTCAACAATTCATTAGTTGTGTATAACACCCACTGCTCATGACCCCATGTGTTATATGTTCTTTTAGTGAGCATTTATATAATGCCCACCACAACAATCAGATGGGACCCTGTTCCAACTAATCGTACATTTACTCAGTGTCCGCTCTGTCCCAAGACTTAGAGCAGATGGCTGGCCCGGAAGAAGGTTAGGCAGTCCAGAAGGAGAGACCCCCAAAATAGAAGGCAGTACAGAGTACTACAGTCTATGGGTTATAGATGGACAGTTGCAGGGAAGCCTGGGTGGTTCAGTCAGTTAAGCCTCTGCCTTGGGCTCAGGTCATGATCCCAGGGTCCTGGGGTCCAGCCCCATATTGGGCTCCCTGCTCAGTGGAGAGTCTGCTTCTCCATCTCCTTCTACCCCTCTCCCTGTTCATATTCTCTCTCTTGCGCTCTCTCTCAAATAAATAATTTCTTTAAAAAAAAAAAGTACGGTTGCAAGACTGAATCTGTAAGCACTCAAAGAAGCGTTCTTGGAATAGATTTAAATTTTGAAGACTTGAAGAGCTGGTAGGGAGCCGCCCTGGGGAGAGGACTTGCCTGAACCAAGATGGACGAAGTGGTACCATGCTGTCAGAGGACTGCATCAGTGGCTTGGTGAGGATGGGAATATGAAGGAATAGCAGGAGATACAGTGAGGTCGACATCTCCAGTGCCTCAAGGGATAAGCTAAAGAGTTTGATCTTTGTGTTCTAAGACAGAGAGAGAAATGCAAGGGTTTTAGGGACAGAAATGAAAAGTTCAGAGTGACAGCTGAGAAAGATCTCTCTGAAAGAGCCTGACTATCGGGGGGAAAAGAAGAAAGAAAAAGAAAGAAAGAAAGAAAGAAAGAAAGAAAGAAAGAAAGAAAGAAAGAAAGAAAGAAAGAAAGAAAGAGAGAGAGAGAGAGAGAAAGAAAGAAAGAAGAAAGAAAGAAAGAAAGGAAGGAAGGAAGGAAGGACGGAAGGAAGGAAGGAAGGAAGGAAGGAAGGAAGGAAGGAAGGGAAAGAAAGGAAGGAAGAAAGGAAGAAAGAAAGAAAATCACAGGAATTGGTGGAAAACATCGGCATGGCTCACAGAAATCCACAAGGAAGACCTTCATGGGACCCAAGGAAGAATGGCTGTTTTTACAAGAGGAGAGACCCAGCAACTGCAACCATCAAGAACTCCATCAAAAACCAATAAGAAAAAGATCCGAGAAAAGAAAGGGAAAACCATTAGCTCACTTCTTTGGTTCTAGGCTTGCAAGACAAGTGCTTCTGCAGAGACCACTGATTTGCAACTGCTTGTAAACTACAGTTGCTGACCTCACAAGATAAATTTTCAGCGCATGTATGGCCTAAAGTGAGGAAAGATACTAGTAGCAATAAGAAATGATAGTGGAAGTGAGGGAAGATAAGAGCTAAATGTTAGAAACCTTATATCCTGGATGCTTCTGAAAAAACACGGATTCCTGGGCCCTCTCTCTAGAGATTCAGATTCGGGTAGATCCAGCATGGTGGTGGTGGTTTGTGCTAAGGATTTTTACTTTATTACTTATTATTAAAAAAAATCTTAGGGCGCCTGGGTGGCTCAAGGGGTTAAGCCTCTGCCTTTGGCTCAGCTTCTGATCTCAGGGTCCTGGAATTGAGCCCCACACCGGGCTCTCTGCTCAGCAGGGAGCCTGCTTCCCCTTCTCTCTCTGCTTCTCTGCCTACTTGTGATCTCTGTCAAATAAATAAATAAAATATCTTTAAATAAATAAATAATCTTAAAAAAATTTTAAAAAATCCTAACCTCAGCCAGGCTTGGACATTAGCAATAAGTGATACCCGCAAAGTAACCCATTCCCTCAGAAGGTAAAATTTACATACAGTTGACTTGGTCAGGCCAGAAGCCTTCTCAGACTCTCCCTATCAATGGCTTCCCTTGCCAGGGGCTTGGAGGGAGGAGCAAAATGTGTGTGGGGGGGTGGTGGGCAGGTGACTGGTGAAGCTGGCTGCTTAGGCTTTGCCCTATTTGCTGGTGATTGCTTTTAGCTGAGCTTTGAGATCGCGCAGAGAAAGCAAGACGTCTTCTTCCCTGACTCCACTCAGGTATTCATGTTCTAGTTAATGTCTTCTCACACTATTACCCCAAAACATGCCAACAGTGGGAACAAAAGACCTCTTCCTGATCTTCAGTCCTCTCCTCTTACTCTAGGGAAAGACTCTAACATTTGACCCTATGCTGCAAGATTTTTTTTTTCCTTTCTAATAAAAATTTTAAAAATCTCTTATCAGAAAGGTTGACCATGAAACAGAAATAGGGGATCTCCTATGTCCCTTTGTCACCTAGGGTCCTACCAAATTTCTTCTTCCAATCAGCAAATCAAGACTTTAAAAGATACATTCAAGGGAGCACCTGGGTGGTGCAGATGGTCTGGTGTTTAACTCTTGCTTTGGGCTCAGGTCATGATCTCAGGGTTGTGAGATGGAGCCCCACAAGGGACTGTGGGCTCAGCACACGGTTCCGCACTCTGGGTTTGGAACTCTCGGTCTCCCTCTCCCTCTACCCGTCCTGCCCCCTCTTTATCTCAGATAATTAATTAATTAATTGAAAATAAAGATTCATTTAACATACACACATTAGGGGCATTTTTCTAGGTTGTCCCAAAAGCCAGTGCCTCTCTGAGCACAGATAAGACAATGAGATCCTTGGTTCTCACCCAGGGACTGGCACTTCAGACACTGTGGCAACGCAATATGATTACAGCCAGGGTCCAGTCCCCCCGGGAACGGAGAGAAGGACAGTTACTGCCCCATGAGTGGGTACCATTGCCTTGTTAGAGTCACCGGCGAGCATTTATCAAGGTGCAAATTCTCACAGAACTTTTGTGGCAGATTTGGCCAGGCCAAACCAGATGTTCCTGAAAACGCACTCCCCCTTCTAAAAGCAAAAACAAAAAACCCCCAAAGCTGCTGTTTCTACTACTGTCTGCTCCCTGCTCAGCGGGAAGTCTGTTTTTTCCTCTGCCCCTCCCCCTGCTCTCTCTAGCTCTCTCTCTGAGAAATATAAAATCTTAAAAACAAAAGAACTACAGACTCTCCAGATCTTTAGGAATATGAAATGGGTCTCCAGGGGAAAAAGCAAAACAACTTTTAACATCTTAGGTGCATCCTGCTTAAAAACCAGACGACGGGCCCCAAATGGAGATGTTTGTGCTAAATCCCATGACACCAAGGAGAGACTCAGTCGCAGTTTCAACTCTCCCAGAAATGGCTTATTAAACCAGTGAATCAGAAATCGCTTGATAAGCACTAGCAAGATCTACCTGAGAGACCCCCGGCTTCCCCTCGAGGAAAGTGACCTCACAATAACCAACCTGCTTTTCGGCCTAGTAGGACCTCCTTTTCCCCACTCCCCTCTGCCTACAAAAGTCCTTCATCTTAGCAGCCCCTCAGAGCTCCTTTCTGTTACATGGGATACAAACTGATTTTTGCTCAAATAAACTCTTAAAATGTTTACTATGCCCCAGTTTCTCTTTCATCAATTCAAATTGAGAAACGTCTCACAACCACCTAGAGGAAACAGAAGGTAAGGTCTAAAAGCCATAGGGTAGCAGACCAGAACATGTCAGACCAGGATTTGTGGGGTAAGTGTCCTCAGCACACTGGCCATGGCAGAGCCCAACATCCTAAGTGCTTCCAGGTAAAGCCATCACGGATACCCTGGCCTCAAGGCTACGGCATGCGGAAGGACCGCCTGCTATCTCAGATGGACTGGAACATAATGTTTTCTTGGCTTGGGGACTTTACAGTGTTTACATTTTTTAAATTACGTCTGACCTGAGCAAAACTGCAATTTTATTTTATTTTTTTTATTTGCAGAAATTAGTCTTTCTCAACAAGGTCAGCAAGACTTGACTCCAGAACTCATATTTTCCCCATTTCTGCTGTGCCACTGGAAGTGTCCCAGTGTACCAGCTCGCCCGCTTTTCCAGTCATCTCTCCAACAGCTTCGAACACAGTGGACTTAATAGAGCAGTGACCTTTTAAACCATTTTGATGATTCCTGGGCAGAACTGTGATTCACATGCTATCCACCAGTAAGAATGATGTACTGACTCTGTCTGAAACATTACAGCTACAAAGTGACCTGAAGAAAATCTTGTAAAAGTTTTTGCTCACTGAACACTACTCCATCTTCCTTCCATAAAGTAGAACCATACCCGTCTCTCCATCTTTGGTAACTTCGACATTTGCTTCACACACACACACACAATTGGAATGAACTTAAAGCCAACTCTAAATAACATATCCTGTTTCTTTCTTCAACTCTCAGACATCTTCACCTTCCCTTTTCATACACATAATATCGTTTTTTCCTTGGATGTAGCTTGGAATCAACACAGAAAGGAAACTTGCCAATCCTCTAAGCAAAGAAGCTAGTTTTGACAAAATTGCTATTGCTTGTCCAGGTTAATTATATTTTAGCAATACTGGGATGTAATTGGATCATCCACATTGTCCCTTCAATTTAATTACTTACAATGATAGTCATACACTTAAATTTCAACATGTATTTGGATTTCTAATCATCTATTAAAATGTCTTCAAGAAGAGTACCCTCTAAAGCAGAGATGAGATGGAAAGTTATTTCTTAGTCAAAAGACTGTCATTCACCAAAGCAGCATAATTAAAGGCAGGAGATACTGCCAATTTCCTCAGAAGGTTTCACCGAATTTTCGAAGTTAAAATAGGCAACTAGAATTGATTTATGCATCCTGATGGACTCTCAGTCAGGTGCCAAATATCTGTCAGAAACTTCTAGCTCGCTTTTGAGAGAGGCTGTTTAAATCCTAGCATTACATAATTTAATTGAGCAAGAAAATGAAACCAGAAATCGAACTGAACAGCGAAGGGAAACAGTCTCCTGGAATTCGCCAGCCTACCTCTCCACATTCCAGTCAACTCTTAAAGCACGCCAAGGTCAATAGCACAATGCAGGTTAAAAAAAAGGAGTGTATCACTAGGATGGTATGAGTAATTGCTTAGGGCCAGAAGTATATTCACATAAATCACCAGACTGCAAATGTTAAACACATCTATTTTCTGGTTTTGATCACATAAAAAATTTAGGTATAAATTGAGAGAGGTATAAATTTGATAAATATAAATGTTTTTCTATTTCTGATGGAACACATGCACCGAAAAATACTACATTCACAGCTGCGTAACATAAAAACATCCTTCAAAAACAGAGGGAGATCACGAGGTGAAAAAGAAGTTGACAGAGGACAAAACCAAAACTGCAAGCCAGATTGTATCACTCTGATTTAAACACATCAGTAGCCCGTAAAATCATTCAGTATAAAACACGTAACAGAGGTCCACAAGATTATTCAAGATCTTCCCCTTCCTCAAACACCTCACCATCCTCATGTCCGTTCTCCTCTTTCTGCCTTTATCTGCAGCCAGGTTCCCCTTTGCTCTTTTCACAGTTCCCATCCCAGGAGTTTGTGCTTATGTCCAATCACCCAGATACTCATTTTTTTTTCATAATTTAATTTTTTTAAAATTTTTTAAATTTATTTTCAGCGTAACAGTATTCATTGTTTTTGCACCACATCCAGTGCTCCATGCAATCCGTGCCCTCTCCAATACCCACCACCTGGTTCCCCCAACTTCCCACCCACCGCCCCTTCAAAACCCTCAGATTGTTTTTCAGAGTCCATAGTCTCTCATGGTTCACCTCCCCTTCCAGTTTCCCTCAACTCCCTTCTCCTCTCCATCTCCCCATGTCCTCCATGCTATTCGTTATGTTCCACAAATAAGTGAAACCATATGATAATTGACTCTCTCTGCTTGACTTATTTCACTCAGCATAATCTCTTCCAGTCCCGTCCATGTTGCTACAAAAGTTGGGTATTCATCCTTTCTGATGGAGGCATAATACTCCGTAGTGTATATGGACCACATCTTCCTTATCCATTTGTCCACTGAAGGGCATCTTGGTTCTTTCCACAGTTTGGCAACCATGGCCATCGCTGCTATAAACATTGGGGTACAGATGGCCCTTCTTTTCACTACATCTGTATCTTTGGGGTAAATACCCAGTAGTGCAATTGCAGGGTCATAGGGAAGCTCTATTTTAATTTCTTGAGGAATCTCCACACTGTTCTCCAAAGTGGCTGCACTAACTTGCATTCCCACCAACAGTGTAAGAGGGTTCCCCTTTCTCCACATCCTCTCCAACACATGTTGTTTCCTGTCTTGCTAATTTTGGCCATTCTAAGTGGTGTAAGGTGGTATCTCAATGTGGTTTTAGTTTGAATCTCCCTGGTGGCTAGTGATGATGAACATTTTTTTATGTGTCTGATAGCTATTTGTATGTCTTCATTGGAGAAGTGTCTGTTCATATCTTCTGCCCATTTTTTGATATGATTGTCTTTTTTGTGTGTGTTGAGTTTGAGGAGTTCTTTATAGATCCTGGATATTAACTTTTGTCTGTACTGTCATTTGCAAATATCTTCTCCCATTCTGTGGGTTGCCTCTTTGTTTTGTTGACTGTTTCCCTTGCTGTGCAGAAGCTTTTGATTTTGATGAAGTCCCCAAAGTTCATTTTCGCTTTTGTTTCCTTTGCCTTTGGAGACATATCTTGAAAGAAGTTGCTGTGGCTGATATCGAAGAGGTTACTGCCTATATTCTCCTCTAGGATTCTGATGGATTCCTGTCTCACGTTGAGGTCTTTATATGGAAAACCCAAAAGACTCCACCCCCAAACTACTAGAACTCATACAACAATTCAGTAACGTGGCAGGATACAAAGTAAATGTACAGAAACCAGTGGCTTTCTTATACACTAACAATCAAAATACAGAAAGGGAAATTAGAGAATCAACTCCATTTACTATAGCACCAAGAACCATAAGATACCTGGGAATAAACCTAACCAAAGAGGTAAAGGATCTGTACTCGAGGAACTACAGAACACTCATGAAAGAAACTGAAGAAGACACAAAAAGATGGAAGTCCATTCCATGCTCTTGGATCAGAAGAATAAACATTGTTAAAATGTCTATACTGCCTAGAGCAATCTATACTTTTAATACCATTCCGATCAAAATTCCACCGGTATTTTTCAAAGAGCTGGAGCAAATAATCCAAAAATTTGTATGGAATCAGAAGAGACCCCGGATCACTAAGGAAATGTTGAAAAACAAAAATAAAACTGGGAGCATCACGTTACCTGATTTCAAGCTTTACTACAAAGCTGTGATCACCAAGACAGCATGGTACTGGCATAAAAACAGACACATAGACCAGTGGAACAGAGTAGAGAGTCCAGATATGGACCCTCAACTCTATGGTCAAATGATCTTTGACAAAACAGGAAAAAATATACAATGGAAAAAAGACAGTCTCTTCAATAAATGGTGCTAGGAAAACTAGACAGCTATATGTAGAAGAATGAAACTCGACCATTCTCTTACACCATACACAAAGATAAACCCAGATACTTATTTAACAACACTCTCACTTTCATGGCTTGTTAATCCAAACTCACCTCACAATACTGACCTTTTTTTTTTTTTTAAGATTTTATTTATTTATTTGACAGAGAGAGATCACAAGTAGGCAGAGAGGCAGGCAGACAGAGAGGAAGGGAAGCAGTCTCCCCGCTGAGCAGAGAGCCCAATGCAGGGCTCGATCCCAGGACCCTGAGATCATGACCTGAGCAGAGGGCAGAGGATTAACCCACTGAGCCACCCAGGTGCCCCTACAGTACTGACCTTTATAAAATATTCCTACTCTTGATCCTCTTTGCTTTGCTTTGTTGTCTTCACAGCACTTGTCACCACCTTTCAGGCTTAGTTTCTCAGGTGTTAGGATTCCAACAAATGTGAGTGAAGAGGGGTATAGACCATTTCCTGTACTGCCTGGCACCTGGCAAGTTCTCAGTGCACTCTTATCAAACAAAGGAATGAGTAAAATTAGAGGAGTAAATGTGAAGTGGTCTGGGGGTGCTCTGGGGGCTTTCTGCAATACAAGAACCAATACACGTCTTGAGTTTTAATGGCAACATGGTAGATGAGAGACAAGGCCTTGGGTCTGTGCTGGTTGGAAGTTGCAGCTGGGATCCTTGCATAAATTCTGTACCTACAAAATCTACCAGCCTGAGAGGGGGATCAACAAAGTCACGGACAGATTAGGACTGAACTCAGGATACTGAATAAAAAAAGAAAAGGAGTCTCCCTTCAGTATTTTTAACTAAACACCATCCTCCAATAGGCTAGATATCATCATGGAACCATAGAAAATGAAAAAAAAAAAAAATTAAAAAAAAAAGTTTTTAAAATAGCCATAGAGTCGCAGCAGTATACTCGGTTGAATGGTGACCCTCCCCCAATTCACATTCTCCTAGCAACCTCAGGATGTAACTTTATTTGGAAAGAGGATCTTTGCAGATACAATTAACTAAGATGACATCATCTTGGAGTATGATGGGCCCTAAATTCAATTTTTATAAATGAGGAGAAGAGACAGAGAATGAAAGACACAAAGGTCTGATGACCTCGTGCTTGCAGAGGCAAAGACTGGTGTCCAAGGGACACCAAGGATTGCCAGCAACCACCAAAAACTACAAGATAGGCATTGAATAGAGTCTTCCCAAGATACTGGTGGTAACATGGCCCCACTAACACTTTGCCTGGGTGGCTAGCCTTCAGAACTCTGAGAGAATATATTTCTGTTGTCTTAAAGTTGCACAGTTTGTGCCACTCTGTCACAGAAGCCCTAGGAAACGAATATAACCACCCATAAAGAAACTGTAATTAGACTGCCACCCTATCAGTAACGATGCAAACCAGATACCACTGTAACCCTTCACAGGCTAAATGAAAATAGCTGTGCATCAGGATGGTGTAGCTGGCTTCCTCACTTGGGAACGAGAACGAAATACATACATTTTTGGATTAGCATGAGCAGACCCTTGCTGATTCAACTTCTAAAATACTTCATAAAAATATGTTTTAGGAAGAAGGTAAATTACCTCATTAAAAAAAATCTGAGCTACAAGATACAACGGTAAAGAAATAAATGCATAAACATGCAGGAGATTCAGGCAAAAATAGATTGTGTAGAACAACAAAAATAACACTCTGATTTAGGCATATAAAACAAAATAAAGCAGGCACACCTGAGTGGCACAGTCCATTGAGCATCTCACTCTTGATTTTGGTTCAGGTCGTGATATTGGGGTTGTCAGATGGAGTCCCACGTGGGGCTCTGAGCTGGGCGTGGAGCCTGCTTAAGATTCTCTCTCTGCCCCCCATCTCTCTCTCTCTCTCTCTCTCTCTTTCAAAAGAATAAATAAATAAATAAAACAAGATGAAGCAAAATATTGAAGGAGGTGATCAGAGTTAAATTACTCAGTATTAATCAGTAGTAAGGTAGAAATGCCAATTAAGTTGCACTTTTTTTTTATTTTAAAATTCTTGTTAAATATTCAATGTTAATTGTCAAAAAAACAGGAATAGAGTTATAAGGGACAAAACATAGATAGAAATAATGGAATATGAACAATAAAAACAGGTATGGGAAAAAAAAAACCAGGTATGGAAAGAGTGTAACTAGAAAAAGCGGGGCCAATATAAGGCTGAGAATGATACTATAGGAATATTTCTAAATATATTGGTAATACAGTAAACATAAATGGATCAAATACACCAGGTAGAAGACAGATTGACACACTGAATTTAAAAATATACCATATTTTTTAAACGATTTTATTTATTTGACAGAGACAGAGAGAGACAGCACAAGCAAGGGGAGCAGCAGAAGGACAGGGAGAAGCAGGAGCCCCACTGACCAGGGAGCCAGATGCAGGACTTGATCCCAGGACCCAAGATCATGACCTGAGCTGAAGGCAGATGCTTAACTGACTGAGTCTCCCAGATGCCCCCAAATTACACCATATGTTATTTCAAGCAACCTACCTAAGGCTGAACGACATATTAAGTTTGAAAATAAGAGGATGAAAAATATGTGCCAGGCAAATAATAATCAAGAATAGACATATGTTAATATCAAAATATAAGCTTGAAAACAAACCAAAAAAAAAAAAAAAACCAGCAGAAGAGATGGAGGCTCACTTTGTAATGATAAAAGACACAATTAACCAATAAGATTTGGCAATTCTAACTTCATTCACATCAAATAATATAGCTTTGAAATATATAAAGCAAAAATCCAAATAATTATCCCAAATAAGTAGGAAAACCCATCATAACAAGAGTTTTTTTTCATTATTCCTGAGTCTAAAATGGACAGATCAAGAAAAATATTCATAAATGCACAAAAAATTAAATAGCATACTTAATAAGCTTCATTAAATAGCCAGAGATGGTAGTGTTCCATCTACCCTGAAATCAGAGAATTCTTATTCTTTTATTTTTTTAAATTTTTTAAAAATATTTTATTTATTTATTTGACAGATGAGATCACAAGCAGGGAGAGAAAAAGGCAGAGAGAGAGGAGGAAGCAGGCTCCCTGCTGAGCAGAGAACCCCATGTGGGGCTCGATCAAAGGACCCTGGCATCATGACCTGAGCCAAAGGCAGAGGCTTTAACCCACTGAGCCACCCAGATACCCCAGAGAGAATTCTTATTCTTTTAAAGCCTACATGCAACATTTAACCAAACTGAGCAGATTCTAGCCTACAAACTGAGTCTCAATGAATTACAAAAATGGCATCAACTGTGTTCTCCAACCACAATTTAATTAGAAATAAACAAAAATCAACTGAAAAATAGAGATATAAATTTAGAAAATAATTTCTATAACCCCTGAATCAATGAACTGAATTTCCAACTTATTAAGTTAAAAAGAAACAGATCAGAGACACTGTTAGTAATTTCAAAGTACACACTAACAGTGCTAATTAACTGTACATTTCCCCCTAAAATAAATTATTAAATTCATATGATATAATAATATGTAAGTGATTTAAATGGAAAAGAAAGAATACATCAAACATTATTTTTAAAATAATTACATATAATCTCAATCTTTAAATTTTATATACATATTGATTTGTCATGTGAGGTAAAAAAATTTTTATTAAAGTATAATATACAGTGTTACATTAGTTTCAGGTATACAATATAATGATTCAACAGTTCTACAGAGTACTCAGTGCTCAACTGGATAAGCCTACACTTAATTCCCTTTATTCCACCCCTCACTCTGGCCCACCCCACCAGCAACCATCAATTTGTTCTCTGTATTTGAAGGTCTGATTCTGCTTTTTACTTGTTTGTTTATTCATTTGGTTGTTTTTAGATTCCACATATGAGTGAGATCATATGGTATCTGTCATTTTCAGACTGACATATTTCACTTAGCCTAATACCCTCTAGGTCCACCCGTGTTGTCAAAAATGGCACAACCGCCTCCCTTTTTCATGGATGACTAATATTCCATTTTACACATTGTGTTTAAAAAATTCCACCCCTCCTTTTACACTTATAATTGAAATTCTACTAGAAGAAACAGTTGCTCTTTTATGCTATTTACTGTATATTCAATGATTTATTTACAGCACTGTGGACTCAAGGATATTTACTGGATGCTGTGAGTTATAGTCTGTTATTTTCATTATTGATTTTATTGCTCGGATTGTCCAGGCTTTGGTCATTAGCAGTTCCCTTAAGTTGGCTTCTGTGGTCTTTTATCATGCCACTGCCAATTTTCAAGCATCTCCTTATTTTCTGGCTCTAGGAGTGATTTCAGTCAGGCTCATCTCCTACCGAATCCACAATTTCTCCAACAAGCCTTCCAACCTTTTTTTGGAGAATGGGATGTGAAACCAGAATCTGGGTGGTAGGTGTGCTTGTTGCCATAACCCAGCATATATGGAGAAATAGAAATAAAACTGCATCTTTGTTTTGGGCCAACTGTCATGGAAGTAATAAGAATGACAGCTGACAACACAGACAGAGCAGATTGCATCCAGTTGTAACTTTCAGTTGCCTCCCGGGGCCATCTTTGCATCTCTGCTCCCTCCTGGCCCAGGAGACCCAGAAGCCCGGGGCATTCTGCTCCTGCCACCTGACTTGCTTCAACAAATCACAGAATGTAGGTCTTGCTCACAGATGACTTCTATGGAGCCAGAATAGTACCTTCTATGCTTACCAAAAAATATAGATAAGGCCTGAACCATAACAAGTGGTGTCCAACTTGGCAAAGAGAACCCCTTGTCACTGGAGGCTGTGCTGGGTTCAGCCCTGAGTCAGAAAGCAGACTCCCTAAACTCCCTGTTGACCCTGTGCAGCTGATGTCCTCAGCCAGAATCCTAGCCCCAGCTCTCTAACCTGAGACACAGTGCTCTTCTCTCCCAAGAGCTGCAAGCAGGAAACTGGCATAAGATTTGAAATGTAAACGACCCCAGGCAATGTGTTGACCTAAATTTTCTGTCAGTGATTTAGGAGGCATTCCATGGCTCTGGGCAGGAACAAAAAGAGAGTTGGACAATTCTCCCCATGAATAATCTCCAGCAACTTCAGGGCCAGATTTTGACTTCAGGTCTCTGCACATAACTCAGTAATGTTTTCATCTTGGGGAAATCAACAGGCCCTCTGCACTGTGAGTACAATATTGAGCTCAAAATAGTCAGTGCTTAGGAAAAGACAGATGATGCCAGAGCCCAGAATCTTTAAAAGATTTAGTAAACAGAAAATCATGCTTTGGAGATACACAGAAAAAGACAAGTAAATCTTAATAAATTTGAGAGGCACAGACGTATAAATAACACACCGGGCAGGAAGCGTAGATGAATAAGATCCATGCTCAGAGGGGACGCTAGGATGCCTGACGTTCATACTCCCAGAATCTACACAAATAAAAGAAAATCTGAGCTCTAAAAACGTGGCTTGTGTAATGTTGAAATACTATACCCTCTTTTTTTTTCTCCCCCTCAATGGAGAGTTTTGGTGATATCCAGTCAGCCCTGTAAGATGAGTAATCGTTTTACACTATTATCACACCCAAGTTAAACATCCCAAGTTAGCATGAATGAAGGAGTCTCATTTCTAAATAACAGAATAAAGGTTGTACATATTTTTTTTAATTGTGTCTTCATATTTATTCTACTTTGGTGTCCTTTTCAAAGAGGAACCAACCATACACTCAACAATGTATTTAAAATCTTTCTGTAGACATTCACCAAGAAAGTTTGCCTTCTTCCCTCCAGCAAAGCAAGTGGCTTTCTTTCACTGAAAATGGAAATGTATCGATAGGTATGAATATTATTGATATGTTGCTCTTCGCAACATCCTGGTCTATAATTAATTATACTTCATGGTGTATAGTTATAGATGTTATCTTTGCAAATCAAAGAAATAAATTTTCACAGACATTCTGCTGAGCTGCATTTAAGGATAGCTTTTCATTAGTCAGCCAAGGGGTCACACACTCTGGCCCAGGAAATAATGTAGCGACACATTCACTATGTGAGTGGATTTATGGCAGGAAGTATGGTCCCAACCAAGCTCAGAATGAACAGGTATTTTACTTGCAGGGAAAGAACCAGTTAGAGTACATCATTGCACCTCGAGGTGCTTCTCTTAGCTGGAATAAAAGGTGATCTGCCCATAAAACAGCTATTAAGTTCACTATAATGGAAAAGGGAAAAGGCCACTCATTTACACAAAAATTCTGCTGCAAGGATTCACTCCCTCCTGCTCTTCAAACCACCAAAGAATCTTCAGAGAGAGTCCTTTCAATCTAATTTCCGGCCAGTGTCATCCATTCTTTATGTAAATTTGCTTATACTCTTCCATACGTGTCAAAACCATCGAGTAGTCACTTAAGAGCATTGGGCTGGTGGCAGGAAAGAGGCCAGGAGATAGCAGGTTTCTATGGATACCTCCCCTTAAGCAATGGAGATTGTGCCCACCCTCCCCAATGATTTTCAAAATAAAGAGGAGCTAGGGCTTTGGGGACAGTACGGGAGATAGGTATCACCGTGCTTCTCCCATACAGAATAAAATCTGACCATCAGATGGCAAATAAAAGCAGAACTTCATGGTCAATGTGTACTTTCCATTCATCTCTCTGTCTTCTAGAACCATCTATCACTAAACCTCGCTGAAAGGTTATTTTCTCCTATTTTGTGATAATAAATGTGCTGCTTTAATCAAGGTTTCTCAGGACACTGCTCCCCCTTACATACACACACACACACACACACTCTCATAAATATTTCTAGCATTCTCTACTTCTAGAGATTGATATCCATCAATTAATAATAATTTGTTTTTCTTCTGCCAAAATAGAAATTCCTTATGGTCAAGAATTTCTTTTTTTTTTTTCTTTTAAGATTTTATTTACTTAGAGAGAGACAACCAGCATGAGTGGGAGGGGCAGAGAGAGAGAGAAAGAGAGAGAATCTTAAGCAGACTCCACACTGAGCTTGGAGCCCATCAGGGGGCTTGATCCCAGGACCCTGAGATCACGATCTCAGCCAAAACCAAGAGTCAGGCGCTTAACTGACTACACCACCCAGGTACCCCAAGAAGTACATTTATACTTCAATTTTTTCCTTAGACTAGCAGCTAATATAGTATCTGTTACAGAGCAGACATTGAAATGCTGGATAAATTCTGTATACAAGGTGAGGAAGGAAGTGAGAGCAGAAGAAACGAAGCAAGGGAAGGCTAGAAAGAAAAACTCTCTCTCTCTAAAAATCGCAATACTCATTTGCTAAGCTCTAGTCTCTTCTTAGTCTCGGTATAAAAAAAAAATTGCCTAAATCTCTGTAGCTAGGTGCAGAAGAGGTCCTTGGCTTAGGAAAGAGAAAAAAAAATTAAACTTTTTTCTATGGTTGGATACTGGTTCATTGATCACATGGTCTTTAAATCAGGATTCATGTGATTAGGCGAGAAAATATGATCAGATATAACCAGTAAAATAGCAATTTAGCATAATATGGAACTTTAAAATTCTTAATATTAATCAATTATATCGGGCAAGGCAGTGTAAAATGACTTCATTGCCAAATAATCAAATCATTTCATGCTGCAAATAAAATATCTTGTTAATTTAATTTTCTCTGTTAAAAATTAACTTTTCTTTCTTCATGATGCTTGCTTTAGGTTTTTCTCTGTCATTTCGATGTTTCATTGCTCAACCCTCCTATAGCTTCACATAATACAAATTAATTGCATCCAAATAATGATTCACATTGTCATGAATGTGAATTTCATGGGATTTTCTTTTTTAGCTAATAAGGAAAAGGGGGAAACTTAGAGTCAGAAGGGGCAGCTGACTCGCACAGCAGAACATTCGCAGTTGGAGGGGTTGAGGACATTCCTGGAGCATCACTACCTTCTACTCCCAACCATGGGCAGCTTTTAACTATCTACAGCTCAGAATGTAAGGCCAATATGTTCTAAGATGAAAGGGTCCATATTCAGCTCTTGCCTTATTAAATGTCCACAAACATCACCACAAAGGAAGATACTATTTTTTTAGGCCTCCTAATTATCTCTAGAAATTGGCACTTGCTTCATTTTAAAAAATCAGAGAATTGATGTTCAAGATTTAAATCAGTCTGCCTGGTAATTTCTTTGACATCCGCCATGGCAACATTTTTCTAGATATGTCTCCTAAGGCAAGGGAAACAAATGCAAAAATAAACCATACATCAAAGTAAAAAGCTTTTGCACAGCCAAGAAAACCATCAATGAAATGACAAGGCAACCTTTTGAATGGAAGGAGATACTTGCAAAGGACATATCTGATCAGGGGTTAGTATCCAAAATATTTAAGGAATTCCTATATCTCACCACCAAAATAAAATAAAATAAAATAAAATAAAAAAATAAAATAAATCAGACAATCTGATTTTAAAAAATGCACAGAGGACCTGAATAGAGATTTTTCCAAAGAAGACATACAGATGGCCAACAGACATATGAAAAGATACTTAGCATCACTCATTATCAGGGAAAAGCAAACCAAAACCACAAGGAGATACCACTTCATACCAGCTAGAATGGCTAAAATCAAAAAGTAAAGAAATAACAAGCAGGCCAGGATGTGGAGAAAAAGGAGCCCTCTTGCACTGTTGGTGGCAATGCAAACCAAAACCGGTGCGGCCACTTGGATGTGCCTCAGAAAATTCACAATATAAGTATCATATGACCCAATAATTCCACTACTGAGTATTTACCCCAGAAAAGTTAAACACTATTTGAAAAAAAAAATGCATCCCTCTGTTTATTGCAGCATTATTTACAATAGCCAAGAAATGAGAACAAGCTAAGCATCCATCGACAGATGATAGGAAAAGGAAGATGTGTGTGCACATACATATAGATACATACATACATACATACATATG
The DNA here is from genome assembly GCF_010015895.1 of Lontra canadensis. Classification (NCBI taxonomy): domain Eukaryota; kingdom Metazoa; phylum Chordata; class Mammalia; order Carnivora; family Mustelidae; genus Lontra; species Lontra canadensis. The sequence goes on from NW_022631079.1 coordinate 1,668,193, forward strand.
TACACGCATAGAATAGAATGTTCTATTCTAGATGAGATCTTGCCATTTGTGACAACATGGATGGACCCAGAGGGTAAATAACACAGACTGAAAAAGACAAATACCACAGGATTTCGCTTACATGTGCTATCTAAAAACCAAATGAATAAACAAACAAAAAAGCAGATTAGAACCTATAAATACATGGAGGACATTGGGAGATGGAGAGGAGAAGTGAGTTGGGGGAAATTGGAAGGGGAGACGAACCATGAGAGACTGTGGACTCTGAGACACAAATTGAGGATTTTGGAGGGGAGGGGGTGAGGGATTGGGTGAGCCTGGTGGTGGGTATTAAGGAGGGCATGGATTGCATGGAGCACTGGGTGTGGTGCATAAACAATGAATGTGGGAACACTGAAAAGAAATAAAATTAAATAAATAAAATTTTTAAAAAAAGAACCTATAATACAGAGGACAAATCGATAGGTGCCAGAGGAGAGGGATGGGGAGTGGGAGATACAGGCTTCCAATTATGGAATGAAGAAGTAGGAGTAAAAGGAACAGCATAGGGAATAGAATCAGTGCTACTCTAAGAGTTGCAAGGTGACAGGTGGCAGCTACGTTGGTGGTGAGCACAGCATAAAGCAGAGAGTTGCTGAATTACTATGTTGTACATCTGAAACTAATGTCACATGGTGTGTCAACTACACAGAAAGAAATTATCATCTATCAACCACTTTGCTGCTTCCCATCCTCATCCCATTTCTGAACAAAGACCCACTTTCAAAGAAGGCATCTCATTGCCTCTCAGTTTCTAGACCTCTAAAGGGAAATAAAAATCAGGAGTCCCAGGGTTGGACTAGAAGTTCAATAAAATAGCCATAAAATTGTTCTAAGCTCAGCAACGGTGGAACATCTGAATGAGGAGATGGTGTTTATTTTTGAGAGACTAATAATTTTCATAAGAATAGGTATTTCAACTGGTTAGCAAGCCCTCCAATGGCGATGCTAGGACAGTATCACAAGGAAAGGGATTTCTATGAAAAACAACAACACAGGTACTTACTACTTTTCTAAAGAAAAATATTTTTATTTTAAAAATTGGCTCTGGATATTAATTCATGAATGAATGGGCCAAACAACAAACATAATTTGATCTTTTCCCCTAAATAATGTTATTCTTTCAGTTTTTCCTACAATATTGATGACATCTTATCACATCGTACATTTCATCAAATAAAATGAAATAAATTCCTTAGTAATCCTGAAATGATTCTGCCTTAATATTATAATTTACTTAAAGAAAATACAAATCACATAGCAGCAAAATGAGCCCACTAAGGTAGCTTATCTGAAAAATATTAATAACATTTCTCCACATAAAAATTCACAAAAAATTTAAGGGGTACGAAACTAAAGAAAAACAAATGACCAGATTCATTTTCAACTGGATGTCTTTTCAACTTTTCTTTGAAGTGTATAACACTTGATAACTAACTAGATCTAATAACCCTCTACCATTTCCACAGTGCAGACCAATGCTTTACTTACAGCAAGAAAGAGGCATATAGAAAAGTCATTTTCTAAGCAGCTTTCAGGTCAACATGTAACTGATGAAAGGAATACATTTTTTTTCTCTAAAGCTGCCATGTGTGTCACAAGGTAGAGATGGAAGTAAGCTATGGGAAAGAAGCCGTAAGTGAAATGTGTAGAACAAAAAACTGGTCTTTAGTCAGTTTCCAGAATTCCCTGACATTGCCATGTTGTCTACAATATTCCTCAAGCGAGAAGCATCTGCACTGTCTCCATTTCTTCTGCAATTAAAATCTGACCATTTCAGGTCTTGCCACATCTGGTTCCATAACCTGCCCTATAGCAAGGTCTTAACCATTTCTTTCCCTTTATCCCTGCTATTTTGCTGGTTCGGTTTTATCACTGCTCACCTCTCCTGCTTCACCTGTTAAAATTTATCACCTAAGAGGCACCTGGGTGGCTCAATCAGTTAAGCGTCCGACTCTTGAATTTAGCCTAGGTCTTGATCTCAGGATCATGAGTTCATGTCCCATACTGAGTTCCATTCTGGGCATGGAGTTTACTTTAAAAAATAATAATAATAAAAATAAATGAAACTAAAATAAAAATTTATCATCTAAGAACCAAATCTAATCATACCTATGTGCTACTCAAAAACATTTGATACTTGCCTGTGTTCCATTGACTAAAAATCAAATTCCTTAGTAGAGCCCAATCTAACTTACTGTTTTATGTGGCTTCCAACACTCCGCCCCATAGACTTCCTCCTCATTGCCCCATATTTTCTTTGCTAACCCTGAGAGAATCCTGCATCTGTACCTTTGAACTTGCTATTCTGTTCTCTCCCCCTCATTTTCAGCCTTCCATCTTTCTAGGCTCAATGAAAATGTCCCCATGGCTGGTTTTCCTTGACCCCTCAATTAGAATTTATCACCTTCTCTATTTGTTTCTCATGCACTTGACTTCTTCATCTACTGCACTTTTTATAATCTGTACAAACAGTAGTTGTACACAAGTACAGTGAGTTGAGAAATAGTCTTTCTCAACTTTTCCAAGATGCAGCACAGAGAGTAGACTCAATGGTATTGGAATAGCATCGTGTGGTGACAGATGTTTGCCAAGGCTAGGCACAAAAAGTGGCACACAGTTTTTACTACACGCATATTTAATGACAATGTCAGGGAATTCTGGAAACTGACTAAAGACCAGTTTTTTGTTCTACACATTTCACTTACGGCTACTTTCCCATAGCTTACTTCCATCTCTACCTTGTGACGCACATGGCAGCTTCAGAGAAAAAAAAATGTATTCCTTCCATCAGTTACAACATCAGTTAAACCACAGTGAGATGAGTCTTACACTGCATTTTTGTGTCTCATGCAATGCAACATTTTCTCTGTGTGTGCTCATTGTTCACAAAGGACCAAAGAGGAATACAGTATATGAAGTTATTTGAAAGGTTATTTTTTATTTTTCTTTTCCTCCTTGAGAAAAGGATACTCTAAACACATAGAAGACCATTTTCATGTAATTTATAATGTCCAGTCCCTGTCTTCTATGCTCTTATCTACAGAAATAAACTCTTGATTAGATCAACCACCATTCAAAAGTCAACCTCGGCTTTTAAATGTCAAATAAATTAGGGGTTTCACTGAAATAAGTGCTTAATTTGATGAGAGTAACCAAACATATCAAAAGCAATGGTTTTTGGATCAACGATAGTAGGGGAAATCATCATGGCATGGCATCGCCATCCACCCACCCACCCATCCATCCATCCATCCATCCATCCTTTAGCATTTACTGAGTGCCAGGTATGTTCCAGACATTGACCTGATTATGGGAATACAAAGTTGAATACATGGTTTCACATGTCTGGGTTTTCCTTCATATGTGGAAGCACCCAGTTCGCAAAATCAACCAAGCGCTTTTTGGAAAATCCATTCTAACAACAACATCTTTGCTCACAGAATGCAACAGGCTTATTTTAGCCCTGATACATCATTGATATTCCAATGAATATCCTTTTACGTTCCCTTAAATCCAAATAAAAATAGAAGACATTACAATAGCCAAAGTGACTAAATAACAGTTGCAACAGTAATGAGAGATGTTCTTAAGATTAAATACTTCACAATCATGGAAGTCAGGAAGCTTTGCAAAAACTGTGCACCCTCTTGTCAAGTCACTGTCAGCTGTAGCATGCATCACTAACCAGGCCACAGGCAGAAAGGTGTTCCATTAGCAGCTTAAGAAGGATCATTTTTCATTTCTAGCTGTGAGCCCACATTACAAGTTCCTCGGTAATAAAGTTTCAGAACTTTCCAGTGGATTCTGAAGTTTCTGTGTGATCAGAGTCAACATTATGCAAACTGGAGTATCAAAGACAGAATAAGGGTAAAGGGGAAGTTTTCACCCCGAGTGCTTCCTAATTCTGCTCCAATATCCCTGCAACTCGTGCTTGGCTGATGCTCTCTTGTTTCCATACACCATGATGACCCTAACACCTGGGATGTCTTTCTCTTTCACAGCCCAGAAGTAATCTAAACTTACTTTGTGGCCCATCCTTATCCTTTTTACATTCAGGTTCTCTTTTTACCTCACTTTTAAAATTGCTCAGTTTACAAAGAGGCTGCAGAGAACGATGATGATGGTGATGATGATGACGATGGTTGTTATTATTCAGTTATGACACTGACAGTGACAGCTATCGATTCTAATCCTCTTTTTTAAAGATTATTTTAATTGAGGATGGTTGACACACAACATGGCATCAGTTTCCAGTGTACAATGTAGAGACTCGACAACTCTATACGCTATGCTATGCTCACAGGTGTCGCTAACATCTGTCACCACACGACGCTGTTCCAATACCATTGAGTCTACTGTCTGTGCTGCACCTTTCATCCCTTGACTTACACATTGCATAACTGGAAGCCTGTGTCTTCTACTCCCCTTTTCCCGTCTTGCCCATGCCCTGCTCCCGCCCCTGTGACAACCATCAGCTTGTTCTCTGTATTTATAGGTCTGCTTCTGCTTTTTTGTCTGTTTATTTATTTCTAACCCTTTTCTTTTTTTTTTCTTTTTTTTTAAAGATTTTATTTATTTATTTGACAAACAGAGATCACAAGTAGGCAGAGAGGCAGGCGGGGGGCAGGGGAAGCAGGCTCCCTGCTGATCAGAGAGCCTGATGCGGGGCTCGAGCCCAGGACCCTGAGATCATGACCTGAACTGAAGGCAGAGGCTCATCCCACTGAGTCACCCAGGCACCCCTAATCCTCTTCTTTAAAAAAAAAAAAAATTATTTACTTACTTGAAAGAGAGCATGAGTCAGGGGGAGGAGCAGAGGGAAAAGCAGAGTTTCTGCTGAGCAGGGAGCCCAATTTGGGGCTTGATCCTAGGACCCTGGGATCACGACCCTAACTGAAGGCGGCCGCTTAACTGATGGAGTCACCCAGGTGCCCCTCTAACCTTCTTCTTCAACCCTGCTGCATCATGTGTCACTGCTGTCCTCTTGATCCCAGAAACCATCTCCATTTCTCATTTTTTTTTCAATGCTTTTTCTTTTGGGGTTTGAGTATATCTTTGTGTCTTCTTTCTGTAAGAATTCTCAAAGATTCTACTCTTAGTTCCCTAGAGCAACACATTTCAAACTTCAACATGCACACGAATCATCTGGGAACCTTACTGAAAATGCATATTCTGATTCAGGAGGTCTGGAGTGAGGTCTGGGATGATCCATTCTAATAAGCTCTCGGGCGACAATGATGATGCTGCCCCTCAGATCACAAACTGAATAACAAGACTCTAGTCAGGTATTAATATAGTCCCTCCTGGACAAATAAGTCTCCTGAGCATTTGAAATGTGGCCAGTCTTAACTGTTATCTCCTGTCTATATAAAATATTCACCACAACTCAAAGATCCTAGCATGGAAAAAAAAAACGTAAAATATCTCATTAATGTGTTTATATTGATTACATATTAAAACATTATTTTACATATGGAGATATAAGCAAAATACCTAATATTTTCATGAGAATATTAAAATCATCTTTTAATATGAAATATTTTAATCTAAAAATAATATTAAATATATTATAAAATTCCACATGTTTATTTTTAACTTTTTTAACATGCATGATAAAAGTTTAAAGTTACATATGAGGCCCATTTTATTATAGTTTTATTGGTCAGCATGGTCCAGGCAGAGGCAGACCTTCCAGAAATGCATGAAGTTGAAGATTAATAGTCTCCTATTACATCAGTGTCTTCCAGGGCCCGTGATGGCCTCTAGCAAGTTTGCATTTGTAATTGTGTCTTCTTTTCCTTTTACAGGACACTCCAAATTGCATGAGCTTCAAGCCTCATAAACCCGAATGTGCTCTGTGGACTCCATACAGGATAATTCACTGCCAGACTTCCGCTCCCAATGCCATGCTCCGAGTCAGCTGTCCTCGTCCTCCTAAATTTTTCTCTGCCCTCCAGCCTCATGTTTCCAACTGCCTGAGTCATCCCATTTTAGTCATCCCATTATCATAGCCCTTTATGCCGCCTGAAAACAATTATTCTTACTTGTGGCAGATTATTAATCTCCTCGGGTATTTGCTGATGCTGTTCTCCCAGCCAGATGGCTCAGCAGCTCCGGGCCTACAGAAATCCTCACCATCCTCCGGAGACCACCACTCACCTGGACATCACACCTGACTCTCCCAGACCATAATGAGCACTCCTCCTGCACCCCTGTGTGAACTGCCATCCTTTCGTGTTATTTTTTTTTTTTTCAGGGACTACTGCCCTTCTTGGGTTTCTCTTTGTCAGTTCTTCATTTCAGTGCACCACTACCCCAGCCTTCGAACTCAACTATTTTCTAGGACTTCTAAGGATATTTCAGTTATACAACAATAACACTTATCAAGCAAGCACTTTTGTCCTGCATTATACTGAGACCTTTAATGGGCAGAAAGCAACATAAAACAGCCATGTCAAATGCTGCATAATGGATATGGGGAACGCTCTGGTGGGCTCGTTCCAAAAAACCCATCGCCCACCCTGGCTTTCCACAACTGTCCAAGGGTGTGCGCAAGACAGCAGGGGACACCTGCTTCTGGGGTTGAACTCCTGGTTCGCGGGGCTGAAGTTTCTGCTCTTCCCAGTTACGGCTCAACCATCCTCTGTTCTCACCGTGCCAACAGCCACACTCTGCCAATGCCAGCTCCGGCCCCTGGGTTCCTTGGGTTCTGCGAGCTTGCCTTCCCCGGCTCCGTGCAACCGGAGACCCTGCAGCAGCTCGCACTCACAGAGCCTGCTTGCCACCGGCAGTACATGGCCAATACCAAACACAAATCTCCCCTGTTGGCACGTGACCTCAGAGACGATCCATCCTCCACAATGTTCTCTGCATCCTCCTCCGTGAATACGGGAAAGGGAACCACAAGACGTTAGCCACGGAGCCTCCAGCTCGTCTCACTCACGCTACACCAGAGACTCACTTTTTGAGTCACTGGATCTTCCAAGGGCCCCAGTACACGTTTGTTCCGTCCCACCCAGCGGTCTATTACATTATATCAGCTTTCTAGACTTTTAAGTTTTAGCGCAGTTTTTTAACTCTTGTATTAGTTTTCTCTCCCTCAGTAGGTAGTAAGCTTAAGAAAGGTAGGGTTATCGTTTGCACGCATTTGAATCCGAAGCAGGATACTGGAGTTAAGAACCTCAGTATTTCATGACTTGGATTCAAATCTGCATCTGCCACCTGCAAAGTGCCTGACAGAGGATGAATTCTTAATCACCTCCGAAGCACTTATTTGTCCACGGATTCAAAGCAATACATACACCATGATGTGGACAGCAGAAGTACCAACAATAGGCAAATTACGGCAAGAGCCCAAATGCCCACTGACCGATGAATGGATAAATAAGATGTGGTAACTACAAACAATGGACTATTACTCAGCCTTCAAAAAGAATAAAACCTTGCCATTTGCTACAATGTGGATGAAACTAGAGGGTATTAGGCTAAATGAAATAACTTAGAGAAAGACAAATAACAGAAGATTTCAGTCATATGTGGAATTTAAGGAACAAAACAGATGAATGTATGAGAAGGGGAAAAAAAGAGAGGGAGAGAGAGAGAGGGAGGGAAACAAGCCATAGAGACTCATAACAATAACAACAGAGGGTTGAGGGAGGGAGGTGGGTAGGGGATGGGCTAGATGGGGGATGGGTATTGGGGAGGGCACTTGTTAAGATGAACACTGGGTGTTAAAGGTAAGTGATGAACCACTGATTTCTACTCCTGAAACCAACATTGCACTGTACATTAACTAACTAGAATTTAAATAAAAAAATTAAAATAGAAATATAATGCACCTATTTGTCTCTATATATACTAGTTGTAAAAATGACACCTCTTCATAAGATCTTTGTGAGGATTAAATAAAATAGTACAATAGAAAAGCAATCAAAACAACACGGCACCAGCATAAAAACAGACACACTGATCAACTGAACAGAACGGAGAGCCCAGAAATAAACCCATGCTTACAAGGTCAACAAATCTATCACAAAGGAGGCAAGAATATCTAATAGGGAAAAGATCTGTCTTTTCAGCAAATGGTGTTGGGAAAACTGAGCAGGAACTGCAAAAGAATGAAACTAGACCTCTAACACCATTCACAAAAATAAACCCAAAATGAATTAAAGACCTCAATGTGAGATCTGAAACTATAAAAACCCTAGAAGAGAACACAGGCAGTAATTTCTCTGACATCAGCCACAGCAACATTTTTCTAGAAATATCTCCTGAGGCAAGGGTAACAAAAGCAAAACAACAACAGAAACAATTGGGACATCAAAATGCAAAGTTTTTACACAGCACAGGAAAACCATCAACAAAACTAAAAGACAACCTACTTACTGAATGGGAGAAGACATTTGCAAATGATATATATGATAAGGGTTTAATACCCAAAATGTATAAAGAACTTATACAACTCAACACCAAAAAAAATGTGATTAAAAAATGGGCAGAGGACCCAAATAAACACTTTTCCAAAGAAGACATCCAGATGGCCAACAGACACATGAAAAGATGCCTCAACATCACTCATCATCAGGGAAATGCAAATCAAAACCATAATGAACTACCATCTCACACCTGTCAGAATGGCTAAAATAAAAAAACACAAGAAACAGCAAGTGTTGATGAGGATGTGGAAAAAAAGGAACCCTTGGGCACCTTGGGAATGCAAACTGGTACTGCCACTGTGGAAACCAGTATGAAGGTTCTTCAAAAAAACAGAAATACCATGTGACCCAAATAATTCCAATACTAGGTATTTAGCCAAAGAAAGCAAAAACACTAATTTGAAAACATACATGCATCTCTATGTCCACTGCAGCATTAATTACAATAGCCAAGCTATGGAAATAGCCCAAGTGTCCACTGGCAGATGAATGGATAAGAAAGTTGTGTTCTAAATATGCAGTGGAATATTAATCAGCCATAAAAAAGAATGAACTTTTGCCATTTGCAATGGCAAGGATGGAGCTAGAGAGTATTATGCTACATGAAATAAATCAGAGAAAGACAAATATCATATGATCTCCTTCATGTGATCATACACGATCATATGAAATAAATGAGAAAGACAAATATCATATCATATATCATATATATAATCTTAAAAAAGCCACAAAGGACAGGCTGACTCTCTTGTTAGGGCTTAATGCAGCCGATGAGTTCACCGTGAAGCCAACACTCATTCACCATCCTGAAAACACTAGGCCCCTTAAGAGCAATGTGAAGTCAACTCTGCCTGTGCTCTATCAATGGGACAACAAAGCTTGGATGACAGCACATCTGTTGACAACATGATTTACTGAGTATTTCAATACCACTGGTGAGACCTACTGCTCAGAGAAGGATTCCTTCTAAAATATGACAGCTCATTGGCAATGTACCTGGTCACCCAAGAGCTCTGATGAAGATGTCCAATAAGATGATATTTTCCGCCTGCTACAGCAGCATCCTTCCTGCAGCCCATGGATCACAGAGTCATTTTGACTTTCAAGTCTTATTATTTAAGAAATACATTTCATAAGGCTATAACTGCCATAGATGGTGATTCCCCTGATGCATCTGGACAAGGTAGATGAAACACTTTCTGGAAATGATTCACTCTTCCGGATTCCATTAAGAGCATTCGTGATTCATGGGAAGAGGTCAAAACATCAACATTAACAGGAGTTTGGAAGAAGGTGATTCCAACCCTCACGGAGGACAGTGAGGGGTTCAAGACTTCAGGGGAGAAAATCTCTACAGATGTGGTGGGAACAGCATGAGAACTAGAATCGGAAGTGGGGCCTGAAAATGGGATCGAATTGCTGCAATCTCACGACTGAACCTGAAAGGACAAGTTGCTTCCTGTGGATGAGCAGAGAAGTGGTTTCCTGAGAGGAGTCTATTCCCGGTGAGGATGCTGTGAAGACTGTTGAAATGACAACAAAGGATTGAGACCATCACAGATACTTAGTTGATAGAGTAGCAGCAGGGTTTGAGAAGATCGACTCCAATTTTGGAAAAAAAAAAAAAAACAAAAAAAAAACAACTTCTACTGTGGGTAAAATGTAAAATGCTGTCAAACAGCATCACATGCTGGAGAGAAATTGTTCTCTAAGAGGAAGAGTCAATCAATGTGGCAAGCTTCATTACTGTCTTATTCTAATAAATTACTGCAGACACCCCAGCCTTCAGCAATCACATACTGTGGTCAGTCTGTTGTCACCAACCTCAAGGCAGGACCTCCACTAGCACAAAGATTTCAACTCCCTGAAAGCTCAGATGATGGTTAGGATTATTTAGCAATGAAGTTGGTTTCTGGTTTTAATTAAGATATGCACGTTTTTCACACATAATGTTACTGCCCACTTATTAGACGCAGTACAGTGTAAACACAACTTTTATCTTTGCTGGGAAACCAAAAAGTTCATTTGATTTGCTTTATTGTGATGTCTACTTTATTGCTGGTCTGGATTCAAACCCACAATATTTCTAAGGCATGCCTCTACGGGTTTCTATCTTCAAATCATTAAGTTTCTATTATTTTCCAATTTTGTGCCCTATATGTGTAGGATGAAAAACACAAACTATATGTCTACTCAATCGCCATCTTTCTCCATCTAACTAGAAACATCCCCCATGCAAGAATATGTAACCAATATGTATTTTGAAAATGAACTCTCTGGGCTTTTCTCCATCATTTAAATTTTTTCCTAAGAAACATGAAAACAAGCAATTAAAGAATATAATTTTGTAAGTGAATACTACACCCAATTTTGTTCACTAGGAATGTAGCATTGGGGTGTGGGAGATGTGGAGGACAAGCTCCTTTTAACTAGATCAGATCATCAGCTACAGCAAGAAATATTTTATGTCTCAGGCTGCTATGTCCTAGATGAGAAGCCATCAACATGGTTGAAAGTAAAAAAGACTTCAAAAGAGCCTGAGTACATTTACATGCATAAAACAATAAAACAAAACAAGGAGGTATCAAGGAAAAGGGACACTGCAAATATCCTGTCATGCTATCCCTGCTCTATTACCGATGATGAAAGACCACAAAAAGCAAAAAAGTGACACACGTACATATGCATCCAAACTACTACTCAACAATCAATGAGGAAGACTTTGTAGAAAATGACAAATTACGATTTTACAGTTAAAGTCAAACTTAAAGGTAACAGGGAGGCCACATGAAGCAACACAAAATGCTTAAAAGAGAATCATAAATTTCAAATTAAGATATTCTAAAGCTTCTCAGTCTGTGGTTATTGAGAAAGTGATCTGTGCCTACAGTTTGTCCCTGTTAGATGTGAATGTTTAATGTGTAAAGAAGCAGACATGATGAATGGGTTCTCCAGGCACTAATCCCTTCTGATGTCCTTTAGTCCCATCTGTTAAAAGTCTGAGATGTTTTCTCATAGATGGAAGTCAAATCTCGTTTCTAACATGTGTCACATTGGGGCATCTGGCAGCTGATGGAAGAGGAAGGACACATTGCCAGTTGCGCCTCAAAAGAGATTATTTTCACCTGTTTTGAAGTTATGCAATCCAGGCCTTGAAATGAGAGCAGAAGAAGACACAAGGCATTCTTCCTTCCACTTCCAGAAACATGGATGGTGAAGAACATATCATGAGAGATCAGGATACAGAATGGTGAGGAGAGATGGCGGCCACATCAGAACCAGGGAGGACATCTGATTCTGTCTCCTCAACCCTCTCTGATCAGTTACTTCTCTTATTTTAGGTCTAGGTAATCTTAAAGATGGGGGTGGGGACAAGAGTGAAATGGTGAGGGAAGATGTGATAAGAGACATCAATAGGATGTAGGATATGATGCTGGACTCAAACGTTGGCACCATCATAATGAGCTGTGTGACCTAATCATGCTCATTAGTTTTAGGTTGGGAGGTTTCCCAAGTGAGCACCAAGAAGTTTCCCAGAAGGGGAAGAGAGAAGAGTGACAGTGGTTTTCTTTGGTGTAAGAGGTTTACCTTGTGTACATGGAGTCATAGAAAAGATCAATTATTCTGCCTTAGTTTTAGTTTAATACATCCTGACACTGCACTGTCACTAATTCCCCTGAAATTTTATCTTATTATTGGGTCCTAATATTCAAAAAATGAACCAAATAATTAACCTAAATATTTCTGTTGTGTTTGATATTTGAAAGAACATCTGATAAAATTTCTTTTTCTTTTTTTAAGTCGTTTTATTTTTTTCCCCCAACTTTTGGGGAGATGTCTATCAGGCGGGCCAGAAGCCAAAGGGGCAGATATTGTCTTCCCAAAGGCTGGAAGATGACCAGCTTTCATTCTGTCTGGTGGCACTGTTGTCACTTTAGCTCCTCATGTCACATCTGACTATAAGGATCTCTGAGTTATTTTTCATGTGGTTATCTGCTCTAGAAAAGGAAAGATTTGGGTCAGCTTGGGGCTATCTTCAGGATCAGACTTTGGACAAATTCTTAGAAATGGCAACTGAGAAATGACATGTTTCAGCCAATGATTCCTATTATTCCCCACCCACTCAAAAAAAGAGAAAGAGAATGGAAGGATGGGAGGAAGGGAGGGAGGAAAGAAAAGAGGGAAGGAGAAAGGAAGTAAGGGAGGGAAGAAGGGAAGGAAGGAAGGGAGGGAGGAAGGGAGGGAGAGAGGAAAGAAAAGAGGGAGAGAGGAAGGAATGAGGAAGGGAGGAAGAAAAGAAGGAAGGAAGGAGGGAAGGAGGGAAGGAAAGAAGGAAAGAAGGAAGGAAGAAAGCCCTTCAGCAGTGAAAGGTTGAGAATGTACAGATTCCCATAAAACCAAGGTCAATTAAGTTGACTGAGACCACAAGGCCTAGTAGATTCCAAATATTTTTCTTTTAATTGAATGATGTCGATGCTGGTGATGATATTATTATTAATGAGTATACTAAATGAAGCAATTATTTTGTACCAGTCACTGTGATAAGTACTTTATACCTATTTTCTCACTTTTCATTACAAACTGCCACATATACAGTATTACTATCTCCATAGCACTTTTTGCAAAATTTTCTACTCAACTTTCATTACAATTTCATATACACACAGGTGTACTTTTATCCCAATTTTACAGATAAGGGCACTGAGGAACAGGCCCAAGGTCATAAAGATGATAAGGCAAGGTGCAACTGGAATTTAAACCAATGAAGTCTGAATCTAGAGTCAATTCTCTTAACTATTATTTAATATTGCCTCCTGGAGAAAATCTTATATAGAATCCCCTTATATAAAAACTGTTTAAAGCAGACTTCTCAGCTGGAAGCAATACTGGGCTATTTTGAGCTCTATTCACTTTGCTCCTACCTAGCCACATCTACAATTCTGTCTCTTAAGTGCCCTCTGATGAACTTTCTAGATACTGCAAAACACAGTTTGAAAATCACTGATATGATCTGAATCTCATTTTATGCTAGCATTTATATTACAGTGTAAATCAGCAATCAGCAAACTACAGCCTTTATGCTGAATACAATTTGCTATTTTTGTAAATAAAGTTTTATTAGAACAAGGACACACCCATTCATTAATGTATATCTCAAGCTACTTTCTCTCTACAAAGACAGTACCGAGTGGGTGGGACGCCACCATCAGACTCCTGGAACCTAAAACATGTAGTATCTGGTCCTTTATTAAAAAAAAAAAATTGCCAACCTCTAGAAACTATGGTTAAAATATATCCTTTCAAGGTTAAGTACACTTGGGTAGAAACTTAAAAATACATCGAGAACAATTTTAAATGACATGTTTTCATTATAAAGAAATAGTATAATGGCACATTCCAAATAGCAATGTTTCCCCTATCAATGGTCCACATACTATGTTTGGTTGGTGTGTGTGTGTGTGTGTGTGTGTGTGTGTATGTATGTATGTATATATATATATATTTCTTAAATCTCCTTAAACAAATTCCCCATTCCCACCCTTTCTAATAATTAAAAAAAAAAACTTTATTTTGGAAGAAAAAAATACAAAGATAATATTAACCAATGCCAATACTTTATTCAGATTTCCTTAGTTGTTACCTAATATCCTTATTTTGTTCCAGAATCCCATCCAGGATACCTCTTTACATTTAATCATGTCTCCTTAGGCAACTCTTGACTGCAGCAATTTCTCAGCCTTGTTTTTTATGACCTTGACAGTTCTGAGGAGTAGTGGTCCTCTATTTTGTATAATGCTCCTTTACTGGAATTTTTCTGGCATTTTTCTTCCTAACTTAACTGAAGATAAGGGTTTTCTAGAGGATAACCATAGAGGGAAAGAGCCATTTTTATCCCATCATACCAAGGGTACATATTCTTTTTTTTTTTTTTTAAGATTTTATTTATTTATTTGACAGACAGAGATCACAAGTAGGCAGAGAGGCAGGCAGAGAGAGAGGAGGAAGCAGGCTCCCCGCAGAGCAGAGAGCCCAATGCGGGGCTCGATCCCAGGACCCTGGGATCATGACCTGAGCCGAAGGCAGAGGCTTTAATCCATTGAGCCACCCAGGTGCCCCAAGGGTACGTATTCTTTACTGTACTTATCACTGTTGATATTGACCTTGATCATCTGGTTGAGGTCAAGTTTATTAGGCTTCTGCACCATAAAGTTAGTTCTTCCACAATTTCCACACTATATCCTTTGGAAGGAAGTCACTAGGCTCAACTCAGGCTTAAAGATTAAAGAGTTACTTTCCATCTCCCTGAGGATACATGAACTACATCAATTATTTGGAATTCTTCTGCATGGAGGATGTCTCTTCTCCAACACTTATTTATATCAGTATGGATTCATGTTATTTATTCCATATTTATACTTTATTTTGCTGAAACTGTTGTAGTTCTGGGCAGCGGGAGTTCTTTTAGTTGATTCCTGTGTCCTTTGGACACATCTCGTCCTCCTTTATTTTTTTAGCATTCCCTTCCTTTCCATCACTGTAAGATGATTCAGGCTCATCTTGAGAATTTTCTGTCCCACCCCTATAACCAGTTATTTTTCTAAGGAGCCCTGGTTCTTTTTATTGGAGAATGATATTAGAAACCAAGATCTGGGTACTGGGTGTGCTCTTCGCTTCTGGAATGTCATTGCTTCTAGTTCCTCTCAATTGACAGAGCAAGGAAATATGCACATGTATACAAACCTTTGTATATACCTATATCTATAAATGTTTCTTCATGTAACCATATGTACCCACATTAAAATATGATTTCCTACTGATGTTTCCACCTCTGTGGCCACATCAGTCATTCTAGCTTCTTCTTGTTTATCTCTGAATTCACTCTTAACTGTGAGAAATATGGCTCCTACCACTTGCGATCCTTTTACATAACTGTACTCTTTCAATATACCTGGCTGGAAGTATCAGAATTGTTACCCCATTCCTTCATGCCTCCTCCTTTTTTCACTGTTTACTAGTTGATGAAACCAAGATTTATGTTTCCATCCTTTACCCTTATAATGCAATATGTGCCCTTCCACTTAAAGCTTAAATCAGTCTTATTCTTGACATCAAGACCATGGATTTGCACATCAATCATCTAATCTCTTTACTCTTTAAAACCAGAAGATTTACTCTCTCTTCTGTATCCTTGAACAGTTTGACCCAACTAGACTTAATAAAGAGGCAAAAGAGAATTTTCTTTAAAGCTATGGAAAAACATCAGATAATTCAGGCTGAACTTCTCAGAATAATGATACTCTCTGCCATTAGTTGCATCATAATTTTGAACAACAAGTTATAACCTCAAAGAGACTGCAGCCCTAACTTCCTTGCATACCTCACTAGGGGTGAGCCAAGCCAGGCTCCCCTTTATCTTCCTCAGGACTATGGTGACATGGTTGGAAAGAAGAGCCAGTGCTTCATTCTGCTCTACCTTCTTACTGTTTTTCTTTTGTACCAAAGGGAGTGTGGTGGAGTTGGAATGCTATCAAACAGATCTGGCCTCAACATAATGCACAGAGCTTGAGAGAATTTAATAAACAGATGAATCATTGGCAACATCCTTATAATTTTATCCTGAACAGTAAGGTTTCTTAAAAAAAAAAAAACAAACCAACTTCATAATCACAGTATTTTTTTCTTAACAAGAATACCATTAAATTTGAAGAATTATGGAAGGAATGGTATAATTAAGTATTATCTGTTTTACAGGATCATCTATACTGTATTATTTGTGAGGTTGAGAAATGACATGCGTACAACATAGATGTTTTAATGTCAACCCTCATGCGCTCTCCTAATTATGGGAGAAAAGATTGGATATCCATTTCCCAGACCAGGGTCCTTGTCTTTGCTCAGGACACTCCCCTTCTTATCTCTTTCCATCTATCAAATCTCATCCATTCTTTGGGATTTGATTCAATCCCCCCCTCCTCCTGGAAGCTTTCCTAATGATCTCGGACCACTGAGCTCTCCCTTCTGGAAATCCCAAAGCTCAGCTATATTAAATACCTGATGGTTTCATATAGCTCTATTTCATGATATAAATGTGAAATTTTATGACATGGTTAAAATTCCTAAGGAAGGGAATTAGTATTACATTTTCTCTAATTCTCCACAGCATCTGACATCTTGCCAATACCAACAGATAAATTATCTATATTAGTTCAGTTTGGTTTGATGGAATGGAATTTAGACAAAATAATGCCTGAAGAAGCTTAGGATCTCAAAGTCTCTCTCTCCAGAGAGCCCTTCCTGGGAGAAGGATGGCTGAGACCAACTGATTGACCTGCTATGGGTGAGCTCTCTAATTGTCCCTCCTCCTAATCCACTCTCACACCCTCATTTCCATCATTTTTACCCCTTCTCACCATCTATTCTTTAACTACACTTCAGTAACATGGAAGAAGAAGAAATGGCATATATGTTTTTCAAAGCAGGATGATTGGGACCAGAAAAAAAAATGAAGATTTTGTACCAAGACAACTAGGAAGACAAATGTTTCCAGATAGAGAGAAAACTGAGATTTTTTTTTTTTTTCCTGTTTGCATGTCAAGGAGATTCTATTTTTTGAAAACTATAAAAGAGAAAAAAACAGCAATTAGGAAAACTGTTCTGTAGAAATCAATGGTAAAAAGCTGTTGCTAGGTTTTGGGGTCAATTTAATTTTGCAAACTGTTCTTCAGTTAGAATGTATTTCCATTCAGTGGTTATGCTTATAGATGAAGATAAACCTGGATAAATTATTCTGTCATCTTTGACTGTGACAAAGGGTCATGTCTGGATATAAGGCAAGGTCCTGAGGGATTTATGACATACTGGTTGGGCTACTTTTCAATTCCCCTGCCCCCCAGGATCTGGGGTAGACATTTGTCATTTTGTGCCTTCCCTATATCCATTCTCTCTTCCTTATACCGCTGTGACCACCCTTGGGTCAACTACTCCTGCCTCATGATGATGGTCCGGGGTGGGGAAAGGAGTGTGCTCATCAAAGTGACTCCCTTCCCCTTGGATGTCAGAGGGGCAAGATCCCCCAACTCCCTTTAAGAATAGACATGGGAATGCACACATAACTTAGACTTGGTACAAAGAGCTCCTCTCTTCCAAGGGATGAAATTGTGGTCCAATAATGCAGGAAACAAAGAAATAGATATAATTCGCTGCATGTCAATGGGATAATTTCTGTTACTAAATAAAACTATACTTCCTGCTTCTGAGGATCTCACATTCTTTTTGATTCCAGCTCATTCCTAAGCCCAGTCTCCTAACCTCCTGCTGATCCCATCAAAACTTCCAATAGACTCCTTTTTTTTTTCCCCTCATTAGCTAGAGTTCTCTTCTGTTTCTGCAATCAAGGAATTTGTTTAGAACCCTTTTTTTGTCTTCCCCCTTGACAAATACTTTCCTTGCCTTTTACTGGAGCCCATTACACTGGAATCCCCAGGTAATGATGGCTAATGTCTAATTCCCTGAAAAGGAGGACAGTCACTTCTGCTGAATTTCAGCAGGAAATCTCTTCTTCATTCTCCTTCTGGAAGCTTGTTTTGAAATGGTTCCAGTGTTACCTGAAACTCACGCTTGAAAACTTCACAAACCACCTTTGAATGAATCAAAAACGTTCCACTCCATTAACTGCTTACGGGAATGCTGAGTATTTAAGGAATGGGCCATAATTCTCACAGTTTAAAAAAGGCACATTTCAATGTCTTTTTGACCACAAAATAAAGAACAATGACATTTTACCATGAGGACTTCTGCACAATTCCATAATCCTGGAGCCCAAGGACAACTCAGCTCATAATAATTAAGACTGGGGCTCAGAGATTGAACTTCTGCCTTTTAATTTCATGATCTTTCATTCAGCATGAGCATTGTTACTGGAATTATTCCATGAACCACAAACTTCTATCTTTCTGCTTACATGTATCTGAAAACAAAGTGATTTTGATGAAATGATTAATGTTTATGTTATTATGGGAGACAATTCAGTTTAGTGGCTGAGTGCACACTTCAGCCAAGACAAGAGAAAGACCATTTGAAGTAGAGTATGTAGGATAGGAAGATATGGACTGGACATAAAGCAGTAAGTGGGTGACATAGAGGAAATGACGAGAGCAAAGCAGAAAAAATAATAGCAGATACCACCTGTCCCTGAGGGCTTAATATGTGCCCAGCTCTGTTCTAAATGGTTTATGCACATTAATTCTTGTTATTATCACAACATCCTTATGCAGTATAAGCCATCACTATCCCTACTTCACAGATGAGAAAACTGAGACACAGGGAGCTCACGAAACTTGCGAAGATCACACAGTGAGAAGTCTGAAAAACAAGGCTGCAGAGCCAGGCAGCAAGGCTTCCCTAGCTCTACTGTTGAACTTGAACTCAAGAGCTCCGATTCTACCAGTCAAACTGGCACTGTAGCATATGGTTGGTTAAGGAAGATGACGAGGCATGAGGTTGGAAAGGTTTGTTGGATCCCGACTGCTGAAGGCTTTGCTTATCCAGACTGAGGAGTAGGAATGGTATTGTGAAGTCATTACCAGGTCAGCATCAGGGGGTGAGCAGTGGATGACATGATCACAGAGTCATGCTTCAGGAAGGGTCTGGCAGGGGCAGAGAGGATGAACTGAAGGGAAACTAGCTGCATGACTAGAATCACATCAATAAGGATGCTCTTCTCACACTGAGACCAGGGCTGAGAAGAACTTGAATTCCACAAGTTCTGGAAGCAAGAGAATCAGTTCAGGGTCATAAACACTGAGGGCTTCCAACATTCCAGGCACCGAAACTACAAAGATGGATTTTGCTTATGCACTTTGGTATTCCCATGATGCTCTGTACCTGATGGGCCTGCTATAGGAAGTTTGTTGAATGAATGAATGCATACCTGTTGGGGACAACTTCAGAGAGCAAGACCAAGTATGCTCAAAAGCTAGACATAGACAATACTCCTGATATGCCGCGGGTCACTGCCTACTACACTCACTGGGTTAAGAGTTCTTTATGCAACAAACCATCATACTGTGCCCCTTAACCTTATACATGAGTGAATATCTATTATTTCTCAATAAAATTTGAGGGGAGGGAATCACTCCATTTCATAATCTCACACACACACACACAAAAAGCACAGCATACAGCCATACTATGATATGTATGATGGGAAAAAGTCATTTAAGCACATTTAATTAAATATTGTAAGAATCCTGAAGTCCAGAATAAAATCTGTGGCCAAAGACATCTTATCATCCATTATCATGGCAAAACACTTGCATTTGAAATAGATCTAGTAGCTGGCATTAGCCTGAACATCTCAAACCTCAGTGCCAAGATTCCAGCTACATTTGATAATATTCAAGGCTCCATTCCCAAGTAATTGCATATATTCTTATCTACTTTTGAAGAAAGGGTCAAGACTCCATGTCTCCAAATTACACAGCACTTGAAAATCCGAACAGCATCGCAAATAGATTTGATAGTATTTACACGTTCCCTTACTCAGTATCTGTTCATTATTCCCCCATATCTCATGACAGGGTTTGCGACTCAAAGTCCCACCATATTATCCCCATGCTTATTCTCCACGAGTGAGGTTATAGCTGTCTCCAGTGAATGGTCTGGAATTATGAGAACAATCTATTGTACAGTACATACTACTAAGGAATGGCAAGTTCTCTATTTGTTATTTAATTCACTTTTCCCCTCATAATACCAGAATAAGAAGAAGGAAAACAAATGATACTTAATAGACACTTCTCCTTCTAAGATTCAGAGTCATAAAGATGTAAACAACACAACTCTTCAGAAAAGGAAACTAAGAAGAGGATTTTATCATATACAGAATCAGGATGGACTGTGTTCTGTCATAGCCTGCTGTTGTCTTCTGAAATAAAGATTCTAAATGTGCTAAATTATTTCCACATTCTAATTCAGCCATGCAAACATTTTCTCCATTGAGAGAAAAACAAACCCTGTTTAACTTGAAAAATATCCTTCCATGCCATGTTTACCAAGCATCTACTATATGCTGCACATAGACACCCTCCTCCTTAAACCTCTTGGTTAGTTTCCTCTGCTCCCTAATCTGCTCTGTAATCAGCCTGTGTTCAGTTTCTCTTTCCCTCCAGCCCCTAAATACAGATTTCTACAGAGCACAAAGCCACTGGAACCATAAAGTTGAGACTGAACAAAGTGAAGTTCTGCTAGGCTCACTGCCTAATTTCAATTAAGCCCTTCTAGACTTGGTTTAGATACGGGGCATGTGGCCCAGGACTTGATTTCATGGTTATCCTAAATCATGAGCACCATCAGCAGTGTTCTCTTCACCCCAGATTTATACACTTTAGTGTAGAGTCTCAAAAGGAACCCGAGAAGGAAGGAAAAACACACAATTTCCAATCTGTGACGAAATAATTTCCTTAGTGACAATCCGCTGTTTTGTTTTGAATAAGTCGCTGTGTGTCCAATAGGAGAGTATCTGTGCGTATGACTGGCTTCCTCGGGCTTCAAATACATGGAGAAACTTAGAACCGGAAGCAAAGAAGACAAACCAAAACAATGAGGAGTTTGAAAATCAAAGGATTTGAGATTATCCGAGTCTCAGTAAAAGGAAAGAAGAGGTGACCTGTTAACATAAATACATGGAAAGTATGAAGAAGAGATCCACTAACTTTCCAATTTTATCAGCCATAACTAAAATGGGTTTAAATTCAGAGACAGGACACAAGGAAACTTTCTCTTTTTTAGTTTTAATAAAGTAGTAGCTTCTGTTTTTCACCAAACGCCCAAGTTAGATTGTGGTTTTTCTTTCCTTAGAGAAAGAATAAGACAGAATTAAGTTTTGATCTTGCCTAGAGATGTCCTGATTCTTAAATATTATAACCACAGTAAGAATGTTTTCAATTTGTGGAACATAAAATAATTTAGTAAGAGTTACAAATTCTTGTTAGGTATGTGCCTACGTCTAAAAGATGATCAGACAAGATAAAACATTCCAGATAGTTACAGTATACTCTCTGTGGATTTCAGGTGACATTAAACTTTGCTTAATGAAAGGCATCTGGAGAATCCCTGGGAGCCTGTTAGAAATGCAAATTATGGGGTTCCATCCCTGACCTACAGCATCAGGTTTTTTCCCCCCACTGCTTAAAACTTTCTTGAAAGTTATTAGTTTTATTTGAGTCTTACTGGCACACAGTATTACATTAGTTCTAAGTGTACAATATAGTGACTTCTCAAGTTTATACTCTGTGCTACACTGACAATCATGGCTCCCATCTGTCCCCACACAATGCTATTGTGACATCACTGACGTAATTCCTTACCTCTGCCTTTCATCCCTGTGATGTACTCATTCTGCAACAGGAAGCCTGTGCCTCCCAGTTACTTTCACATGTTTTGCCCGTCCCCCCACCTCCTCCTCTCTGTCAACCACAAATTTCTTGTCTGTATGTACGTCTGACAAATATCGTGTAATTTAACTCATACGGACTCCAAAAATACAAATGAGTAAACCATGAAACAGCAAAATTAGATCTATAAATACAGAATGTTTATTTCAATAAGAAACGCTGGGGATTCCTTCACACACTAAAATTTGGGGAGCACTGACTTGGAAGGTCCCATCGACTAGATCAACTGAGTCTTTCACATTAAATTCTGTCCACAGCTATCATTACCGTACTTTGGAAATATTCATGATTCAACCATTAATTTGTACTCCATTTGTTAGGAACTGATGTTTCATGTCCTTGTGGCTTTCAAATCATAGATTCTTCAAGCCAAAGAGGTTAGCTGCCCTGCACTACTACTAATTTTCCAATAAGGCAACAGTTTATAGAATTTGAGACACTTCATACTGTGATGCCATGAAAATAACAGCTATTTACCAAAATACAATGACCCTTACGGCATAGTCTAGGATCAGTTAGCAACAGATGGTTAGAAAGCCCTAATGAAAACTTTGTAAATGAGCTTGAACAGATCTTTGTGATTAAATTTTGCAATAAGCTAGTGCAGGAATCTCTGCATATTCTTCCTTTTTTTTTTTTTTTTTTACTGTTTTCAATTTTAAGGTACAGGAGGACACTAAAATGTACCCATTTAAAACATATAATTTGTTACTCTTATTAATAGTAACATCTGTTACTATTCTTTTAAATTAAAAGTGTCTCTCCTATTCTTTTAAATGAATATCTTATTAAATATAAGCAAATCCAAAAGTAACTCCAAGAAAGCGACATCACTAAGAGTTCCATGTAAGTCTCATTCACCTGCCGGTGTGAACAGTGAACTACTGATGATCAGATGGCTTGAGCAAAGATTTTTATGTAATCTTGGTTGGAAGGTGAAAGGAAGATCTGGGCATGTTTTAGCTTAAATATTAGAACTTAGTGTCCTCCACGTGGATGCGTGTAGGTGAGAGTTGCATGGGCTACACACTGATATTTATAGGGTCTATTATAGGGTCATTTAAACCATGAATTTAATGGTTTGGCGGCTTTAGAATACTGAACTGTATGCAAGTTTTGGGTAATACTGTTATTTTAAGATAGCGTTTGGTGTTAAAATTACGTCTTCCAGTAGTTATCGTGGAGCAACATACTTCAAACGCTAAAGCAGAATATCTAATGCAGCCTGTTTCTTAGGGTTCATTTGGGTTAAATCATCATACAACTGTAATTAATTAGTTTGCACATAAAAAATTGGGTCTGAATTCTGGGAGGCGAGTCTGATTTCAAATTAATCCAACAATTCAGAAGCAATCACCGGGGCCGTTAATCAATGGTAGGATCTACAGTTTGCGCTCTGTGATGCATATGAGTTGTGCACCCCACCTCGGTTTCTCTTGTCCTCCTCCCTAACGTGTTGATTTTGCTCCAGGGTCCATACCTCCTCCTACTAGCTGGATGCCGCAGAAGGAGGAGGATCCTGGGTCCTCTCCAGGATGGTCTTTGAGTTATTCCATTTCTCTTGCCAATGACTGGTTCGGAAAATGGGCCAATGGGATGGAATGTGCTTTGCTCGGAGCTTCTGGGAGAGTTCTTCCTGTTTCCCAGGGTGTCTGATAATGCTTCTCTCCCTCTTCCTCCTGACTTGCATGTCCACAGAGGAGAAACGTGTTTATTCAGCCTTCTTTCTGAGGATAGAGTGGGATGACAGCAACAGGACGGAAGGGGAAAGAAGTTGGACCACTGAACACTTGACCTTCAGGTTCCTCTACCCCTGACTTTCCACCTATGACAATTTCCTTATTCTTATGTAAGTTGGAGCCAGGTTTCATTTTGTTTGCATCAAAAAGCACTTAACTAACCCAAGTAATAATTTCCTTAGCCAAAAAGTATAAACATCATTTAATTGGTGCTATTTGAAATCAGAAACCCTTTTGTGAAACAGCAAAGGAGCAGTGATAGTACACTATCTATTAAAGTTCTTTTGTGGCCAGTTTTATATTAGGCCTAGAAACTTTCTTTCTCAAAGATAGCTCTTAAAATCACATCATTACTAACAGCAGGAACTCAATTCTTGTTAAATATACAGATAAATGTAAAAGCAATTATAAGGTCTGATCCAGAAATCTCTCCTCAAATCTAGAGAATTTAATTCAAGTCTTTATTGACCCACACTTATTAAAGTTTTATAGGACACAAAGTTGTTATTGTTTTTAATGATGTTCTCTCTCTCTCTCTCTCTCTATCTCAAGAATTTACTATTTATTAGGAGAGGAAAGCTCTGTAAACACTTTGTGCCCATCCTGTGCCAAACAGGAAAGAAGTACAGAGTGTTAAGGGCATCCAAAGAGGAGAGAAATCACTCCCATTTTGGGCAGTGGTAGGAAGAATATGAAGGAAGACTTCCCAGAGGAGGTGACCTGTGAGCTAGAAGGCAGAGAGTGTTCCTAGAGGTAAAAAGAAGAGAGAAGGGCCTTCCAAAACAGACAAAAGGTAATATGCAGGACAAAGAGATAAGGTAGTACAGGCTGCATTTGGGGAGGACCGAGTCCCCAGGTTTCGGTGGAGCACGGTGTGTATGGAAAGGGATTGTGGGAGATGGTGTGGAAAGGGAGGCTAGGGTCAGACAATGAATGGCATGCTTGAAGGCAGGAAATTACTTAGGTATGAGAGAGAAAACCAAGGAAGCTTTCCACTGAGCCAGTGGAATGATCTAGTATACACTACTGATACTTTGGGTAGATGATTCTTTGTTGTGAGGGCTCTCCTGTATGGTGTAAGATGTGTAGCAGCATCACTGGGCTCTAGCCCCTAGATTCCAGTAATACCTCCTGTGTGACAACCAAAATGTTTGCTGACATTGCCAAATGCTCGGGGCAGGGTGGGGGGGGCAGGTAGGGAAGGTGCAAAATTTCTCCGTGCTGAGAATTGCTAATGTAAGAGTTGCCTGAGGAGAGATTCCTTTGGCAAGATCACAGGCACCAGTGACTACATAGTGAGTGCTGCGTGAGTCCAGTGGAAATGAAGTTCACGGTTGGGAGTAGGGACCATGAGAAGTGGGGTCGGGCAAACTCTGAGGCCATAGAGTCTTATCTAGCACAGTAGCGGTGGAAACGGGAAACACAGTTGAGCTGTTTTATTTTTCTCTAAGATATTCCCAAATTTATTTGGCCATAGAAATCTACACTAGGCTCACCCATGTCCCATACAACATACTTTAGGAAATGCTATGTTATGCAACTAGTCTTAAATTTAAAATTAATCACCTTTTCCAATATTTTTTAAAATAATAGGGCCAAGGTCACCATTGGATAGTCTACACTTTATCCCTTCATACCCTAAGATCTAAGCGTACTGTGTATCCACTGATCTTACCTTTGCTGATTAGTTCCATCAGTGGGAATACGAAAATGATTTTTTTAGCTGGGACTTGCATCTAAAAAATCCCATGCTTGGTCTATGTGGGACAGAATAATTTGAGGACAGGGACTCTTGTCAAGGAGCTCACAAGTGGAATGAGGCAATAATAACCACATGAAAAACACAACAGTGTAAGAGAGAAAAGATTCTCATTCAACATAAAGAACACATTCCTCGCAATGGTGGAGGATGAGGCAGCAAGGGGCTGGGGGAGAGAACCACTCTAGATTCCAGAGACTCCAAGGAGAGGCCCCTGGGGGCTGGAGGGGTTCAGTCCCCATGATTCACACGAGGCCAAGACCACGGTGCATGCTGGAGGGGGAGCACACTTCTAGGAGCTGTGGGTCTCTTCCAGCTTTACAAAGAGAAAGGCTTTGAGCCAGATCTTGAGAGACAAGAGAGCATGAGTCTCAGGAGAGAGAGGGTACCAGGCCCCAACTCCAAGGTCAGCTTACTGAGGGTATGAGCCCAACTCCAAGTCCTCTGCTTGGCTTCACGCTCTGTCTGCTATGGCTGTCTTGGAAGTCTTCGTAATCGGGGAACTAGGGGCCCCACGATGTCCCTTCACACTGGGGCTCACAATCCAAGCCACCACCCCCGCCTCGTCATCTCTTCTGCTGTTTGTAGACAGATCCCTCTCACCCCTGCTTCATTTCCCTCGACACCAGGATTCTCCAGCCTGATACATTCTGCTCTCCCTTGAGTGTGCCCTACTTAAGGCTTAATTTACCTCCAGAAGGATGGCACAGGAAGGAATATTTAACTTATCTGTGGGGAAACAAATTCAGCCGGCAGGTTCCTTAGCAACTCAAGAGTTCATCTTATGTTGAAAATGATTATAAACATACTTTAGGGATCGTTCTTGAGAAAGAAGTAAGTTTAAAATCATTATGCTTCATTTAAATGGGATGGGTTGTCGAAAGAAGGCATCCAAAGTGCTTACTCTATGAACAATAAATGTACTATCTAGTGATTATTTCTTGTCTTTAAAATAGGAATGATTCATCACAGATCCCTTTTACTTCATACATAATGCAAGAGAATTACTCGTTCGCAAAGAGCGGCTCCCATTTTCTGTGGCTGTTGCTGGTGGAAACTTGAAATCTGCGTTTTGAATTCTGGCAAAAACAGAACAAAAATGTAGGGAGCTAGTAATCATCCTCAATTGATATATTAATGAATTAGGCCTTCCATATATAGTGAAGGCATTCATCTTGGTGGATATAATTTACTGGGAATATAATAAGGAAATATGTCTATTGAAATATTACTCTCCTGCATATAACATTGTTAATGCCTAGAAATGCTCTACTTTTCCTCTCTGTTCCACTTTTTCCTTTTTTCTTTCTTTCTTTTTTTCTTTTCTTTTTTTTTTTTTTTTTTTGAAGGGCATGGGGCTGGAAATGAAACTGACATAGTTTTCTGTAATTGAATATTAAATGTCACTGAACAAAACTTCCATTGATAAAGCAGAGGTCGGTTGGCAGTTCAAGGCAAATGATCAAGAAAAAGTATTTATAGGGAAAATTGACATTTTCAGCCAATTTGGGTACAGCAGGAAAAGATCATTAGGAAAGAGAGAAAATCGAGTACCACCTGCTTTCTTTCTATTCGCAGAGAATCTGGGAAGATAATAAGTACTCTGAGTTATGGGGAAAAAAGGGAAAATAAAAATTACTATATCATTACCAGTATATTAAATGAAGGATCTGTCCTTTAGATAAATTCTCATTACCTGATTATGATTTTTAACCAGACTAGTCTCTACAGAGGGCCGGTATGACCCAGCACCACAGGTTAAATTCAGAGCTAGCAGTCTGTTGAAAATTATCGTTTCAAAAATTTTTCATTTTCATTTAAATCTGCTTAGGGGCAGGGGTTGGAGCTATGTAGATCTCATTTCTCTGTCAGGATTACCGACTTTAAGTGCTAGGTTTACATATGATTCATCGTGTGTCCCCTAAAGTTCTTGGAATTGGGCCTTTTTCAGAGGAGGACTCAATCAGTACTTACTGAGTGACAAATGATAAATGATGGAGGTAAGTAAGAGATTACATGGTTTTGAAATGATCTTAATAGATTTAAAAACATTACACACAAATATGTGAGTTCCTGAAGTAGTATGTGCACGGAAAATGATTTTTTATTACAGGAAAGATAATTTCATAACAAAGAACAATATGGTTGAAAATAAGAGATTGGACTTTCAAATGTGGAATATGCATCACATGAAAACATACTAGGCAATGTGGCAAGTTTTATATATATATATATATATATATATATATATACACATATATTTATTTATTTATTTATTT
The DNA here is from genome assembly GCF_010015895.1 of Lontra canadensis. Classification (NCBI taxonomy): domain Eukaryota; kingdom Metazoa; phylum Chordata; class Mammalia; order Carnivora; family Mustelidae; genus Lontra; species Lontra canadensis. Next base: position 1,695,901 of record NW_022631079.1, read on the forward strand.
ATCTATATAAATTATAAATGATCAAATCAGTTATGTAAACATTATGTAAACTTTGGGTAGTTTCCTATAATGTTCCAAGATATTAAGCAACACTTAAGATGCAACAAAAGTTATATGTATCTTTCTTTTTTTTTTATAGATTGTATTTATTTATTTGATAGAGATCACAAGTAGGCAGAGAGGCAGGCAGAGAGAGAGAGAGAGAGAGAGAGAGAAGAAGGCTCCCTGCTGAGCAGAGAGCCCGATGCAGGGCTCAATCCCAGGACCCTGAAATCATATCTGAGCCAAAGGCAGAAGCTTAAACCACTGAGCCACCCAGGTGCCCAAATGTATCTTTCAGAATGGACTGAAATTTTTATTATCAAGTGTGATTCCTTTATTTTAAAAAAGGTCTTTTTTTCTTTTCCCTTTTTCTTTTCCTTTTTTTTTAAGCTCCCAATGAACTAAAAATCATCAATGAGGAATATTAGGATTGTAGTGAACTCTTCCAAAAGTAAGTAATATATATATGTACATATATATATAATATATATATAATATAATACATAATATAATATATATATATATATATATATATAAACATTATCAAATAATTTGACGGTCATTGAAACATTGATTTGGAGAACAAACAATGATTATTAGTCCAGCTCTCTTTTTCAATGAATACATCAGAGACACAGAAATGGTATGTGGTCAAGACAAGTTCCCTTAGTTTTTTAGTGACTGAACCCAGAGTAACCTTGCTGTCTTCCTACAGCCTGGGACACTCCCCTAACCACTCTGGTTCCTGGAAATACTTCCTCCTTCCCTCTCTCTCTCTCTCTCTCCCGTTTTGTGTCTTCAATGGACTGCCTTCTATTCAGTCATCCCTGTTGGAGTACAAACACGCCTCAAGCTCCTCTACCTTCAACAATTCTTCCTTGGCCCTACTTTTCATTTTAATCATGGCTCCATTTTAATATTTTACTTGACAGATGAACTTTGAGAGTCTTCTGTTGGATCACTGTTTCCACTTCCCATCTCCCTTTCTCTATGCTTTGGTTCCCTCACCAGCAATGAGCATACTAGCGCCTACTGTACAGGGTTGTTTTGAAAATTAAATATGTCACTATATACAAAGGGCTTAGAAACATGCCTGAATCATGATAAGGCTCAACAAATATTAACTACTATTATCATTACCGACATCTTCATCATTGTATTTCTACACTAAGACCCTTGTTAAATCCAGTGCATTTATTACCAAAACTGTAACATTCAAGAAACACTGTTTTAAGATAATAATGGAAACATAATGGGTTAGTAATTATTGAGTACTCTCTACTCAGTAGGCCTTTGTGTTAAGAGCAAATCCAGTCCTCAGTTTTTCTTTCCAGGGAGATGCCTAGCATTGCTAACTTCATCTTATAGATAAGGAAACCAAGACTCCTGGATACAGCCCTGCCCGTTTGAGCAAGGGTAATTTCCCAGGCAGGCGGAATGATTTCTTAACACACATAGACTTGAAAGCTCAATGTTGTATTTCTGTGAATTAGATGAAATGTTTCTTCTGTCCAGACATCACAACCTCTCATAAAACCACGTGGCACCCCAGAATTCTTCCAATTCACCCCTCACTGTAGGATTTATCCAGGCAGTTCCAAAATGGATAGTATTAGGGGCTCAGGAATGGAGAACCACAGAAATTGGGAATGTGTCCTAATACTAGGTTTTCATTAAGGCTTACACAAATCTCTTTAGCTATACCTCCAGCAGAAGAATGTGGAATATATAAAGTGATTGCCTCCCCCTCTTTACCCTTTAATGGATTTGCCTTTCAGAACTAACCCCTTTTAACAGTTTATAATGTTGTCTTTCCATGAATGTTTAAGTCTAAAAGTTTACGTATGCAGGTAAAAATCCACGTGCTTTTATCAACATAAAGAGTACGTGCCTTAGAAACGTTTCTGTAAAGCTTTTATGTGTCACTGAGTAAGATAGTGATGATTGTAAAGATGACAAAGATAGGAAGGAGGAGAATGAAGAGAGGGAGGAAGAGAAAGTTAATCCTTACAACCATCAGAGGTGTTTGTCAATGTAATACTTATGTTCCAGATGAAGAAACAGAAATGTAAGAAGATCAAGCAACTCGTTCAAGGTCAGTCATGTCGGGATTGAAGTCTGGCGGTCTGGCTCCATGGACCATGTTTCTAGCCAACAAAGTATATTAAACTTTGGAGTTGCCCATAGTACCGCATGCAGATCTGCTCCTTCCTTTTCAGTGGCCGGCCAGAATTCAGCCTCCTGCTACCCATCATAGTGTCACCAGGCCCCTAACAATGGGCACACGTTCCCCCACCCCCATACCCACCCACAGGTGTTTTCACAGTATTTTGAAAATTATAATATATGAGAGTTCAGGTTTAATAACTGAGTTTACCCACATAACACAAGTCAAGTCAGATGAAAGGCTTGCTGAATTTGCTCTAACTTTTCTAAAACAAAACAAAACAAAACAAAAAAAACCATAAAACAAAAAAAAACTGAATAATTAGTCTCAATTACCTATCTTATTTGCAGACATCAAGATTCTACTTTTCTTTAATATACATTTTTCTTAGCCCTTAATCCTGGAAAGCCTAATAGATAACACTCAGTAATACTAATCTTGATACTGATGTATCTGAAACTTTGCATTCATGCTTTATCAGGGGCTCAGAAGATTTTGAAGGAAAAATAATCAGTACTTATTTTTCTTTTGTTTTTGTTTTGCTTATTAACTGGTCGTTTTTATATTGCAATGCCCGTCAAAACAAGCTTTTGCAAGAATGCCATGACATAGCTATTATCAGTTAATCATACTCCAAAAAATGAAGATTTCACACTCCAATTAGAAAAATGGTAACTAATTCGTCAGTGGATTCTGAATCACTAATATATTCACATCATTATTAAGCTGCTCTCTATCCTTCAGCACATAAATCTATTTTCTAGAAATAGTTTTCAGAGGAGATTGAACTCAAAAGATTACACATCTGTATACAGTTCAAAGATGAAGTATATAAAAATGTAAACATAGAAAATGCTGCTTAAAAATCTTTCCATATGGCCTGAAACACTACACCTGACTAACAAGTGTTTCATGACTATCAGTAAACATCCTCACAAAATGTAAGCTCTTTAAATCTGCCCTGGATCAAGAATCATACAAACAAAATCTATGCATGTGAATAGAGAGCTGATTTTTATTTTACAAATAAAATGGCACGAGGAAAAAAGATAAACGGTTTATAGCTCTGTGTACTAAAAAGCCTTAGAAACAATGGCCAACTTAGGGCCACCTGGTTGGCTCAGTTGGTTAAGTGTCTGCCTTCAGCTCAGGTCATGATCCCAGGGTCCTGGGGTGGAGCTCCCAGGATGTCACAATAGTGTTGTATGGGGACAGATTGGGCTCCCTGCTCAGAGGGGAGCCTGCTTCTTCGTCTCCCTGTGCCCCTCCCCTAGCTCATTCAATAAATAAATAAATAAATATATAACATCTTTAAAAACAAAAATACAATGGCTAACCTAGTAGCAAAGGGCAACCCTAAGGTTTAAACTGCGGGTCTCTAAACAGAAGAAACTGCTGATTCCAGTGGTGGCATGAAACATACAAGATGAGCCTGGCCCATCCTATCACATCCGATGATAAGGCAACTGTTCAGGGCTACTAGATCCATGTCAAAAGAACTCAGAATCAAACTTGAATTGGCTCCCTCTGGCCTAAGTTGAGATAATTCGATCATTAATAAGAACTACAATGAAACAAGATGGGATCAGAAGGGAGGCAAACCATAAGAAACTCTTAATCTCAGGAAACAAAGTGAGAGTTGCTGGGGGATGTGGGGGATGGATGCAATGGCTGGGTGATGGGCAATGGGGAGGGTATGCGCTGTGGTGATTGCTGTGAAATGTGTAAGACTGGTGATTCACACACCTGTACCCCTGGGGCCAATAATACATTATATGTTAATAAAAAAAAACAAGAAATACAATGAATTAAAACATACAAAAAATATTTAAATCCATTGGTTCTCTTAGTGGAACTAGTTCATGTAGTAAAGAAAGAAGGCTAGAATGAGAACATCTGAACTTCCAATATCTATCAAATGTTAAAATTTTTAAAGGTCTGATCAAAACTTCCGATGGATACGTGTGTAACAAATAACCATGAAAATTCAGAAAAAGAGAAAGTCAATAAGTTTTAGGACGCTTATGTTTCCTACACAAGATCTACATCTTTTTTGCCATTAAATCCATGTTTTACTTAGAATAAAATTATTTTTAGTAAGTGAAATAACATTGAGAGAAAACATAAAAGCAGGTAAAAGCACCACTGGATAAAATCACTGGTGATATATGCTTAAATATGACACTCATGAGGGGAAGACAGAATCTCTAGAAATTACTCAGCATTCCACTGACTCACACCCAAACATTTAATTTGGAAAAAAAAAATTAGTTTTCATCATTACAACTTAGTAGTTCTGAAACCTCTGGCCTTTTTTACCAGAATGAATTAACTGATGACTTTAAAAAGGAGGGAGATAAAAAGCCTACTGATATTAAAAAAAAAAAAAAAAAAAAAACAGATTTACGATAAAAACACGGATTACTATAGTTTCAGAAACAGGGTGTTTTTATTGTGATTTCAGGGAGCTCAGAATGCAATTTGGATTGAAGATAACTAATTCTTTCAGGGTCAGACAGAAATCCAACGTTTCCAGACAGCCCAGTTTGTTTGATCAATAAGTTCTGGCTGCTCCCACTGTGATAGCCATTTAATTTGTTTTATGTCCCACACAGCTCTTTGTCACAATATAGCCCATCTTTAATTAGTCCTAGGTGAGATACAGACCCCTGGGTCCCTCCTCCATTCTCCAAGAACTGCCATGACTGAAATGTTACCAATATGCACAATCAATAGATCCAAACTTCTAAGAGAGGTCTTGGGATTATTCTAAGACAATACTATACATAAAATTTGACTGTCCTGTGGTCTACTTGTGGGTCTTAAAAACTTACTTGGATATCTAGTAGAAATGTGAATTAATCCTTATGTCTCCGTCCCAAGAATGGGGAGCTGATTTCTTGGCTGACAGTTGTCCATGGAGGAATTCATGGGGCAGACCAGAGTGAAGGAAATAAATTGATGACTGATCAAATGAATGAATGAATGAAATCAAGGGGTCACGTGTGAACTGAAGATAACCAGGTGTCATGGGCCAAGAATTATGATCAATCCAGTTCTGTGTTTCACTGCAATGCCTGGAATGCTTATGTATATTTACCTAAAGCTATAGTTCAAGTCCTCTTAGAAGACTGGAAACTCTGAAAGCAAAGGGCTTCCCTTCACTGTCTTCCCATGTAAGATAATCTGTAGCATATAAACATTTACAGAAACAAACTTATTCTCAATTATGATCTCCTCTAATCAACAAATATTATCACTAGAGGCCATGTTGCCATGGTAACCATTACTCTGTATCAAGATCCAAGCATTCCTATTATTTGGCTATGCAAATGAAATTGTTTTGCTTTATTTTTTGTTGTTGTTGATGTTGTTGATTAGCAGAAGGCACTATAGAGAATTGGGGAGTGTAGGCTTCAAAATCAGACTATCTGGGGGTGCCTGGATGGCTTAGCTGATTAGCGCCCAGCTCAGGCAATGATCTCAAGGTCATGGGATCAAGCCCCACACTGGGCTCCACACTCAGCTTGGAGTCTGCCTGGGATTCTATCTCTCCCTCTGCCCCTCCCCCTGCTCATGGGCACTCTCTCTGTCAATCTCTGTCTCTCTCTAAAATAAATAAATAAAGTCTTGTTAAAAAAAATCAGACTGTATTTGAATTCTCATTCTTTTATACATCAATGTCTATATGCCTCAATTTATTTATAAAATGGGGATAAAGATAGAACCTCTAGAAATTTTTTGAGGTTTAAATAAGTTATATAAAAGGTAAAACAAGGTAAGTAACAAAACAACTGCTCACTAAATGTTGTTATCATCACTGATTTACCTCAAGTTTGGAATGCAGATATTTCCTCTCCTACCATCTTACAATTCGAAGATTAAACCCCACATTGAAGTACAACAGTACTCGCTTTTTTCTGGCTGATTTTTAAACCTAGTCTTAATGAGCAATCTAGATCAACTTTTAAGAAGGAAGAGAAGTTTCTTGAGGAAAGAAGGAAATAAAAACCTCTGGGGAAAACATGTTGGGTGGGGAGTCAGATATGATTTCTCTACATTTAAAAGAAGAGCAGAGATGAGTCTAAAAGATGGTGGGAGGCTATCAGAATGGGCCAATATGGTGAAAGGATCACTTGGAGTTTGTCTAAGAAGACAGAATTCCCATTGTCTCCAAATGACCAGTGATTAGACACGGCCAGAGACTGCCAAGATGGGAGCTATTGGATGTCTGAGAAACACAGAGGAACCCCATTACCACCCATGGAGTATCCAGCTCAGACTCCAGCAGGAACCTCCTCTTCCCCTGGAGAGAACATTATGACTTTATCATCTACTACCTTACTCATATCCTGGAAGACATATTATTTCATAACTCATAAATTGAGTTGACTCAATTTCTTTCTTTCTTTTCTTTGCCTTTTTTTTTAGAGAAGGGTGGAGGAAGAGTTGAGTGAGGAGAGAGGGAATCTCAAGTAGGCTCCATGCCCAGCACAGAGCCCAACATGGGGTTGGATCTCACAACCTTGAGATTATGACCTGAGCTGAAATCAAGAGTCTGATGCTTAATCGATTGAGCCATCAGACACCTTGAGTTGACTCAGTTTCTAATAACTTTGTGTAGACCACTCCCTACTCCCCTCCTGAATGAGGACATTGGTAAACCCAAGAAAGGGAGACTCAGGACAATTAATATGGGGGTCCTGTTGATGTTCTCTACTCATGTACTCTTGAGAGAGGAAGTCAACCAGCTGCAAAGCCCCTGAGCCCAAAGCCCATTGTTTCCTATCTTCTTTCCCTGTCACTTCCTGGATGCTAACCTAGGATAATTAAACTAAACATTAAAAAAAATAAAATCTTGGCAGTCATTTGTGACTCTATTAATTACTCATATAGCACTATTGTAAAGATTCTTTTTCTTCTGGTTTTTTACCCATATCCTTCATTTATACTTTGACTGCATATGGCATGCATTTGCCAAATGTGACAATCTATCACAATAATGAAAGTACACAAATTCAATAAACGAAAAGGATGAACATGTGGAAAATACAAAAAGGAAATTTGTATTTAGAGAGAAGACAAATCAATGTCTTTTATTCCAACGGAATGTAAAATAGAGACACAAAAATCTATTGATGAGTTGTTAAGCACGGAATCAGAGAACAATGCGATTTTAGGGCATTTGTAACTATTTGTAACTATTCATCTGAGAGGACCCTAAGCCTAATTTCTTAAACTTGAAGGACTCAGTAACTTGAAAAAAAAAACAAAACTCAGCCCTAAATCTCCAGAGACACTCTAAAAAAGTAGTCTAATAATTTTCATATTTTCTGTAAGCAATTTTTTTCTCTTTAGGAAAAAAACACAATTCCCAGCTGCAACAGGACAAGTGGGAAAGATAACTAGAGTAGTTAGTGCTAGTCAATCCTTGAGACTTATTAATTAATTTTCTTTTCCTATTGCAGCCAGTTAACATAATTTTTGCATATACAAACTCCAGCAAATCAGAGAAGGAGAAAATAGGGGGCAAAAAAATCAGGACTTGGGAAGAATGTAAATTAGCCTTCGTCTCATAGCTTCAGATTCTCGACACCATCCCTTCTGAGGGGGTTTATCAGGACCTGCTGCTGTTTGAGTAACTTATGTTCTAGACATTCCTGAATATACGTGATGATATTAGCAGCAAGATGGCTTCCTGCACTGAAATAAGACTCCATTTTCCCTTCTGACAGCCTCTTCAGGCTGACAGATACACTGAGGTTGTGGACAGTGTGGTAGAAATGAGTAAGGCCAGGTCAAGAGTGGAAACCATGAGTGCAAGGGCTCCACCTGGAGGAAGACCCCCGCTGGGCCATTTTGTAGAACTGGACACTGAGGCTGAGAGAGGTCACTGACCATAGGCCACAGAACTAGGAAGAGGTCACAAGCAAAGAAAATACACTTTTGAGTCGAAAAAGGATAAATTTAGATGCTACTCAGAAGCTTTATCAAGTAAATCAAACTCTTTATTAAGAAAATGCCCTTTCCTCGTGAATTCTTCATGAAATAATCTAAATAAGAATCCCTACATTAACTTTGATTTGGAGTTAGTAGCTTACAAGGCTTATTTCTCATGAGCAATTGATCCAATTCCTTTAACTGAAAAGTGAAAGAAGTTTTTATGTTTTTAAAACTTGGCTTCTGGAAAGCTCAGAATTAACCTTAGCTTTTATTTTTTTAATGTTTTGTAAAGATTTATTTATTTATTTTGAGAGATGGGTAAGGGCAGAGGGAGAGATAGTCACAAGCAGAGTTCATGCTGAGCACAGAGCCCTTTGGGGACTCGATCCCAGGATCCTGGGATCATGACCCGAGCTGAAACCAAGAGTCAGATGCTCAACCAACTGAGCCACCCATGTTCTCTGTCTTGCTCCACTCTTTTTTTTTCCCTCCCCCCATGCCTTATTTTATGTCTGGCTTACTTAAAGCTTCAGTCTTCACTTCTCCTAAAATATGTTAATACAATTTTTAACGTATAACTGGTGGAAAAGTCAAAGGCAATTTCTTTCCTTTTTTTTTTTTTTAAAGATTTTATTTTTATTTATTCGACAGAGAGAGATCACAAGTAGGCAGAGAGGCAGGCAGAGAGAGAGAGAGGAGAAAGCAGGCTCCCTGCCAAGTAGAGAGCCCTTTGCGGGACTCGATCCCAGGACCCTGAGACCATGACCTGAGCCGAAGGCAGAGGCTTAACCCACTGAGCCACCCAGGCACCCCAAAGGCAATTTCTTAAGAAAAAAAGGATAAAAGGATACACCCCTTAGGGGCCAGAGGCCAGAGCCACCCAGGTGCCCCAAAGGCAATTTCTTAAGAAAAAAAGGATACACCCCTTAGGGGCCAGAGGCAGTTTACCTTCCCTGATCTGTAGTATGTAAAGACTGCTGCTGTTTTCTTTGGAGAGAGGCATGGCCTTGTCTGTCCCCATGGGCCACTTAAGGCATGTCTTTGGTTCATTAAGAAGGAGCATAGTTTTCTATGCTTAACCGCAGTGGACTCTCTCTTTTTCATTCTTAAATGGGAAATGGTGCTTCCAAGGTGTCGTTATTTGCAATTAATTACCTGACCTGAAAAATGATCGCATCTTGCTTCCTTCTAGTCTCCAGGATTCTATGCTCATCAGAGACAGGCTCTCTTGTCCATACTTTTCACATCTTGGCTCTCCTGCTTGTGTCATAACACAGTGTTGCTGACTTATCTGTTACGCCTTTCGAAAGTAGTAGGTGAAACATGAAGACCAGGGACAGCTCCGTACCAAAAAAAGAGTTAATGTTCTGTTTGCTTTTTGTTTTTTTATAGTTTCTAGGTTAAAAAGCACTTAGCACAGCAAGGATTCGATGAATGAAAAATAATAAAACTCAATCACATATTGAATATTGAAAGAGTAATAAGATAGGTTTCCATGTGACTGCTTAATGCACATAGGGCACCTTTCTGCTCACCTCCAAGCTCTAGACCCCGCAAGCTTACTCGTTTTAGAGACTCAGCCCTATAGGGATTGCTTGAACTATTACTTATTCCTGGGATTTCAAGAAAGGACTTCCACTGTTATTCTAAGAAAAAGATGCAAAATGGAGTATATACACCTAAAATAAAAAAACCCTGTCAACTTTTCAAATACCCCACAGAAAAAGAGATGCAGTAAGACCATGGTACTCTATCGTTCAACTCTGTAAAAAGCTCATTAGTACAAGCCAACACAATTATCAACCATAACTCTGGATTGTTTTGATCACTTTTTTAAAACAATTTATTTGAGAGAGAGAGAGAGAGAGAGAAAGCAAGAACATGAGTAGGGGCAGAGGGAGAGGAAGCAGTAGACTCCCCACTGAGCAGGGAGCCCGATGGAGGACTCAGTCCCAGGACCCAGGGATCATGACCTGAGTCGAAGGCAGACAGTCACACGACTGGGCCATGCAGGTGTTCCCATTTTAATCATTTAACTGGTGAAAAATGCACAATCCTTATCTCTGGGCACATCGGTGATCACTTATCTTTCTTCCTTTCTTACCTACCCACACTTAGCTACCTTCATTAGTTCATATTGCAGGGCCCAGGCTGACAATCACTTTTCACTGAGAAGGTTTCAGAAGGAAAACCTGAAATGCGCATCCCCATGTCAAATCATCCCAAGATGCCCAGACGTCAAGCTAGGCCCTATCCATAGTTGATCTACCTTGTTTCTACCTTAGCACTTAGCAAAGGGCACCTTGTTCCATACATCCGAGCTTTTCCTTGAAAGGAAGAGAAAATCATTAAGTAAATCACAGCATTCTCCCCCATTTACTACCTATAGCTTCAAAGGCTTCAAGACAGGGGAGAATAGCTTAGAAGAAAGAAAAAGAAAAGAGGTGGTTGGGGCGGGGGAATCCGGTAAGTAAAAAGTCACAAAGAGCAACAAACAGAATGAGCCAGGAATGAAACAGATCCTATGTTCTGGGTGGGCAGGTGAGTGAGTAGAAAAAGCTCTCGTGGGCCTGGGGGCAGTGGTCCCAAAGCTTATCATCCCACGTGCAATATCCCAGTCACTCTAGGCTCTTGAGGTAGCCTAGAACCATTCGCTAACTAAGTATTTATTGAACACGGTTCTGTGCCAGCCATAGTGGTGCTCTCCTGGAGACGGTTTTCAACACCAGCCGGCTCACGCTTGCAATCTCCGTCCCAATCACTGAGTACTGCACATGAATAAAGCATAAAATGAATAACTGATTACATAATGAATAGGACTCAGATACTGTTTCATCTAACCCTGTTAATTTATAGAATTAATTTTGGCAAATCAATGGCTTTGATTTTGAATACGGCTAACTACTGGCAAAGCTCAAGGCAAAAGCCAAAGTCTTCGAGCTCCCCCGGAGATTTCTTGGTTGTCAAATAGATTCAGACACCAATAAGAAGGGTGTGATGATTGTTAAAAAAAAATTACGCAAACCCGCATATTTAAACCCTTTTTCTTTCTACAAAGAACATTAGGCAGCTTACAGTTTAAAGACAAAATGAAAATCAGACTAAGCCCCCAATCAGAAGCTCCCCATCATCCGTGACTTCATGAATTTCTCTTAAATGTTGAGTTTTCTTGCATGTTACGCTCAGGCATTGTTCTAGCTGAACTAGGAATTTGTTTCAATACCCTTATGAAATTCATCCTTGCCCTACTCGTGTAGCTATCCAAATGATTAGAAACTGAAGATCTATTATTTGTCCTCTCTTTATTTTGTGACCTTGGATGATTTAGTTAATATTGTTTAGCTAAATTGTTTCCCTATCTCTAAAGTTTCTAGAGAGGCCAGATTGAGCAACTGGCAAGTGATAAACCAAGTGATTAATTTAGACCCATAATTACTACTGAATTGATGAACAGGAGTCACAGGCATTCTACACTGAGTTTCTTGGAAGAGAGAAATAATGCGTTAAAGCAATTCACATGAATTCATACATTGTTTATACCAATTGTGCCAAAATGGCCATCTGTCTAGGGCATTTTTTAAAATCTAATTATAATTTGGCACATTGCTTGGTTTTTCTTGACCACCGCTCAAGAATTGGTCAACAAGTGTCTTTCACGACACATTGTCCGCAAGTGAATTTTGACCGCTGACATTCTAGGAGGTGGAAAAAAAATTCTGTTCCTAAATCCTGATTTAAGTTGTATTTTAATTTTGATCTGGGACAATTTTTATGTAATTGTGAAGTTTCTCTTCTTAGAGTACCTGTGTTTACATCAAAAATGGTGTTTTATTAGCTTATGTTTACATAGTACAGTTTCATTCCACAACGATATTGTAGGTGACTGCATACTAACCTCTTCTATTACAATAAAGTCACCATTGCATTTTCCTTCCAATCTATTTCAACCCAATCCCACCTAATTTATGTTTTCATGATTTCTATTTGTTGCTCCTGATAGAGGTATTATATTCTCTGCCCAGTATCTAAATGCAGGGCAGACCACTATATTCTGCATGCCAGTGCAAATTCCCTGTGTTCCTAACCAGTCCTGAACACTGCTTTACAATCTCACCTCCAAACCACACAGATGTAATTTATTGTGACTAGGGCAAAGCTGATAATTAAGGATTGTCAGTACTGCCTGAAATGGAAGGATCCTTATTTTAACCAACTCATTGGAGAAGACGTCTAACCACGTTAAGGGGAAATACTCCAGGATTTGGGACAAGAACACAGAAAACAGATCAGATCAAATTATGTTTCTTGCCTGCTCTAAACCTGGAATGGCCCTCCTGAAATACATAGTCAAGTCTCACATCTGTAGACGGATGGTCAAGGTCACCCTTGGACTAGTTCCAATTCCAGTTCTTCATATACTCGATGCTCCAATTATACCCAATTATACCTTTGTAAGATATATAGAAGCCGACAATGTAACCATCGAGTCGCTTATGCTTCTCCTTCCCTTGACAAATTTCCCCTTCCTTTTCTGTCAAGATACTATTCACAGTACATGTCTCATTCCTTACCACCTACTCTATAAAGCTCTTCTAGTACCTAGGTTAAGTGTATTGCTCTCATAGAGCTTTTAAAAACCTCCATTAAAAAGCATGTATTTCATTCTGCCTTACCTCATGTACTCCTTTCTCTAGTCTGACTGATAATGTGACCAGCCTCAGAAATCTTCACAGGCTCTAAAACACCACACATCGGTGAGCAATACATTGCTATTAAATTAAGAACTGGGGAGGCTACTCCCTTAAAAGAGGGGTTTCAGAGCACAGCACAGTTCCTCATTAACAATGAAAAATGTTCTGTCTATTGTTGTTGTAAAAATCTACAGCTAAAGGGTCATCAATTGGCCAAGTTAAGGTTACAGATAAATTTTGTCGGGCTTACGTCATGTCCAAAAAAACTGAGCCAACATTTTTCAGCCAGGAGATTTCTTGTTAAAAAGTCTGAATTTTTGCTTCTTCTGAAAAGAATCTGAAACCACTGGGCCTTACTTCCCAATAACAACCATCTGGGGGCTCCTGGGAGCCTCAGTCGTTAAGCGTCTGCTTTTGACTCACGTCAAGATCTCAGGGTCCTGGGATTGAGTCCTGAGTCTGGCTCCCTGCTCTGTGGGGAGTCTGCCTCTCCCTCTGCCTGCAGCTCCCCCTGCTTGTGCTCTCTCACTCTGTCAAATAAATAAATAAAATCTTTAAAAACAAAAAACAGAAAAACAAAAACCCACCATCTGGGGAGCTGGGTGAGGGGAGGGATGGTTAGGTTGGGCATGCAGCCTCCTTTCTGCTGCAGATAACACCAGTCTCCTTTGTCCCCATAGTGAAGGGGCCAGTTGCCATTTATTATCAAATGCACTCCTTTATTTATTTATTTTTTTGCTTTTTGTTGTTGTTTGTTTTTTTAAGACTTTATTTATTTGAGAGAGAGAAAGTGAGTGGGAGGGACAGGAAGAGAGAATCTGAAACAGACTTCAAGCTCAGTGTAGAGCCAGATGCAGGGCTCAATCCCACCAATGCAAGGTCATGACCCCAGGGGAAACCAGGAGTTGGACGCTTAACTGACCCAGCCAACCAGCTGCCCATTTATTTATTAATAGTCCTTAAATATAGCTCTGTAATCAGAGATCTGTTAAAAGTATTATAAATTCTTTTAAAAAATGCTTAACCAGGAAAGCCATGTGGTTTTTTCTGAATTCATGATTTTAAGTTATCTGACCTAATTTATACATGCCTTTGAGTTTGCAGTGGTTTATATTTTCCTCTGCCTCAGAATGTTCAGCTAAACTGTTTGAGGACCAAGAATTTGTTCAGATAAAGAGTAAGCCTATGTCATCATCAGGATGGTAATACTATGATACTGATCAACTGTTTTCTCTTAAAGTAGAGTAGGAACAGAAAGTCAACAAAGTAGCTGTGGAAAGACTCAAGGGAACTATTCTTCTAAATATGTGAGTGGTGGCCTCTAGACCCCCACAACCTCTATCTGAAGCTAAGGGTCTGTTGTCAGCCAGAATCCTTTGCTGATCATAGTTAAGCAAAAATGGTCCAAATCTAGTGATAACCAACTAAATGCAAAGATTACATGAGCTTAAAAACATGACTTGCTTACTTGGACAGAGTCTCTTAAAGAAGGAATTGGACAGAAGTGGGCAACATTTGGAAACGATTAAGGCTCAAAGCATCACCCTTCTACTGGAACAAACTTAACTATTCTTTTCAAAAAGAAACACTTACTCTGTCTGTCACGAAGGACTCACCACATTCTGAATTATTTTTACCAGCCAAAAGGGGCACGCATGGATCAGCACTCTCATCTCCACCGCATGAGAATCAGAGACCCCGCATAAGGCAACCAGACCCAGTTCAACCACTAAAGAGAGCATGTTTTTAGCTACAAGCATAACTTTGCCCTCAATTTACTTTCCATCTAAAATCTTTTATTCCCAAAGTAATTAGAAAATACCTTATAGTGATGGAAAATATCAACTCACTAGGGGAGCAAAAATAGATAGGATTAACCTGGCTGACCCACATAGGCAACAATTCGAATGAATGATAATGTGAGCATGGAAGGAGAAAGCAAAATCTGATCCTGAGCTTTACTGTCTTAGAGCTGGCTGTATTTATTGTGGTGGGTGTACATGTGTACGTGTGTACACATTCACAAAAGCATCATGACTCTACACAATCCAAAAAGCAACTAGTTTCCAAGTTTCCAGCACACAGAATATTTGACTGATGGCATTTTTTCCCCTTGTGTCTTAAAAACGACCTATATATCCTTTAAATTCATGTGAGGGGGCGCCTGGTGGCACAGTTGGTTAAACATCTGACTCCTGGTTTTGGCTCAGGTTGTGTTCTCTGGGTCATGGAATCAAGCCTGGCATTGGGCTCCCCACTCAGCAAGGAGTCTGCTTTAGATTCTCTCTCTCCCTCTGCCCCAGCCACTTAGGCTCTCTCTTTCAAATAAATAAATAAAAATCTTAAAATCATGTGAGGTAACTCCTTATAGCAAACAAATTGTTTCTTCTCTAATCTGCTAGATTTATCCAATATTAAAGCAATCTGGAATTCCAGTGGGGGGGGGAGAAAGAAAGAAAAGAAAAGAGAAAGAGAGAGAATTCTAATAATATGATTTCCTATCCTTTAGAGCAAATCTCTTTTGACCTAGACCTCCAGCAGGAAATAGATTTTACACAATGATTTAACACACACACAGTTGAAACTAAATTTACTGAAACAAGATTCTTAGTGATGCTACATTTCTATATTTTCAATTATGTTCCATTCTATTTCATAAAAACAAAAAAGCTAGCTGTATCCCCCACCCACCCCAAAAGTGATTTTACAGCTCAGTAGCACATCATAACTTGCAATCTGAAAACCTTGAAAGTGTTTACTCTCAGAGGCACTTACCAGCATGGTCTATTTAACTTATTAGCTAATTGGGGAAAATAGGAAAAAATTTAAATGTGGTGAATAAAAATACACATGGTTGGGACGCCTGGGTGGCTAAGTCAGTTAAGTGTATGACTCTTGATTTTGGTTCAGGTCATGATCTCAGGGGTGAGAGATCGAACCCCGAGTTGGGCTCCATGTTCAATGTGGACAAGTCTGCTTATCCTGCTCCCTCTGCTCTTCCCACCACTTATGCTCTCCCTCTCAAATAAATAAATAAATGATAAAAATAGACATTAAAGCTGTGTTGACAGAAAACACATATTAATTTGCCATTAAAAATAAGACTACAGGAAAACTATGACAAATGGACTTGATTATCTGTAAGAATTTTAAAACGTTAACAAGAGGCATCCATCTCTCTGGGCCCCGAACTTTCATCAGGCATTAGAACTTCATAAAGAGATCAAAAGTCAGTCAGGAGGGCTCCCTTACACATGTCCTGTGGAATTCTTAGTCACCTCCGCCAATAAAGAACATAAAGCACTTATTCTGTGCCAGCTCTCGGCAGAGCCACCCATCTACCCTCTCTCCCCTTTGTAGATGAGGAGGAAAATAGAGTGTTTACACAGTCTACCCAAGCTTTCACTCTGGACATTTTTTTCTCATGCACCTCATTCTCTATTCAAACTGAACTATTCTGAGTTTTCCAAGCCCACCAGATTCTTTGGTGCATCTACACTTTTGCACTATTTTTTAAAGAAAGATTTGATGGATTGATTGATTTTAGAGAGAGCATGAGAGAGTCCAAGGAGGGCGGTGGCAGAGGGAGAGGGAGATAGAGAATCTCATGCAGACCCCCCCCATGAGCATGGAGCTGGAAGTGGGGCTCAATCTTATGACCCTGAGATCATGACCTGAGCTGCAGTCAAGAGTCTGATGCTCAACTGACTGAGCCACTCAGGTGTCATTCATTATATATTATATATATATAATACTAATATATAATATATAATATATATTATATATAGTTTATACATGTATTATGTATTGTATATAAACTATATACAGAATATAGTTATTTACATATATAAATAACTGTATATATTATTGAAGTATAGTTGACACACAATGTTACATTAGTTTCACGTGTACAATACAATGATTGGACAAGTTTATACATTAGGCTGGGCTCCCCACACCTGTTGCTCCCAACTGTCACCGCAAAACACCGTTACAATACCATTAACCACATTCCCTGGGCTGTGCCTGTTGTTCTCTGAGACTGATTCATTTCTTAGGTGGAAGCCTGTACCTCCCACTCCCCTTCACCACTTTTGCCCATCCCCCACTCCTCTGGCAGCCATCCATTTGCTCTCTGTAGTTATGGGTCTGTTTCTGCTTTCTTGGTCATCGTTTTGTTTTATAGCTTCCACACAGGAGTAAAATCGCATGGGATTGTAAAAGCTCACTGAAGAATGAGGGACTATCCAGCTTCCAGTTTTTACAGGGAGTCCTAAGCTTTGTGACACGCATGACAATCAGTGACCAAGTCATTCCCATGACCGTGGCGAATACTTCTTCCATATATACCAATAAAATGTGAATTTCCTTTCCTTTGTCACAACTTGGATCGTATAAGATGCCTGCAGATACCAAGATAAGGGGTAGCATTTGACCTCAGCAGCACTGCGTTGCCAGTAAAATGAAATTCTCATTGCAGTTTCCATCTTACTGGTAAGCAGGGTCTCAATCAATGTTCAACGGGAAATAGATTTCAAGTTAGATGAACAACAAACTCCACGAGGACTGAGGTGGGGAAAAGAGCGACATAAGCTGTTGTTGGCCTGGAAGAAAAGCTGCTGCTTTCTCACTGTCTCTGATTGTTCATGGATGTTGTTCATGGATGAGGCTCCTGGAGGTCTGTCTGATCAGGGTATCCAGAGATGATTAAAAAAAAAGTGAGCCCATGTACTCCCTTCAAAAGAGCCAATAGCAGGGTGCCTGGGTGGCTCAGTTGTTGGGGGTCTGCTTTTGGCTCAGGTCATGATCTCAGGGTCCTAGGATCGAGCCCACGTTGGGCTCCCTGCTCAGCGGGGAGTCTGATTCTCCCTCTCCCTCTGCTGTTCCCTCTGCTCAATGGCTCTCTGTTTCTCTCTCTCTCCCTCTCTCTCTATCGTGTGCACACTCTCTCTAATGAATAAATAAAATATTTTAAGAAAAAGATCTAATAGCTTTATCAAAGCAGAATTTATGTATCCTAAGATTTGCCCATTTTAAGTGATTCATGGTTCAACAACGTTTAGTAAACATACAGACCTATGCCACTCTTACAAGTGCCAATCTTAGAGCATTTCCATCACCTCCAGGAAATAGCCGAATTGGAATTAATCCCTATTCAAGCCCCCAGGGAATCATTAATCTTTCTGTTTCTATGGATTTCTCTTTTCTGAGGAAGCACGTTACATAAATGGAATTAACTCATCTGTAACCTCTCCCATCTGGCTACCTGCACTTAGCATAATGCTTTGGAGGGTCACTCGTTTTGCTGCATATATCAGTGAATCATTATTTTTTATTGCCAAATAATATCTGAAGCTGCGGGTACAGCACACTTGGTTTATCCATCCGGCAGTTGAGGGACATTGGATTATTTCCAGTTTCTGGCTGCTTTTAACAATGGTGCCTTGAACATTCTTATGCAAGTGTGGACTTCTGTTGTCATTTCTCTTTGGATACCCATAAGGAGGGTTTCAGAGTAATACAGTAAATCTATATTTACATTTTTAAGAAATTGCCAAACTTTTCCCAAAATGGTTGGACCACTTTATAATCCTACCAGCAATGTGTAAGAGTTCTCTTTTTGCCACATCTTCTCTACATAGTTCTTGTCTTTTTTTGTTTTTAATATTACCATTCTAATCCACATATTCTTAAGACTTCCTCTTAAGTATTTTCCTGTACTCTAAATTCTGTAGTATATAGGACATCCGACTTCTCTAAGAGCCAACTAAAAAAACACCAGTCTATCCTACTCCTAAATTAAATTGATTTGGGGGACAGAGTATGATAAGAATGAGAAACTTCCAAGCAATAAAATAAAAGGGCCTTATTCCAAGTACATCCTCTTATAGATAATCCAAAATAAAAAATGCCTTTGGTTTCTTTAAACAAAGCGGTACACAGACACCAAATGCAGGTTAGGATCCTTTGCACTCTATGCATATCATTTCTCACCCATAATATAAGGGGCAGTTCTATGGATGAGAAAACAAACATTTGCGCATTGTAGAAAAATAGAAAACAATGCAGCAAACAAAAACCCATCATAGTCCCACCATTTCCATTTTGATAAATTTCACTCTTTCTCTTATTGATGTATACATGAATTTTACATATACTTTCATCGCAACAAAGATTATGCCTACAAGGTACCAAGAATCCAGAGTTTTAATAAAATTTGGGCGTTTCCCATAGTTAGAAACTTTTGTAAAACCTGGTTTTCAGATGGTATAGCAGCTTGTCATGAGAATATACCATAATTTAACCACTTCTTTTGTTCAACACACTCATTATTCACTGATGCCTGTGATGCTTTGAGGAACATCTTTGCATTCATGAGTTCAAACCACACATGAGGAGAGGCACTGGGAAGTCTGAGCTCCTCCAGAAAAGGACAACCCTTGGGGATCCTGAGTATGCTCAGCTGGAAAAGAAAAGACTTGAAAGACTCTACAAGATAGAAAAATTTGAAGTGGTGACACATAAGCGGAATTAGATCCTAAAAAGCTCTGCAGATAATAAGTAAAAAGTTTTTACAGCAGCATTGGTTAGAAGGAGGCAGATTTCTACTCACTGTAGAGAGCAACAAATGGAAGCGTATACAGAAGGCACAGCTTAATGGAACAGCTTCCATCCTCCTCAGTGTCAGTGGCATTTGGCAGAGAATAGGGTCTCTTCTCACACCTAAATGTTGAAAGAACTCTTCCCCCCAAATCCCTCCATGAGAAGAATTGGTCCAAAACCTGGTTTGCATCCATCACTCCTGGAAGCCTTTGGGCACCCTCAACCATCTCTGTGCTTCTAACTGTCCGTGATGAAGTGGAGCCCCAGACATTTTAGGAGTTCAAAGAAACTTCAATTCTCCAACTTATGAATCTAAGGCCAAGCATGATCTCATAGGGGAGGCACTTTTCTGTCATTTTATGCCAGTTTAGGGGAAAATGAGTGTTTGATGGACAACCATGGAACTCTTAGAAAGTTTCTGAGTCACTCATCAGCCCACAGAGGTCCATGGTCTGTGGAATGATGTATAGGATATATTTTTAAGAGGGGAAAAAAGCAAGCATAAGAACAGCAGAAATCACATGGAAATTCTTGCATGGCTTTTCCAAGGGCACACAAACAAAACACCCAATAAAACAAAACATCAGCACCAGCCATCAGCGTGGGCAGCAGCTTTAGGGATGCACAGGGAAAGATAAATTCTGTGAAGAGAAAAATGCAGAAGAAAAGTGCAAGAAGTTTAGCAGACGTCCATGCGAGCATCAACATGAAAACAAGCAAGTCGAAGAAAAGTGTTTCTCCTTCTCTTCTGGCTTTTCCCTGGCAAAAGAGAACACTGGCTTTTCCCTGCGTCCCTGACTATTCCACAAATAATCCCATAGCATTCCTTCCTTAAGAAGTGGGATTCCGGGGCACCTGGGTGGCTCAGTGGGTTAAAGCCTCTGCCTTTGGCTCGGGTCATGATCCCAGGGACCCGGGATTGAGCCCCACATGGGGCTCTCTGCTCAGCAGGGAGCCTGCTTTCCCCACCCCCTCTGCCTGCCTCTCTGCCTACTTGTGATCTCTGTCTGTCAAATAAATAAAATCTTAAAAAAAAAAGAAGTGGGATTCCATCATAAAACAGGAAAAGTGATGTCGACTAGAGCAAGCTATGGTGTCAGTGTATGAAGTTTTTACCAAAAGTTTGTTTCCAGAGCTGATATCACCCCAGCTCTACTGTGTTTAAAGCAAACTTTATGAGAAACCTATAAAATGCAGACAGATTCCAGTGTGATATGACCGACCTCTACAGGTATGGAAGTTTTTGTAAACGTTCACACACATGACAGACAGAGAAAATGTTTCTGTTGGTGGTGGTGTGTTACATGCGTATTTTTAAGTGAGGGAAAAATCAAGTACTTGTCCTTGTCACTTACAAAGCCGGGTGTGAGAGTCAGTCCCTGTCTCACAGGTCAGCTTTACTTTGAAGAAAACATATTTTCTAGTAATGGGTGAAAAGAATCCCAGCCATGTAGGTGAAATGGGGCGCTAAGGTTACATTGGAAACCTAAGGATGTGTGTGTTCAAGACCTTGCCGTTTGGGAAAGTGAAACCCAGGGCCAATCATTTTCTCAAAAAGATCTGATCAGCTTTCTTATACAAGTCAGATGGGCAGCAAGCACTGTCCTTGCCCACACGCTTCAACAATTATGGCCCAATTGTTCATTAGTATGTCTCTGTGGAGGAGTACACTACATACACTTACTGAAATGTTAAATCGAGGACTTACCGGCATATCATCTTACTTAGAAATTAGAGTCTACCGATTTGTCTCAGACATACACAAAATATTTCATTTCCATAACCGCTTGTAATTAACAACTAAGTCTATAACCAGCAAGTGATGCTGTTTTAGATTCCTGAGGGCAATCCTGAAAGCTTCACGTTTTGATGACTCCCTCTGCTCACACAGAGAGTTTCCGTGGTCTTTCAAGTTGGGGAAAGTGGGATCTGTTGTGAATATAAAGGCACTCCCTCAGGAGGTCCTCAGAATCCATCGCTCTCTGAAAGTGCCGAGTAGGAGGTTTTCTCTGTGAAGGTGAAGAGTCCTTAAGGCACAGGACTCAGACCGCCAGTTTCTTCCAAGTTAGGGACTCAAGCCCTGCAAGATGGCCTGAATCTTGAGGACTGATACATAGAACATAACTCAGAAGGGCAGAGCAGGCATGCCTGAGTGGATTTTGTATATTTCCTGCAGGGGCACACATTTCCCACACTTCACAACAGCCAAATGGCTTCAAATTTGGCATAACATAGAGTTGGAAAAGAAGCAAATGCAACCAGAGTGCAGAGAAATGGAAAGGACTGTTCAGGGCTGAAGGCAAGGGAGCCAGGCTGATCAGGGTAAGTCACGTTACAAGTATGTTCTTTTCTTCTCTTTTTCCCCAGACATTTTCAATCACTTTTGATATGGTGCCTAAGCAATAAACTAAACCAAGAGCCCAGATTTGACTTGGAAAGCTGTGGTTAATAGTAAATTTGAGTTAAAACATGTGTCTCTCTTTCCAACAGACAGGCCACAGAAGAAACAGGTTTACCAGATTTCAAGAAGTGTAAATACACTAAAGTCGAAAATGATTCATTCGTGTAGCTTATCTGTAACTGAATAAAATTAAACAGAGAGCATTCAGAACAGTAGATCAGTCTGACAGAATCTGAGAACAAAATGAAGGTAACATTCTGAGTCAGGTTATTAAAGAGAATGAGAGAGGGAGGTTTGAATTTCCCTCATTTCAAAGAGAGGTTTAGGTCTCCAAAGGGAAGAAGCACTTGGCAAAATCCCTGCACTGATGCTGAGCGATAGAAACAATGTTGGCTCCAGAGGCTCCAGTGGCCAGCACCGCATCCTTCTGGTTAATTCCCTTAGTTGTCCTTGAAATTTTTGAAAATTTCAAAAGCCTTTTCAAGGCAATGCATCAGGAGAGAGTTTGTAATTACATGCATAAGATAAAATCTGAGATATAAAGATACAGACATTAGGAAAATATTCTACAAAGTGATACAACACTAAAAGTTTTTCAGGTCTTAACAAAAAACTTTTTTTTTTTTTTAAGTGGTTGCCATGACCAGCATAGAGCCCAGTGTGGGGCTTGAACTCCTGACCCTGAGATCAAGATCTAAGCTCTAATCAAGAGTCCAATGCTCAACTGACTGAGCCACACAGGTGCCCCTAAATTTTTTTTTTAAGTATAAAGGGGTCCTGAGACCAAGAAATTTAGGAAGTGTTGATTTCTAATTTCAAAACTCCCTGATCTCTGATCTCGCCCACCAAGAGAGAGAAAGTCATTCAACTTTGGCTGAATGCCACAGCTGAATGCCCTCGAGAAACAACTAAAGAAGCTTCTAAAGATTCAAGTCACTCGATAGATAGAGTTTCAGCCAATGACAAAGAAATGTGGGAGTCATCTTAGCCTAATGGTTAAGAGCACTCTCTGGGGGTGCCTGGGTGGCTCAGTGGGTTAAGCCTCTGCCTTCAGCTCAGGTCATGATCCCAGGGTCTTAGGATCAAGCCCCACATTGGGCTCCCTGCTCAGCAGGGAGCCTGCTTCCTCCTCTCTCTCTGCCTGCGTCTCTGCCTACTTGTGATCTCTGTCAATTAAATAAATAAAATCTTAAAAAAAAAAAAAGAGCACAGTCTCTGGAGTTGGACTTGATCTAATCCATAATCCATCATGTCACAGATGAGGACATGGGATCATTTCCCCTAGCTTACTTAGGACAGAGACATACCCTGCTTGCTGTGTGGCACTGAGAAAGTTAGGTAACTTCTCTGTGCTTCACCTTCTCATCGGTAACACTGGGATAATCACAGAACCCAAACCATGGACTCGTTGAGAGGATTATCTGAGTTATTTAATGGAAAGCTCTGGAGAAATGCCTGGCACATAGTAAGTACTTAATACATACATAGTAAGTACTTAATACATACAAATGACAGAGATGAAAATGAAAGTTATAACTGATAAGGTGTGACACTGGTCCTAGAAATGATGACCTGAGAAATATAGGCCTTTAGTCCTGAAGTGGCTTCAAGTTGGAGAGCTGAGGTCTGTACCCTCAGTGCATTTTTTTTTTCTGTTGGCCTAACACTGTACCAAAAATGGGGCAGGGAGAATTCTTCATGCCTCCAAGCCAGGCATAAGGAGGTGGTTAGTGACCTATGCCATCAGCATCTTGGCGAGAACAGAGAGTTAACGGCCATACATATATTTTTTTTCTTCTATCTTCAAAGCCATTTGACATGTCACTGTCCATGATTGCCCCCAAGAGACTCAGGTTGTTTTTCGAGACTTTCTACAATCCTCAGTTCAATATGACAAATACTCAGAGAATATCTCTTATGCCAGACATGATGCTAAAATCTGGGATGCAGATTTCCCTACGTTCCAAGTTATTTTCAAGGATTGATCTACCAGAATCTAGTGTGGTAGCATTTGTTGAGACGGGAAGGGGGAAATAGCATTTTCTACACGAAACAATCATTCAGATAAATGCTCTGCTCGTTTGCCAAAGCACGTGGGCCATGAAAAGATTTCAGCTACTCACCAAGAGAGTTTGAATTCCAAGTCCCATCTAAAAGCGACTTCCAAAGTTAAAGGAAGAACTGCAAATAGGACACGCAGACGGCAAAGTCAACTGATATCTCTCTGGTAACATCTTACTAGATGACAGAGTGTTTCTTTTCTTCCCTTTCCTTGGATTCATCATCAACAAGTGACAGGAAATGACCCAGTTGCACATTTATGAATGTGCTGTAGGACATCCCTGAGAGCAAATAACAAGTTACCTGTGACCTCTAAACGCCTTTCAATCTTATTTAATTTTTAAAGATGAACTTATAATGTATTATTTGCCCCAGAGGTACAGGTCTGTGAATCATCAGGCTTACACACTTCATAGCACTCAGCATAGCACGTACCCTCCCCGAGGTCAATCTTGATTGCAGAGAATAGGTAAATGGTGTCTTTCTCTCTGATTTAGGTGCCCCGGCGTCTGTGATGATAATGCAATCATCTGAAGAAAACACACCTTCCCTCATTAGCGTTAGAGCCCTAGGGGGCTTTCCGTGTGCAAGGTGACCCACCGTGATCCCTGCGCAGCTATCAAAACAAGAGGGTTGGGCTTGGCTGAGTTGATTGGATCTCACGTAAGTGTCTTCTGTCCTCTTATTTGCAGAGCCTTCAAGATAAAGTCTCCTGACTCCTTCAGGGAATCCTCCCCAGCTTGGCTCTAAGCAGGAGGAACTTGGAAAAATAGGACCCAATCAGACTGAAGTTTCCTGCACATTAAGAGCTGGCAACAGTCAGGGAGCCACGACCGGGCATTAGCGCATGGCCACGTCTGCCCCGTACGTATATATCTCACTCGGGACCCTGACTTCTTGGACTCCTCCCTTTCCCCCGAACCCAACTGCCCAGCCCTGTTCATTTCAGCAAATGATTTATCAAATCAACCCCCTTTTCTTCTCTTCTCCCTCACCACTTCCTCTGCAGATCTTCTCATCTAGCCTATTTTTCCTTTCCCTCCTCTCCCACTGATTTGAAACACCTAAATAATTTGAAATGCAAAGGGGGCAATGCCAGTCCCTTGCTTAAAACATTCGAGGGATCCCTAGTTCCCAGAAATCCAAAACTCTCTACCACCTATAGGTCCAAACCTACGTAGTCTTCAATTCCTTCCTCTGCCAAGTAGGCATGGTCGTAGGGCTTAGGCATAGTGGCACGACCATGAGTTTATACATATGAAATGCTTAGAATAGTGGTCATTATACATTAAGCAAAAAGGTCTGTCTGCTATGATGATGGAGAGGATGATGACAGTGTTAATCATTTCTCTTGGAGGTATGGCTGTGGGTTTTGGAGATGCTCTCCCTCCCCACACTCCAGTTCTTTCTTCCTTTTCCCTTTCTCCCTTCCTTCCTTGCTTTCCCCTTTGTATTTTGTCCTGAAGCATGTGGAATAACCAGGCTTAGCATCTGTGACCTAAAGATAGCAGTTCCTGGATCATGACCATTCCCAGGGTTTTTGCAAAGCTCAGAAAATAAAGACCAATAGTCCTCGGGACATCCAGCAGAGCAGAGGCATAAACCTCTAGAAGAAAAACCAAGTTTTCTGCTCTTTTGCTTCCTGCCAGCAATCTCTAGTTTTCCTTAATCTCCAGAGCCAAGGCAGAAATCTCGGTTTTGAGACCATTCCACGTTGACAGAGCTGCTATAATGAGGTACTCGGAACCGGAAAAGACACCTGCTCTTGGAACAGATATAATTGCGTCGAGGACAGAAAGGTCATTGATTCAACTGCAGAAAATCCTGGACTATCAGACACAGCTGAGTGATGATCCTCTTTCCTGGTGGGGAAATATTCCGTGTCTGTGGTCTCACACTTAGGTTGTATGGGTGAAGGTTAAGCCTTCTGCCCTTTGAGCTGGATGCTTTTCCATTTTGTAAGCATCACCACTGCTTTGCATGATTAAGAGAAAAAGCAGACAACATAAAGAGTAACACAGAATTTTGTCATTTTCATGGGTTTCAAAAAAGCTGGACCAAACCACTGGAATTCTCACATCCTGGCATTAAAATGCAGTCAGAACTAATATTTTGTAGATAGCAAGGAGAAGGTGGGAATAGATTTTGAAAAACTCAAAGTGAAAAGATCTTCCAGCAAAGTATTTAAAAATGTCACCCAAACTTATATTTTCATGGAACAATCTCTACAATATACTATTTGGAAAGGGAAAGAAGACCAATGATATTTTTTTCTATTTTTTTCTAGTTGAGTACTCTCAATACAAAGAAATATTATGGGCAGTTACTGATTCTATAAGTGGGTTGATTCCACAAATTGTTGGATCTTTTTGTTTTGTTTTGTTTTGCTTTTTTTTCTGTTCGGTTTTCAATTACCTGGACTTAGAATTCTCCATCTGCCTTCCTTCCCCAACTAAGATGGTGGACTAGGATTCAAAGACCAACGCACACTGCTACAAAGGCAGAGCACAATCCTAATTTTAAGCAGAAATTCAAGCATTTACTCTTCCTTTTACCTCACGAGCAGAGGGTGGGGATCCAACTTGCTCAGAGCCAGTTGGATAGCTCCCACTTAATATTCTCCAGTGGCACAGAGGGAGACAGAACCTGGAGCTGCGGCCAGGGGTACCTGTGGAGGCCAGAAGCCCCAGGCACAGCTTGCCAACTGAAGAGTCATTAATGTCCCTTTTTCTCTCACCAGGTGCTATTGTGAGAGCCCACCACTTTCAGGCAAAAAAGGAAGGGCAGTTTCCCTTTCTGTTTTAGAAGTATCTCCATCATACCTTCAAGTTTGCTTTTTAGTCCACAAAGTCTGAAATACTATTGAGCCGTTTACGGAAACATATGCCCAGCCTTTTCTAAATCAAACTTACAGAGAGTGTTTAAAAATTAACTATCTCTTGGGGCGCCTGGGCTCCCCTCTGCCTTTGGGTCAGTCTGATCTCAGGGTCCTGGGATCGAGTCCAACATCGGGCTCCCTGCTCAGCGGGGAGTCTGCTTCTCCCTCTCCCTAACCCCTTGCTGCTGCTCTCTCTCGCTATCTCTCTCCCTCTC
This sequence comes from Lontra canadensis, assembly GCF_010015895.1. Lineage (NCBI taxonomy): Eukaryota > Metazoa > Chordata > Mammalia > Carnivora > Mustelidae > Lontra > Lontra canadensis. The sequence goes on from NW_022631079.1 coordinate 1,722,902, forward strand.
TCAAATAAAAAAAATAAAATCTTAGAAACAAAAACAAAGAAAAAAAAAAGAATTACCTCTAGGTCTCTGTCAATAAGCCAATACTTTTCAAGTACTAGCACAAAATGAGTACCACACAGAAACCCCTTCCATTACTGAGGCATTTGAGCGAGAGCATACCAAGTGACTATGCACCTTTAAAGGCCATTTTTATCACAGAGGATGTTTTGGGCCAAAGTGGTTTCAGATCACTATCAGAATTAGGGGATTTTTCATCAAAACAGTAAGTCAGAGGCCACACCCAGCAGGGTTCCATTCAGAAAACAGCCTACTCAATCTCTCCCAGTAATCTGGCCCCTTTCAATGCAGCCCAATGCCCATCGGGAAATTAGCCATCAGCAGACCCACCCGGGACACCCCACCTCTCCCTACCAATTTGCAGTGAAGTCACTATGTTTTAGTCGCAATCACTGTCTTTGGATCACTCTCTTCTGAATACAGGATCTCATTCCAAGAACAATTCCTTCCCTAGGCACACATACAGAAAGAACCTACTTTAAAGGGGCTCCCTGAAGACCAGGTGATAGAAAAACATGGTGCCCCCACACAAAACACCTCTCTCCAGCTGGCTGAAGACCCCACACTTTAAAAATAAATTGCTAAGGGCGCCTGGGTGGCTCAGTTGGTCAAGCATCTGCCTTTGGCTCAGGTCATGATCCTGGAGTCCTAGGATGGAGTCCCACATTGGGCTCCCTGCTCGACAGGGAGTCTGCTTCTCCCTGACCTCTCTCCTCTCATGCTCTCTCTCTCTCAAGTAATAGATAAATAAAATCTTTTAAAAATAATAAAATAATAAAATAAGTAAACTGTTAAGAAGACATCCCAGGATTTGCATTCTGCACTGAGTATTATAATACTTCCTTTCATCCAGGTAACTCCCACAGACTCTGATGGGCCCTTTCTGGACGGGGTTCACGTGGCACTAGCCAAACACTTGAGCAGACCTTCCTAGCTGGAAACATTAGTTCATTGCAGGGTAGGGCTTATGCGATCATGCTGTCTTCAACTGGAACCCCCACCAACCTGTTGCCCAGAAACAAAATAAAGTAAAATAACACTATGCACACACTTCTTGTGTGTCCACAGCAAAACACAACATTAGAAACAATGATGGCTACATAAGAAGCCTTCAAAAAAAAGCATCTTCTTTGCTTCTCTGACAGTTACTAGTTTGATTACTTACATTAGTCAAAAGTCTTTGAAATTCATAGGCAATTGTTAGTTATCCAAGTAGGCTGGAAAGGGGGTGGTTGTTGAAAAGTGTTTTTTAAATTTATTTTTAAATTTGTTATGATTCTTCTTTTTTCTTCTTTTAGAAAGAGAGAGAGAGCACACAAGTGGGGAGGGGCAGAGGGAGAGAGAGAACACTAAGCAGCGTCCACACCCAGCAGGGAGCTGGACACGGGGCTCGATCCCAGAACCCCGAGATCATGACCTGAGCCAAAGTCATGGGTCAGATACTTAACCAAATGAGCCACCCAGGTGTCCGGAAAACATTTTTTTAAATAAGAAAGCAGTATGTGAGAAATACTGAATCAAACCAATAATGAATGAACTTATTCACTGAAGAATTACTATCAAACTTAGTAGGGCCCTAGGACATCATAATATCAAAAAAAATATTATTAAGTGCTAAGTGTCAGGTCTTCTACTAAGTGCTTCACATAAACAGACACATCCAGTCCTTCCAGCAGGCTATGGCAAAGATGCTATTCACCTTTTATGGAGGAGGAAATAGGAGGCGCGAGAGATTCCGTAACTTATTTGTCGAGGATGTCAAAACTGGCAAGATGAGGAATGTGCTGAGTTCAGGTCTTCTGACATTAAGACCAAGTGTGCCAGCTGCAAGCTCAGTTGGTTCCCACAACGCTGTATTCCTGGATCTTTACTTATAGTAAGTCTATGGAGGGAAGGGTAAAAGAGGTTTTTTGATGGAAGTTGATGAAGACATATTTTAAATGTTTGCCGAACACTGACCCTTCTTTTCTTTCTTATATGGAGAGAATGCGCACATGAACAGGGGGTGCAGGTAAGGGAAGGGGCAGAGAGAGAGAGAGGGAGAGATACTCAAGCCACCCTGTGTGTGGAGCCTGACACGGGGCTTGATCTCACAACTCTGAGATCGTGACCTGAGGCAAAATCAAGGTAGATGATAAACCATGCTTCCCCGGATAAGCCAGAAAGCACCCTGCCTAGCAATGCATGTGATGTATTTGCCACAAGATAGTTCTGGATAAGGTGCTCCTCTGTGCTATATGGAAATAAAACCATTTTATTATTTTAACCTGCATCTACTTTCTTCTTTAGATTGTGATCTCTGTGGGTGAGAACCATGTTCTTTTTTTTTTTTTTTTTTAAGATTTTATTTATTTATTTGACAGAGAGAGACATAGCGAGAGACAGAACACAAGCAGGGGGAGTGGAAGAGGGAGAAGCAGGCATTCTGCCAAGCAGGGAGCCTGATGCGGAGCTCAATCCCAGGACCCTGGGATCATGACCTGAGCCAAAGGCAGAGGCTTAACAACTGAGCCACCCAGGTGCCCCAAGAACCATGTTGTGATTGTGAACTGGCCATATCTAGGGCCCTCAAAGAGCTCATGGTTCAATAGGGGAGAAAGAAGACACAGGCGATTGTTAGTGATCTAGAGTAATATATGGGCTCAAACATCTCAAAGGTTAAAAAAATGACAATATTTGATTTGTTCAAAAAAATGAAACTGGGGAGCATGGGTGGCTCAGTGGGTTGAGTCTCTGCCTTCAGCTCGGGTCATGATCTCAGGGTCCTGGGATCGAGCCCCACATCAGGCTCTCTGCTTAGCAGGGAGCCTGCTTCCCCGACTCCCTCTGCCTACTGCTCTTCCTACTTGTGATCTCTATCTCTCCGTCAAATAAATAAATAAAATCTTTAAAAAAAAAATGAAACCAAACCAGATCACTCCTCCCTCTATAAGAAAGAATCAAATAAGTGTTCAAATGGGGATCAGTGACTTCGAGATGCCATTAAAAAAAAAAAAAAATTAGGAATCTGAAAGGTCCAGGCCAAGAGAACCACAGTCCTTCTAAATTCTTGAAATATCTTGAAAAACGAAACAAATTCAGTTGTAATGGCAAATGGTATTGTGGAAAGTAATGTGGGAGGGAGGAAGGTTGAGAGGGCTGGGGAATAAAGGCAGAGATGAGCTCTTCTCTGGTAAGTATGATGTCTCTCATTTCAGAGATATGAAATACTGAGTGTCTCTGAAGGGACACAGAATTGGGGCTGGTACCCAGATCTCTGATTTATAGTCCAGTGTTCTCTGCAGGTTGCCATCCCAATAGGACAGCTTCGTGATTAAGCAAGGATGGTGATCATGAAGACAACAGGGGGTGCAGTACAGACCTCCTCCAAGTGGCCCTCCCCGACCTCAGTTCCTCCCCCTCAGGCCGAACTGTGTCATCACATCAAAGAACTTGTCAGAAAGTCAGAAAATTCCTGAACTAGTGGGTTTCAAATTCCCCTCCACCTCTGAAATTCCATGTTTCTAGTGTGGCTTCCTGTCTATTGAGTAAAACATCTGAATTCTTTCAGCCCAAGAATACTAAGTAGCCTTTAAAACAAACAAACTGAGGGTTTTGGAGAGGAGGGGTGTGGGGGATGGGTGAGCCTGGTGGTGGTATTACGGAGGGCCCAGATTGCATGGAGCACTGGGTGTGGTGCATAAACAATGAATGCTGGAACACTGAAAAGAAATAAAATAAAATAAAATAAAATGAAAAAAAAAATTAGAGCATAGCTAAAAATAAATAAATAAAAATAAAAATAAAGGAATGTTTCGTCCAAGGGACTCTGCATTTTTAAAATTCTACCCAGGAACAAAAAAGTCAATGATTATAAATATCATCTCCCCCATCTCTGACTTTTAACCAGTGTCGATTGGCCAGAGCCAAGCTAACCTAATTCATCTTCTCTCCCTCTTTTCCAGTAAGAATAAAAAAAAATCACGGAAAAAAGGAAAACGAACAATGGACACATTCTACAGATAAACATGAGTTTACGGTTTCTGAAGGGTTTCTGAGACACTTTTTCAGTGCCCAGTGTGAGCCTATATTATAATTTAGTGTTTCATGTGAACAAATCCTCTCGAGGTAGCAATATAGTTCACTGACCCATACGGAGAGAAATGACACGATCATAGAAACCTACATACACTCCAAGTATATTCTAATGTTTGTGTGGATCAAACCCCTCGGGCTCACACAGAAGCATCACTCACTGTGGAATTTTTACCATAACAAAGATTCCAAAATTGCCTCACATCTTCAACTCCAAAAGGGAAAAGTGTTGAATACAATTCCAATTTATGATGACCAGAGAGACAGGAAATGCCAGACATTCTGTTACATTACTGGAAAGAGGTTTAAAAAAGAAAAAAAAAATCGGTGACAAATGATGGAGCTCGTCGAAATGTTTTGTAAAACGCAGAGCTGTCAGCATCAAACATTTTAATTCACTACTCAAGATTACCATCTGTAACCCAATTTGGAAATCGGCTCAAATTGTAACACTGTGCTCATCTTTCCAAATCAGATTAGATCATCCAAACCTCTGCATTCCAGGCAAAATGGCTCGGCTAGGGGGGAACAAAAAAGGCCACCCAATCAGGCACTTTATTTCTAAAATAATGGTGATAAAAAATGACACATAGTTAAAAAGCAAACAGAAACTTCCTTCACGGAGTAGGTTACGAGGGTCACGTGGCTCAGCGTGATTTGGTTTCTTCCAAATGAGAAGAGGCAGGAGAGGAATAGAAGCGAAGTGATAAGAGATCTGAACACATCAGGGATGTCCTGCCAATGTCACTTGCGGCATGGTGCCAGAAAATTCAAGGCCATCATGAGCTTCTCCTTGATTACTGATAGACACTAACGTGCCAACAGCGAGAGAACAGCATTCAGAGCAAGAACAGCGGTCGTTAATGTGATAACCCTCCATTGTAGACCATTAGCTACCCTTGCCTTCATTTTCCTAAAATATGCAAGTATGGTTGGACTTTTCAACCTAATTAAACTTCCTGCTTGACGATAACATTCTTTCATGTGGGATCCAATCACGCATCTTGACAGGAAAGGAGATCCAACTCAATAAATGTATGGGGCGCGCGTCATCTGTCCCAAGCACTCCTCAAAAGGTTGGGGATGGAATCATGAAGCGGGGAATTGCCTACTTTACGCCAGTACTTCTTTATTATAATAAAATAGAATCGAATTATGGATAATAGCACGTAATAGCTGGAAACGCCGTAAAAGAGAATTTGCTTCCTTTTTCCTTCCTTCCCTCCTCCCTCCCTCCCTTCTCTTGCTCTGTCTTCTCTCTAGTTCATGATCTTTCTCTCTCTCCCTCCCTTTCTGTCATAAAGAGTTTCCCCAATCATCTATATATTAAGATTTCACAAAGGACCTGGAGCACAGTAAGTGACTGGTAGACAAGAAATGTTATTTTGTGGGCGCCTGGGTGGCTCAGTGGGTTAAGCCTCTGCCTTTAGCTCAGGTCACGATCTCAGGGTCCTGGGATCGAGACCCGCATCAGGCACTCTGCTCAGCAGGGAGCCTGCTTCCCTTCCTCTCTCTCTCTGCCTGCCTCTCTGCCTACTTGTGATCTCTGTCAAATAAATAAGTAAAATCTTAAAAAAAAAAAAGAAAAGAAATATTATTTTGTGACCAAATTTATTGAAGCGGTAAAGGCAAATAAGTCCGATACGGCAGGCACAAATCACGTGTGGCTACTGAGCACTAGAAATGTGGCTGGCCTGTCCAGAGTGACTTGTATCCAAGTATAAAGTACCCCCAAATTTCCAAAATGGTGGAAAAATTTACATACTGAAATGACAATATTTTGGAAATACTGAGGTAGATAGTAATTATTAGATGTAACTATCTTTTTACCTTTTTAACCTGGTTGCTCGAAAAATTTAAATGATCTATGTGGTAGTGTTTTATTTGTACTGGACGGCACTCCTTGAGAGAGAGAGAGAAGCTAGCAGGTGCTCGTATGGCTGACTGTGACTAATAACAGATTCAGAATCAAGGTGTCCTAGCTTCCAGCCCTCAGAGTTTTTATTTTTTCAAAATTTGAATGAGAGGAACCCTTAACAATGGAAATCGTATTGTTGTCTATGATATAAAGGAGACCATAAGTGGCAATGTTGTAAAACAGATTCTATCCGTAATCATGAACATGTTAAGGGGCTACATGCTTTCACATGGCTCAAGCTCAAATGACCTATCGAAGGTCACTGGAAACAGGGAGAGGTTATAAAATGAAGGCCATAAGAAGAAAATCATGAAAAAAAATGGAGAGCCCATCATTGAGCAGTAATGTAATCTGAAATAGGAAAGAGCACCTGTAATCTGAGTTCATCCAGTATTATGAAAATCAGTTTTAGAATAACAGTATGCACTTAGGGCCTCTGGATGGCTCAGTCGGTTAAGCAACCAACTCTTGACTTTGGCTCAGGTCATGATCTCAGGACCGTGAGATCGAGCCCGGAGGCAGGCACTTTACTGAGCGCAGAGTCTGCGCTCTCCCTCTGCTCCTCCCCCTGTTCTCTAAGAAAGTAAGATAGATAGATAATAGCAAGATAAAATCTTAAAGAAGAATAACAGGATGCACTTAAATAAATTAATTGCCATCTTGCCTCCAAAGATTTTAGACATCGGTTTGACTGCACCATAGACTCCCACAAGGCATGTTGGGAGTACACACACACACACATATGTACACATACATGTTTTGAAAGTAGAATCACAAGGGGGGAAGAAAGCTTGCTGGAAATAAAGCAGGATTTTGTCGTCATAGCAACCTCAACTTTTTAAAAGCAACATTAAGGCAAAAAAAAAAAAATTAAAAAAAAAGAAGAGCTCATCAAGAGCCACATCAAGTTGTTATAGCAACCAAAATATGGCTTTATAAAAACAAGTGTGCATTAAAATAGCCAGAGGGTTATAATAGTAAGAGACTATTATAAAAATATATTTGCAGAGACCAAAGGTTTAATTTTTACCCTGTTTTAATCAGGACTTGTGTTCTCTGCTTCATGAGAACAAAACATTTTCTCAGGCGACTCTCCTGATAAACACACAGTGGCTGGGGCAAGGAGGCTGGATTATAGTTTTGTCACAGCTAATAATAATCAGTGGGGCTAAAATTAGTTCATTAGTGCTAATAATTTGATCCTTTCTGGATGGTGAAGACCATTAAGCCAAAAACAGATGGGGGCGCCTGGATGGCTCAGTGTGTTGAATGTCTGACTCTTGGTTTCGGCTCAGGTCATGACCTCTGGGGTCTGGGATCAGCCCCACAGTGGGCTCCATGCCCAGCAGAGGGTCTTCTTGAGATTCTCTCTCTTTCTCTGCCCTCTTGCTCACACATTCTCTCTCTCTCTAAAATAAATAAATAACAAAGCAGAATAAAAAGTAGTCCAACTGCCTTGTCTGGAGAGATCCAAGGAGAATGGATCTAGAACAAGGTTTCTCAATGTTGGCATGAGTGACATTTTAGATTAGTTCACTGTTCGTTGCGGGTACTGGTCCCACACATTGTAGGATATGTAGAATCATCCCTGGTCTCCGCCAGAGACACGAGTTGCCACCTCCCACCTCCACCTGCAAGTGTGACAACTACAAATATCTCCAGACATTGCCAGATGTTCTTTCGGGAAGAGGATGGTAGGCAGCCAGATCACCCACGACGGACAACCTTCGCTCTAGAAACATTTCATCCGTTTCATTCATGCCATCCTGAAACTCGTGGAAATTGAGCAAATGTGGAAGAAATGCAGCTAGCGAGCCAATCATAATCCCCTTCAAGGGCAAACCTCCCAAACTCCTGTAAAGCTCTGGACCTAGGGTTGACCTGGCTTACTATCTTAGAGCAAATACTCTTTATTTCCTTTTATTTTAGAAAAATATTTTACTCATTTTTGAGAGAGAGAAAGAGAGCATAAGCATGAGCAGGGGGAAGGGGTAGGCAGACAGAGGGAGAACCGAACTCCCTGCAGAGCAGGGAGCTCAATGTGGGACTCAATCCCAGGACCCCAGGATCATGACCTGAGCCAAAAGGAGAGGCCTATGCAATCCCCTAAGCCCCATTTTCTTTTTAGAGTTATAGCAATTCAAGTTATTATCATTAGCATGAATGACACGTACTTGTGAAGACTTGAGGGGCGTATCTTTTCCTAGCTCTTTCATCAACTTTATTTTACTATTGTTCTCTCATATAGCTAAATAATTTTATAAAGGAATTTTGGAGAAATCTTTTTGAGGATTTCCATTTCTATTTTTGTTTCACATGGGTTTACTATAGAACTCTATTCTTTTGAGGAACATCAGAATGATTCATTGGATTCATAGAATAAATACATATATATATTTCTTTGTAAAATAAATAATATATATCTACATATAAAATACATATTTGGGGTGCCAGGGTGGCTCAGTGGGTTAAAGCCTCTGCCCGTGGCTCAGGTCATGATCACAGGGTCCTGGGATCGAGCCCCACATCAGGATCTCTGCCTGGCAGGGAGCCTGCTTCCCCCCACCCCATCTCTGCCTGCCTCTCTGCCTACTTCTGATATCTGTCAAATAAATTAAAAAAAAATCTTTTAAAAAATAAAATAAATTTCATACACACACACACACACACACACACACACACACACACACACGTATCTTTTCCGTTCTATTTCTGAACATGATTCTTACACCTGCCTGCATTACTTTCTGGAAGGTCACACAGACTGCTGCAGACCCTTGTACCTTATTGTGTGTGTATCCATTATGGGTTTTCTTGCCCCAGGACCCTGAGAGATTGGTAACCATCTGTGGAGGAAGTGTTTGAAAAGTCAGTTGGGACCTTCTCTATCACACACGTCCACTGGAAAAACTGACAGTCTACCACCGAGAGGCTCCATCTATTTAAAAACAGAGTTATGAAGAGCCTTGAGATACACCAAGGGACTGGCCATCATATAGGACTCTCAAATAACCCATTTGTTAATCAAAACAGATCATTCCCTCCCATTGCAAATACTATTCTAGTTGGCACTCACATAAATGGGTCCTTAAGAGCCGGCGCAGTCACAGGAAGTTGTCAAGGGTGATGCTAGAACCTTGTGTGGTTGGTAAGTGTGCATGGCTGTGATGAGACCTCACATAAATGCTTGCAAACGTGGTGCATGGTTTCTTAATCATGCATTAAAGAGAGATCCTTCAAAGGAGTGTGCAGGGACACATGGCTTTGATTCCATCTTTACAAATACAATGAGGGTTTGCTTTGAACTCTAAAAGGTTATTTTGGTCTTCCAGCAAACAAGAAAGCATGTACCAGCTAGGATAATAGTGAATTTGAAAAAAAGATTTAAAAATCATAGTTTTCTGAGGCCAAGGTAAGTTTCATTAAAGGAGGCTGATTCACCATAAGCTTAATCTGGAATAATGCTCTCTCCACCAACAGACAAAGTGGGTAAGCAGCCCAACCGCATAAATAGTCATTTTTTTCATACACCATATTCCCCAAGTGGAGAGGTTACTTGCTGGAGTCTGGTAATGTGGTTGGAACAGCACTGACCACTGATACTCAGCTTCACTAAATTCATTAACTCAGCTTGCATGGGGCTTCATAGGGTCTTTTGTAAAAGGACATTGAAGAAGAGATTTTAAAAAACTAGTTGGTGATGTTTGCTCTTATTTGGTCCTTCCTCTAGCTCTTCAAATCACCCAATTATTGCTCTAAACGGTGTTTCTAGCTTGGAAAACGGAGAGAACACAGTTTAGAACAGCCAAGTGGGAGGGGGGGAGAAAAAAGTCTATTGGACACCATCTTGAATACCTTAAAAATATCCCACGAATCCACTAAAATACAAAGATCTGGATCAAAATTATAGGTAAATATGGGACTGAGCTGTCTGAAAGGGGGAAGATGGGAAGAAAAGGGGGGCAGGGGCACAGTTGTTTCTTTTCTCTCTGCACCCTTCCCACATGCCCACCTGCAGAGCCAGTGGAGGGCTACAGAGTCAACACACTTTAAAATTACCATGCCCCCTGTTTTTCTTCTATTCCAGATTACTTTTCATAGAAAAACGGGCTCCCGAGGCCCATCATGATGGTGGCAGGTCACCCAGGAAGATGATGAGGAATCGTTAAGAGGAGATGATATCACAGGCAAAAGTTTCCAGCTTAAAATTGTCACTTTTTAAAATTTTTATTTTTTTTTTTTTTTGGCAATCCACTTACTCAGTTCTGTTTTGAGTAGCAGCTCCATGACAAATATTATGCTTGGTACTGGGGGTAAAAAAATTTATGATTTAGCAAAGAAACGAAAATCAGTCAAATAGTGAGAAGTAATGGCATAAGTAGAAAACCAGTGAGAGTAGAAAACCAGTGAATCTGACCTGGCCAGAGGTGTCCGAGGAGAATTTAACAGAAGTGACAGGAGTTGGGCCTTTCAGGAAAAACCACTTGCCAAAATTAATGCAAATCACCAGTGGGGTTTTATGGGATCTATGTGACTCCGTTTTCACACATCCAAGAACACAGACTCATCCTGGGACACCAAATCATTTTAAAATTACAAGACTCTTAAATATAAGATCAGCAACATTTTTTTTCTTCCAATCCAAGTTTTATAATTCCACGGCCCATGCTCTTTTGACTGAGGACAGTAAGAGGCCGAGGCAGCCCCGTAGTTCCTCCAGCTCCATATTTAATCTACAGAACAAACATGTCTCCTCAAAAACACACCACATCTGTCCATTCAGGTGATTATGAGGTAGATGAAGTCACCTGGTGGCATCAACAGAATGACAACCACCCGTGTAGGCCAGCATGGCCTTCAAGCGGCTGAATGACAATTTGCAGAACTGGACTAGATGAGTTGGCAATGTGGATGAAGCTAGCGGTACAGGTGTTTTGTTTTGTTTTAGTGAAATCTGAGGGCACGCCTCCCCTGCCCCCACCCCCCGCCCCGAGCGCACATCTCATACACGCACGTGCGAAGATGATCTGAAATGCAGGGGACATGTCCTGAACACTGGAAGTGTGTGCACATTGTGCTGAACTACATGTTGCTAACATGGGACAGCATACCAACTATAACATGTTTTATGATGTAATATTAACGCACTTTTTTTATGTTCCATTCAACTGTTTCCAGACTTGATAGCCACCTGCAGAACATGCTCAAGAGTCAGACTTCACATATCTTTAGGGACGAAACAGACTTAATTTTGGTGCCATTCCTCCCCCTCCACTGGTGCCATGCGATATCACCCTAAGTTTGTCTAACTCAAGTGAAAATAAATTGGTAGCTTCTGATGACTTCGCCGTGTTGAATCATACTTATGCTTGGTACTGGGGGTAAAAAAATTTACCCTCAAGTAATTGATGGCTTGAAGATGGCTTGAAGAAAAAAGATGGCTCCCCGACCACCTGTATGTAAATCATTTAAGTTGTTGGCTAAAAATGGAGATTTCAGAGCCTTATTCCAAACCTACTCAGTCAGCAGTCAGAAAGCCATGTGGCCACACAACGCTAGCTAGCTTTATAATCAGCCCTGGCCATGTTGGCAGGAGGTGGAGGTAAACCAGCTGGCAGAATCTGGCACTAAACTTGTTGACAGAGACTAGCGTTCAGGCCCTCTGTCTGTCCACTAAGTCTCTTGTTTGACCACTTTAAAGAACAGGGCTCCTGGCTTGGTTCCTGACTAAGGTCCAGTTTTGCGTCTGGAAGCAGAGCTTTGGGCTAACTTTCCGAAAGAACGTTGGATGCCCAAATGACTGTTCTAATTCTCGGTCACTCCATCTCTTACACGTTTCCCCCTGTCCCCTCTGTCCCTTGCTACTGTGTCATCCCGCATCTCAGTGAGCACTGTTCCACTCCTAACCAGGTACGTCACGCTCAAGTTTGCAGACTGATAACCCAGCCCCTGGCTGATTAAGTGCTTCCCACAGACCAGCAGCATCAACGCACCATCTGGGCACCTGTTAGAAATTCACAATCTTAATGCCCACCCAGACTCACTTTGGTCGGCTGACAATGGCTCTCCAATGTAAGTCCATGTTTTAATCCCTGGAACCTATAAATAGTCCCTCAGGTGGAAAAGTTTTTACAGATAGGATAGAGATTTTGAGATCATAGTGAATTATCTAGACGGGTTCCAAATCCAATCACCAGATCCTTAGAGAGAGAGGAAGAGGGAGATTATGCATACAGAAGAGAAGGCAATGGAAACACAGACCCCACTGGGAATGCTTGCAGCCACCAGAAGCTGGAAGACAAGGAGAGGATTTTTCCCACAGAGCGTCCAGACGGAGTGCAACCCAACCAACATGCAGATCTCAGCCCAGCGAAACTCGTACTGCACTTGTCACCTCAAGAACTGTGACAGAACCGATTTCTGAGGTTTTTAGGGCCCCCAGTTGGTGGTGATTTGTTGCAGCAGCTTTAGGAAACCAACATACTACTGAACCAGATCTGCACTGTTTCAAAAGATTTCCTTATTTATTTTAGAGAGAGAGTATGAGTGGGGGGAAGGGCAGAGACTGGGAGAGAGAGAGAAAGAATCCCAAGCAGATGCTGCACGGAGCGGCGAGCCCAACTCAGGGCTCTATCTCAACACCCTGAGCCAAAACCAAGAGTTGGATGCTTGACAGACCGAGCCACCCAGGTGCCCCCAGATCTGCATTATAATAAGATCTATGGGAGACTGACACATACACTGGAATTTGAGGGTCAGTGACATAACTACACCAGACCTTCCAATCAAGCCCAAGTGTCCCCACCCTCCTCAATTCTGTTCATTCACCACTGATTTCAAATTCCATTCGACCATCTGTATGCAGAGGTGATTGCGGCTAACCTCACCTCCGACATGAGAAAACAAATACTCAATAACCATCATCACTGATAGGAACTGGAAATGGGGGCCGGTTTTGACCTCAGTATAGGTTATTACTGTCTTAAAGAAAATCAGCATTTCCTCTGAAGGTGATCTACCTTGTATATGAGGAAGGCATTACCATGTCCTGCCTGAGCCACCCAGGTACCCCTTGATAGTGATGACTTAATATTAAACTGGGGAAGAAACATTGCTGAGGAGCAAAGCAATCACGTTAGGACAAAAACAACTGCCACTTTGCCAAGTAGCTGTACCCAAATTGGTGGTCCTAACCACCTGAAATTTATTTTGCAACACTTGGGAGGATCCTGTGAAAAATGCATGTTTCCTTCATGGAACATGATACACAAACAGGTCAGGCTATTTGAGCTGAATGTCAGTCAAGGTTAATTACAAAAAAAAAGGGGGGGGGTCCTCTTTTCAAGAAAAACAATGGCAGTAAGTCCTAAAATCCATGTGCACTGATTTGTCAGGTTAAATACAACCTGGGCTGGAAAAGAGGGGAGGCTGTCTGGATCTGCTGCAGATATACGTATGATCCCTACTGTTCTTGGATCCTGGAGACAGAACCCTTTCCGAGAACTCCAGTCGATCATTCTGGCAGGCAGGAGATGGGCCTCTCCCTGGCTTTGTGAATAGGCAGGTACTGATTGTGGGAGCAGGTCTGAGCTCTGGTAGAGAAGCACTTAGTCCCTGCTCCCAAAGCCTCTACCTTCTAGCCTAGAAACTGAAATTAAACCCCCAGGAATGGGGAGAGAACTGGTCGACCCCGCCTGCACACTGTAGCAGGCACAAACATGTGTTTCACTCACTGTAGCTCCTCACCAAACTGTTCAAAAGCAACGGTCTGAAGGCTTTACGCCGGCTTCCCCTCCTCATTACTCTTTACAGCAATTCTTGATAGAGAAAAGGCAATGAGAAAACTTTTTATGTCATCTCTCACTTCAGTCAAATAAGAAAAAGTCTCTGTTCGGGTTTCCTGGTTTGAGTCCTTTTCCAAGAGTTTCTCCAGAGTTTCCAGCAACAGAAATATGGGGCTCTGCAGACTAGCCTCCCACTGGAACTGTCCAGCAGCTCGTGCTACACTAATGAAAATTAGCAAGGCAGATTGGAAGCTACACTGGCATGCATTTTTGTCCCCTATAGGAGGATTAGAGGGGGTTGAGCTGCTGTTTTTCAATTTGCATGATCTTCAAAGGGGCCGTTAGGTGTGAAATGAAAGCATGTACCTGACCCAATGCAATGGAATCTAATACAACTTTCCCGGGCATATTTAATTACTAGTCTCCCTAGTTACAAAAGCCGACATGTTTCTCCTAAGTGGACATTTCTGGATCTGCTTTTTTTTTCCCCCTTTCTAATTGAAAATCAGGCTACTGGCATGACTGTGTATTGAAATACTCAAATGGGAAGGAAAGTTGATGTCAGATGAATTTTTACTGAAAGAGGCTTTATAACCACCCCTCGTAGCCTGACTCTGGTTTGGACATTACAAAGTGGTACAGACTTCGTTATCAGGTGCAACCTTATCTCCTCAACCAGTCTGAACCCTTTCTGCAGGCCTGGTGAAGACTCACTCTATTTCATTTCCTTTACTTCTAACAAAGCACTAAAACCAGTACTGCCTTATGGATATTTACTGAATAGAAGCTTATGTATGAGAAGAGCCTCAAAAATCTAATGTTTAATCTTGCAAATGTGCTAGTTAACGTACAGGGGTTTTCTTCTGTCCAGTGACAGAACTGATCTTTAATGTCTTGATAGATTCTAATAGATGAGGCGCTTTGATCAGTGGTAAAATAGACATATTCCATGAATGAGCCGAAACCTATTAGTCATCAATAAGTTTTCCATCTCACACAGGGGGGATATCCTCTCTTTCCTTGGAACATAAATATTTTCAGGGCACCTGGGTGGCTCAGTGGGTTAAGGCCTCTGTCTTCTGCTCAGGTCACGGTCCCAGCGTCCTGGGATCGAGCCCCGCATTGGGCTCTCTGCTCAGCCGGGAGCCTGCCCCGCCTGCTGTTCTGCCTGCTTGCAATCTCTGTCAAAAAAATAAATACAATCTTAAAAAAAAAAAAAAAAAAAAAAAGAACTTTCCTTAGTACTTAAAATTACTTTCCCTTGCTAACTCCTCGGTATTCACCAAACCAGTTCATGCAATGTTTTCCACTATCCCTTCTGTGTTCTCGGATGACACCCATGCATGCTCAAAATTGTCAACCCATTTGTCATTCTCAATTAAAAAAAAAAATCAATATCCAGTATACACCCAGTTATTTCAGGGCTGGCCAATTACATGGGTCCACATCTCTGATCGCTACCCATGTCTGGCCGAGAGGAAGTCTGAATAAAGTTCTTAAAAAGTGAACCAAAGCACCTCATTTCCTCTCCCCTTCTCTACCTCATACTGGGGAGCTCATGCCACCTGCTGCCCTCATGTCTACACGTGTGGTTATTAAAGGGGAACTGAATGCCTAGAGCTCACCAGCTGCAAAATCAGCCTTAAAATTAATACATGTGGCCACTGACTATAAACCTTTGTGCCTGGTGACACGGCTTTAGACTTCAGCTTCACGCCCAGAGGGCTGACAGACACAATGGCTGAACAGTATTAGAGAGAGAAGAATCGATTTTACTAATGCATGAAACAAGGGCAGCATTTTTATGCTAAGCAATTAGTTTTTGGCAAGGAAATCTCTTGCGTCGAAAGAGGAAACTTTTTTCTTGGTGACAGAGCAATTTTCTTCACTGGAGTTGAATGTTCTCTTCATAATCGAAATGTTTGGAGAATGTATGAAGGTAAAAAGAACAATAATGTCCTCTTCAGATGCCTTGTGACATCACAACAGATGGCATGCAGAGTGGGAAGGAAATTAGCCAGAGGGTCCTAAGGCTTTGGTTCTGGGTCCACATTTGGCATGTATCCTCTGAGCAGAAAGGGGGATGGGGGACAGGCTCTCCAGCCTGGATCTCATCATTTCTGAAATGAGAACACCCAGAAGGAAAGCTCATGGCTGCTTGAGGTTTTTCGGCTCTCCTACTGACATCTGGGTTTCCAAGTTTGACCTCCTGCATGTGTTTGGGACAGATGCTGAAAATAATTTCTCAAAATCAGTCATGGCTACATTGATCTGGTCACCAAGGAACAGAAGGAAAAATAAAAATTGCCAACACATAGAGCTCTTCATGGCTTTGAGAAGATATCTGACCTGCTCTCCCCCAACGGAAGCAGGGCTGCACCCACATGGGGTCTCTGGGATCATCACCTTGTCCCATTTCTGAGTAATTCCAAGGCTACAACATTCCGACTCCTAGAAAATATCTTTCTTGAATTCAAAGGCCATAACTCCAAGGTCTACAATTTTCTCTTCTAGGGGTGAATGATAACATTTTTTTCCTTTTATGATTTAACCATCATTTTGATTTCTTGACTCCCTTACAAGTTTTGCACTTAAATGTACAATAGTATTTCTAAAGGGAAAAAGAAAGGCGGGGTGCCCAGCCTCGTCAAAGACCATTTTCTACTACAAATCACACAGAGTAAAGTGTCATATTATTCTTTTTGTTACGTATTGCCACACAATTTATTTTCCCCCTAGGTAACTCAAACCTTTTGCTATGAGAGCTGACTCCTAGGAGACTTCGGGGGTTTATTTTATTCTATCTTGTTTGTCCTTCTTGTCTCCCTCACCAGCAGCAGTTAGAAAAGGGATAAATACATAGCAAATGATTAACACATTCTTGACAGTTGACTGACATGCTGATAGGGCAGCCCACTTCATGAATATCCAGTCAGCAACTCACCAAAAGATTATCACCCTTTTCTAGCCGAATGGCAGGGGAGGGTTCTAAGACAAAAGAGTATTTCCTTTAGATGTACTCAAATTAAGTTCATATACCACCAACAGAAAAAGTTCTATAAAACTATAATTTAGAATTTATTCAAAAGTTTTGTACATCTAAAATATTCAGAGCATCATTGGGAACAAAGGGAAATAACTATGTTCTCAAACTACTATCAAAAGATGATTGTTGGGGTGCCTGGGTGGCTCAGTGGGTTAAGCCTCTGCCTTCGACTCAGGTCATGATCTCAGGGTCCTGGGATTGAGCCTCGCATCAGCCTGCTTCCCCCCGCCCCCTCTCTGCCTGCCTCTCTGCCTACTTGTGATCTCTGTCTGTCAAATAAATTTTTAAAAAAAATTTAAAAAAAAGATGATTGTTACACCTAATGTTAATAGATTTCTCCATCTTCTGACTGGAAGTTCAACTCATATGTCTGTTTAGTTTGGTTGCAGGTTGGGTGAGAGAAAAAGGGGCAGATTTTCTGATTACCTTCTTACTGCCCAACCACTACAGAGCTGATCACTTGAATTTCAACTCTTAGTTACTTTTCTAATCATAGATTGGCTTATTTCAACCAAAGAGCATTACATATGCTCTTTACAGAGTCTAATTACAAGAATGTGCGGTATCCCCCTCCAAGAAGAAATCACATAGAAATCCTATAAGCAGTACCCCTTGTCAAAAATAGTAAAATCCATCTATATGAGAATACTTTGGATATAAATACCTTGAGAAAAACTAGAGAGTACAGATGCCGACTAGCTTGCTGGTCAGAGTCTTCTAGCACAGGATTGTACAGACCATACCCTGGTCCCTTGCTCAGAATTCGAATCATTATGTCCAGGGTCAGAACTCGGGAAATAATATTTCAAATGGCAGGTGATCCATAAACTTCCAAATCTCTGCTCTACAATGAAAGTTCCAAGAGCTTTGATGCAGAGGGACAGATAGAATGAGTAGAATAAGGCCAAATGAGGGGGAAACAGTGTTTTCCAAGATGCACCCTAACCAAAGCATGGTGCTAAGGAAAATCTACCTTGCATACTCAATACTTCAGGCAGTGGCTAGCACCCACTTGAAATCAAAAGATGAATGAATGAACATGTTCCAGTCTCCACTGAATTCGTCAAGAAGCAGTCTCTCCATGATATGGCCAATGAACCTTGCGTTTAATGCCATCACCATCTCTGACTCATTCTGCCTTGAACTTCCTAGCGATGGTTACCTTGGGAAATTACAACAGGACAAGAATCATATATAAGGGAATAATTACGGCCAATGTTCTGGGTCTGTGTGAATCCATATAGAGTGTGTCCGGCTAGGATGACGCGTGAAGAACATTAACAGTTTATGGGGACGCTCCTAGGGGAGGTCTGTGTTCTCTCAAGCCATCCTCAAAAATCTTTCTGTGAAGGAGAATGTATTATCATCCCACTTTCAACTGGGAATGAGGCTCAGAGATGTTGTACAATTTGTCTGGATCTAAGCCAAAGCTTTCTGGAGCCAGGATCAGTGGACCCAACTTACTCAAGGCCACTTCTCGTACCAAGCTGTCAGTTCATTAGTATTTAAATAAAAAGCAAGCTATGTTTGCATAAATCTGTGACAGTAATTTCATTTCTCCAAACTGCCTGCTATTTCATACTAGAGCAGTACTTTACAAATATTATGCATAATTTTTGAATATTAATGTATTTGGGATTTGATGGCAGGGAAGGGTCTCCAAAGCTCTTTGCTCCTTTATCTTTCCATATAAGGCAAGGATTACTATAAAAATATGGACTCTCTACGGGCTCATTATAATCTATGTGTGGCTTTGGGCAAAGAGCTAAATTCCTGATGCACAGTGAGGATTCAGTGTTTGAAACGGGTCGTTTGCTTTTCGCAAACTACATAAATACACCTTCAGGAAGATTCAAAGTGCCACTATTCATTACAGCTTTCCTTCAGGAACATTCCCTTGCTGCAGTTCCATTCTTCATTTTTTCCTTCTGGAAATGAAGCACCTGGTTTTTATGTCTGTTAGAAGTAGAGTTAAATTATAGAAATTTTCGAGCTAGGAGAAAAGCAGCTCCTACATTACTCTGATGACAAAAAGGAGACCTCTGCAAGCCAAGACTTATGAAATGAGCATTGAAGGACAAAGCAAGAAACTTTTCCGTGATTTGGGGGCAGAGTTTGTGAATTTATCAAAGAGCTGACTCTCATATCCATATTTATAAAACATACCACACCTCAATGACTATATTTCTCTTCAGAAGTGCTTAGCCTATCTTGAGATGTGAATAATGATGTAAGCTGTGGACAAGGAATATAGGTTTTTCCTTTTCCTCATGTCTGAAACAGATGCTAGAAATTTAAATATATTCATTGAATTCCCCAAAGCTTAGGAATATATATCATCCACTATCTCTACTTTGTTACTAATAATTAAATTGGTTAAAGAATATGAACATTATGTGGGGAAAACAGCACAAATACTATCTATTATGAGTAAGAAAATTACTTTCTTTGTACATCTGTGCTCAGAGATTTTTTTTAAGATTTATTTATTTACTTTATTTTTTTAAAGATTTTATTTATTTATTTTTATAGAGCGAGATCACAAGTAGGCAGAGAGGCAGGCAGAGAGAGAGGAGGAAGCAGGCTCCCCGCTGAGCAGAGAGCCTGATGCGGGACTTGATCCCAGAACTCTGAGATCATGACCTGAGCTGCAGGCAGAGGCTTAACCCACTGAGCCACCCAGGTGCCCTATTTATTTACTTTAGAAAGAGAGACCATGTGTGCTCAAGTGGGAGGAGGGGCAAAGGGAGAGAATCTTGAGCAGACTCCCCACTGGAGGCAGAGTCCCGGCTGGGGGAGGGGATTCATTCTGAGACACATGAGATCATGACCTCAGCCAAAATTAAGACTCGGACACTCAACAGACTGAGCCACCCAGGTGCCCCATGTGCTCAGAGATGCTTAAACAGATGCTTAAATTTTTAACAATTTATAACTCTGAACTAAGCAGGGAGAGAACCACTTTTCTTGAGAGGCTCTAGCACAGCTCAAGAAATCTAGGTACTTAAAGAAAGCTTCATTAGACATGAAGGGAGAAGAAAAAGGAAACCGTGCCATTGCTGTGGCCAACACACATCCCCTCCCCAACTCATAACCCCTTATCCCGCCATCTCAGACCACCTTACAAAGAAACAGAGAATCAGTTTTCAATTCAACAATTCATGGCTTATTTGGACCCACAGGCTGGGAACCAATCTCCAGGACACTTTTGCTTTCTTTACCCTGCCTTCACATGGCAAGGAGCCATTTTGTCATGCTGCCTGGACTGATTCTCATGACTATCTTGACCCTTTTTGGCTGCAGTCAAAAGAGTCCAAGACAAAGTTTCCTGACTCCCTTGAGATGGCCATTATATTTCCATGTGGGATTTGGGGTACAGACCATTCCTCCAGCAATCAGTAGGACTATGGTGGTTGTCATCATGAGGGAAAGCACTTTTTGTGGTCTCCATTGATGCTACAGCTAAAGCCCATCCCTCTGTACACTTACTGTGTGTGATCTTACTCCTTTTTCCGGTACACATACACTAATGAGGGAGACATGACATCATGGACCATGTCCACTTTCGGCCTCAATATACCAACACATCTCAGGAATAACTCAGATGTCCACTTTTTCCTTCCGTTCTCATTCTAGTATCTTACTACGATGGGTCCTCATTGCCTTTTGCCCAAATAGCTACCGCAGTAATTAGTCTCCTAATTTGTTTCTTCCAATCTGAACCCCAAAGCTATCATTTTATACTAACTTTCCAAAACTACAGCTCTGGAATGTCTGTAAGTCTTCAGTGGTTCCCCATAGGCTAAAAAGATAAAGAGTTCACTGCCGTGGCCTCCAAGGGATCCACAATTCAAACACCACCCATCCTTTCTACTTGTTTCCTATGTCCCTATTCTGGGTCAGCTGGATACTCACTCTGAGCCAACTGACTTCTCCTTTCCCACTGTGCAGGTTTGCTTATGCTATTCCCTGTGGCTAGCCTGGTTTTCTAACCAAGTTCTCTCTTTCTCCTTAAATCCTTAATAAAATTAGGTGTCTTCCCTCCTCTCTCTTGAAGTCATGAAACACTTTATCTATATTTTAGGATTCTCTCCTCATTGTATCTTGAATTAACGTTAAATGGATGCTTGTCTTACCCAGGAATTCAGATGGACAGAAGCAGCTCTATCTTTTCCATCTCTGCATTTCCTGATGGATGACACGTAGATAGTCACTGTGCTGAGTGAATCAAGATGACCTGGCCATAGTTATAACCTCACCTGCTTTGTTTTCCATGCCATAGGCTTTAACTCCAAGGTTACAGGCAATAAGAATCAGTATCAAGGTGTAAGAATGGATGTGCCGGGGCGCCTGGGTGGCTCAGTGGGTTAAAGCCTCTGCCTTCAGCTCAGGTCATGATCCCAGCGTCCTGGGATCGAGCCCCGAATCGGGCTCTCTGCTCGGCAGGGAGCCTGCTTCCCCCTCTCTCTCTGCCTGCCTCTCTGCCTACTTGTGGTCTCTATCTGTCAAATAAATAAATAAAATCTTAAAAAAAAAAAAGAATGAATGTGCCTCTTCATCTACAAAATTTCTGTCCAGTAGAAATACAACGTGAGTCATATGTGTCATCTCAAATTTTCCAGCACTCACACTAAAAAAAAAACTTAAAATAGATGAATTTTTTAAAGATTTATTTATTTTAGTGAGAGAGAGAGAACCCCTGAAGGAGTTGGGGGAGGGGAAGAGGGAGAGAATCTTCAAGCAGACTCCTTGCTGAATATGGAGCCTGATGCAGGGCTCAGTCTCAGGACCTACGAGATCATGATCTGAGCTGAAACCAAGAGTTGGTTGCTTAACCGACTCAGCCACCCAGGAACCCTTGAAATTTTAATATATATTTTCTTTAAACCAATGTGTCCAAAATATTTTTTAAACATGTAATCAATATAAAATATTCATGAGATGCTTTATACGTGTGAGTGCGTGTGTGTGTGTTATGTTCTAAGCCTTTGAAATCTGGTATTTGACGCTTACAGTACATCTCCCTGGGACTAGCCAATCCTACAGGTGGTTAACATATTGGATGATGCAAAGTTAAAGCATGGATGATGGAGGCACTGATAAATCCATTTCTCATTTAAAAATATATCATATTCTCTTTTATTTTTCCTCTCCAGACTTCCCTCTCTCTGTTTCTCTCTCTCTCTCCCTCTCTCTCTATAGATAGATAGATAGTGCTGAATCTTCATAGGTATTCCCTGGCATATATAAGTAAATGACTACAGAGGAATTTCTAGAAAGTGGGCAAGTACATATATGAGGCAGGCATTATGAAGTTCCCTTACATAAATAAACTTCAGTCATTTATAGGCAATATTAAAACTATCTTTTTAGTTTTGAATAAATAAAGCAAAGCAAAAAAATTGTTACTCCTTGAGAAAATGTAACATGCAAATTAGATCCACATGGGAAACAGATTGTGAAAGTATTGTAAAACTTCACCAAAATGTCTTCACAACATGAATCAGCTATTAAATATTATTCTAAGTAGTACAGAAGAGCATAATCCTGTTTTAATACTCTCAGCTTTATTTTCCTTAACAAACTTCTCTTTAAAGAAAGAATTTCAGGGGTGTCTGTGTGGTTCAGTCCTTAAACATCTGCCCTGGGACGCCTGGGAGGCTCAGTAGGTTAAGCCTCTGCCTTCAGCTCAGGTCATGATCTCAGGGTCCTGGGATCGAGCCCTGCATCAGGCTCTCTGCTCAGTGTGAACCTGCTTCCCCCTCCCTCTATGCCTGTCTCTCTGTCTCTGTGATCTCTCTCTGTGTGTCAAATAAATAAACAAAATCTTAAAAAAAAAAAAAAAAAGTCTGCCTTTGGCTCAGGTCATGATCCCAGGGTTCTGGGATCCATCCCCGCATTGGGCTCCCTGCTCACAGGAAGCCTGCTTCTCCCTCCCCTGCTCCCCAATTGTTTACCTACTCTCATGCTTGTTCTCTCTCTCTCTGTGAAATAAATAAAATCTTTTAAAAAAAGAAAGAATTTCAATGTCACTGAAGAAGAGAATGGTCATAATTTATATCTGTATTCCACCTCAGTGTGAGAACTTCTTGAAGACACAGACCATAAGTTTTATCAAATGTAGATTTTATCAGTAACTTTATACTGTATGTGGCTAAAAAGATCCATTCCATCATAGGTTATTCTTAGGCTCATTAGGGTAAGTCATGCAATAAATCTCCCCCAAAACACCTACAATCACCCCTCTTTGTATCATATTGTTACAGATTTTTTTTTTCAACCCAGTAAGGTTATATGATGCTATGCAGAAAGACAGTGGCTTTAGAGAGAGGAGATGAAAATTCTTTCTCTACCATTTCTGTGCTGAGCTTTTCTGGTGCAAGTACCTTCCCTTCTCTGTTTCCTCAACATGAAATCTACTTTAGAACATAACACTTAAGATTAAATGATGAGGGCACCTGGGTGGCTCAGTGAGTTAAGTCTCTGCCTTCGGCTCAGGTCATGATCTCAGGGTCCTGGGATCGAGCCCCACATAGGGCTCTCTGTTCAGTGGGGAGACTGCTTCCCCCCTCTCTCTCTACCTGCCTTTCTGCCTACTTGTGATCTCTGTCAAGTAAATAAATAAAATCTTTTTAAGAAAAGATTAAATGATGAAACAAATGGTCCTATCTAGTTAAATTCAGCAATCACTCATCAGCAATTTGGTCTCCCATTCCTCAGTTTACAGCTTCCCATTCCCCACTAGATACTCCATAAACTTAACTGTTGAGTGTTGACACTCTTGGAATTATTTATGGTTTAACAGGAGCTCCTGAAAACCAAAGGACCATTCAGATTTGGAAACAAAATAACCAAGAGTAGACTTCCTGGTGTGCTGATAAACATGGAAACTTCTGATTCAGTGGAACTCTGACAATGGAGCTCTGTGAAACTTTGCTGTCATCTACCCCAGGACTTTCATCTCACTCATTATTCATGCTACAGATGGTGAAAGCTCAATTAAATATTGCATTCATTTTAATTTTTTAAAGTTTGTATTTAAATTCCAGTTAGTTAACACACAGTGTAATATTAGTTTCAGGGGTACTATATAATGATTCATCACTTCCATACAATACTCCATGCTCATCACAAGTGCCCTCCTTCATCTCCAACACCTGTTTCCTCCACCCCCCACACACATCCCCTCTGGTCACCATCAATGTGTTCTCTAGAGCTAAGAGTCTGTTTCTTGGTTTGCCTTTCTCGCTCTCTTTCCCCCCATACTTACTTGTTTTTTTTCTTAAATTCCACATATGAGGGAGATCATATGGTATCTGTCTTTCCCAGACTTATTTTGCTTTGCATAATACTCTCTAGCTCCATCATATCTTTACAAATGGCAAGATTTGATTTTTTTTAATGGCTGAATAATATTCCATTGTGTGTATCTATTACTTTCTCCATTCATCAGTCTAAGGACATGGGGGCTGTTTCCATAATTGGGCTATTGTAAATAATCCTGTTATGGACATCAGGGTGCATGTATTTCTTTGAATTAGTATTTTTGTATTCTTTGGGTAAATAACTAGTAAGGCTGGATCATAGGGTAGTTTTATTTTTTACTTTTTAGGAACCCCCACACTGTTTTCCAGAGTGGGTGTACCAGTTTGTATTCCCACCAACAGTGCACAAGGGTTCCCCTTTCTCCACGTCCTCGCGACACCTGTTGTTTCTTGTGTTGTTGATTTTAGCCATTCTGACAGGTGTGAGATGGAATCTCACTGTGGTTTTGATTTGCATTTCCCTGATGATGAGTGATGTTGAGCATCTTTTCATGTGTCTGTTGGCCATCTGGATGTCTTCTTTGGTAAAATATCTATTCCTGTCTTCTGCCCAATTTTTAATTGGATTATTCATGGTTTGGGTGTTGAGTTCTATAAGTTCTTTTTATGTTTTGGATTCTGGCCCTTTATCAGATACGTCATTTGCAAATATTTTCTCCCATTCCATAGTTACCTTTTAGTTTTGTTGATGGTTTCCTTTCCTGTGCCCAAGCTTTTCATCTTGATGAAGTCCCAATCATTTATTATTGCTTGTTTCCCTTGCCTCTGAAGACATTTCTAAAAAGAAGTTGCTACGCCTATATTGCATTCATTTTGGATGGTCTTACAAGTTACTCTTTTCTTCCCAACTAGATTTTAAAGTTTTTGAATGTAGCAACCTAGTATTCTACCCCTGGAGTCCCTATAGGCCCTGGGCACAAAGTGGCTCACAAGGTAGGCATTTAAAAACCACTTTAGTTAATTGACTGACATCAACAAAAGAATTCCATTCAAACAAAGGCTATTGTATTGCATTTGGCAAACAAGGTCCACACCATTACAATGAGTAACTCTGAGGTGCAATAGAGTTATTAAAACAATAATGGAAACAAATTAATTAATGGAACCTAATTAATTCTCTAAAAAGACCTGGGAAGTGTTACTTTTGAGTGGAGAAAAAAAGGAAATGAAAGTAATTTGACTACAAATGTCTGCTTAAGTGCCAGAGTTAGGGATAGAGTGTGCTCTGTGGAATTCCAGTTTCTACTCTAACTATAATTTATATCCCATAAAGAGATTTGCAAAGCCTAACTAAACAGGATGCTCATTTTAAACAAAAGAGAAAAAGTTTCTCACTTTTATTAAATAAATAATTAATTATTGTGAATTAATCCTACAAAACATGAAAGCTTCAGTGCAAAACTTAGTTGGCCTGTGCTCCCTTAGAATATATATGCAAAACTTAAGGGCACCTAAGGAATAACTCATCCTGCTCATATTAAAATGATTTTCTGCGTTGGTTAGCACCGATCTAGTCATTGTTTCAAAATTAATTTGACATTTGCTCATGAAATTTTAAACCACTGAAGACTAGGGTAAATGGCATACTCTGTGCAGTACACGCCACTCAGGAAAAACACAATTTTGTCACCCCCCCCCACCCTGATTTCTCTGCACCTCTCTGTGCTCCTACTTGTAAGGTTGTCCAATAAGCCTGTATCTCCTTGTTTGTGCCAGAAGGTTGTCAATGATGCTATCAGTTTCTGATCGACTTTGTATCCTTCCTAACAAGTAGTACACTTACCTGGAAACACACACACACAAGTATTTATGGAAAATTATTAGCACCTATGATTTCCACACTTATATACAGAGCACCCAGTGGGTGCTGAGCACTGTTCTTGGTGTTGCATATACAACACAAACAAGACTAACTCAACACTTGCCTTCATGATCCTTTCTTTCTTATTTGTACTGGACAGATGATACTGATGGAAGTTAACAATAACTTAACGGTAATCAAATCAGGAAACTGACTTCAGTTATTAAGGGGTGCTGTAAGGAAAGTGAGACAAGTAGGTAGGGGGATACATTAGAGAATGGCAGAACAATGTGTGTTGGGTAGAGTGTATTTACACAGGCTGGTTAGGGAAGACCTCTTTGAAGCAAAGATAATGAGATGAGAAGCGAACCATGAGAAGATCTGAAGAGAGACCATTGCAAGTGGTGGAAATATTCCGGGCAAGACCCTTGAAGCAAGGAATAAAAACAAGAATAAAGAGTAAGTGTGGGGGTAGCATAAAGGAGTGATAGGTGGCCAGGAGGAGCAGAGACATTGAACCTCATAAATCACTAAAGGGATTTGAGCCTGAATGCAATAACTAGCAGGGACTGAAGCAGGGACTAAGACTGTAGTACCTGAATAAGGTTGTTTAAAAAGATTTCTCCACCTACTATGTGAAGACAGAACTGAGGAGACACCAGCCAGGGGTCTAGGTACAGAAGAGGGTGATTTGGGCTTGCACAGAATGCCCAGGAAGTGGAGGACAGGAGATGCACTGAGGATGTGGACTTTGGTGGACTGGGTTTCATGAGCTGAGGGAACAAAGAGAAAGCAAGGGTGATTCTGTGGTTTTGCTCCGGACTGCAGGCGGACCAATGCTTCTGTTTACTGATGGGGATAAATGAAGAAAGAAACATAAACATCAGTATTGAAGATTGCAGTGATAAATGCCTCTTCAAAGAGATATTAGTGTTTCACAGGAAAAAAGTGAGACTCAGAAAAGTTAAGATATTTGCCTGAATTTCTACATTTGAGTCGGAATTTGAATAAATTGTCTCATTTTAAAGCCCATGCCTTTAAATTCCATTCTTCTGACCCTCTATGCACTCATTTTTGAAAGATTGAAAACCTGAATGGACAAATGTTGAAATTATAAAATGGATCATTGCTGGGGCACCTGGGTGGCTCAGTCATTAAACATCTGCCTTCAGCTCAGGTCATGATCCCGGGCTCCTGGGATGGAGCCTCACATCGGGCTCTCTGCTCAGCAAGAAGCCTGCTTCTCCCTCTCCCACTCCATCTGCTTGTCTTCCCTCTCTTGCCGTGTCTCTCTCTGTCAAAAAAATAAATACACACACAAAAAAAAAAAAGAAAAAGAAATAGGAGAGACACTATCCTGTGTGTCAAGCAGGTGATGGTTTAATCATCTCACTCTACTTGGTGTATTTTTTAAAATGTAATTTTAAAAAGTGAAAGGCATAAATCCTATTTACAATGAGTTAATTTAGAAAGAGTATAGTTCTAAAATATAAAAAAAAGAATGTGATTTCCTATATTTAATGGAAAATACTGGGTTTCCAAAATTAATCTTTTTCTTTCTCATGAAAGAAAAAAATGCTTTTTAAAGATAATAAAGTAATGTGGGTAAGTGTCAGACAAAAGCTCAGTTCTGTTCCATAAAAATGACATTTGCAAGGCAAGAGAAAGAAAAGCAAAAATAAACTATTAGGACTACATCAAAATACAAAGCTTTTACACAGCAAAGAAAACCATCAACTACGTAAAAAGGCAACCTGCTGAATGGGAGAAGATATTTTCAAATGATACCTCTGATGAGGGGTTAATATCCAAACTATATAAAGAGCTCAATACCACTCAATGTCAAAAAGCAAACAATCCAATCAAAAATATAGGCAGAGGATGTAAAGAGACCTCTTTCCAGAGAAAACATCCAGATGGCCAACAGACACATGGAAAGATGCTCAACATCACTTACCATCAGGGAAATACAAACCAAAACTACAAAAAGCTATCATCTCACACCTATCAGGGTGGCTAGTATCAAAATGGTAAGAAACAACAGGTGTTGGCAAAGAGTGGAAAAAAAGGAACCCTTGTGCACTGTTGGAATGTAAACTGGTGCAGCCAATGTGGAAAGAGTATGGAGGTCCCCAAACCATTAAAAATAGAACTACCTTGGGGCACCTGGGTGGCTCAGTGGGTTAAGCCTCTGCCTTCAGCTCAGGTCATAATCCCAGGGTCCTGGGATCAAGCCCCATGTCAAGCTCTCTGCTCAGCGGGGGAGCCTTCTTCCCCTCTTTCTCTGCCTGCCTCTCTGCCTACTTGTGATCGCTCTCTCTGTATCAAATAAATAAGTAAAAATTTTTAAAAAATAGAACTACCTTATGATTCAGCAATTTCACTACTGAGTATTTACCCAAAGAAAACAAAGATCTATGTACCGCTATGTTTACTGTGGCATTATGTACAACAGCCAGGAGATGGAAGCAGCCCAAGGGTCCAGTGATAGAAAAACAGAAAAGGAAAATGTGATATGTATGTAGGTCTGTATACACACACACACACACACACACACACACACACAGAGGAATATTACCCAGCCCCCCTCCCAAAAAAAATGATGCCATCACACCATTTGTGACAACATGGATGGATCTAGAGGGTATAATGTTAAGTGAAGTAAGTCAAACTAAAAAGACAACTATCATATGATTTATCTCATTTATGGAATCTTACAAAAATCAATAAACAAACCAAATGCAGAATCAGACCTATAAACAGAGAACAAATTGACGGCCGTCAGAGGAGAGGGAAGGACGGGAAAAATGGTTAATGGGGTATCTTTGATAATTGAAAAGGACTATCCTAACCTCCAGAAAGAATTCTAAGTGTGAAACAAACCTAAAACAGTAGTTTCTCAAGCCAATAATCGCATTTGAAAATGCAGGCTATTAACTTAGCCAGTTAAAGGTAAGACCACGGAGTGAAAAGGCAATTTTTTGTTTTTAAGAATTGACACTTACCAAGAATCTAGGTGAATTATGTTTGGACTTCTCTATTAGAACCTATCATAAAATTTAAAGAAACATGGAGAGAAGAGACTAGGGACAAAGGGCACTGTGTCACTCTTTCAACAACTCTCTAGAGGAGGGATATATCGGACTATATAACTCAGAAGCCTCTCGATGGTTTTATATCTTAAAGGTGAACATGATAGAAGAATCCTAAGCAGCACCAAATCTGTCCACCTTAGTGTGGCCTGACAGTCACTCAAAAAAATTTGAAGGGATTTAGCATCTCCATTAATAAACCAAAGTAGAAAAATCCAGATGTCAACTGAATATATTGAAAGATAATCCAGGAAGCATCGAACACACACAGGGTATGGGGACAGAGTGAGTGACCGAAGATAAAGTGTAGACCAGGCAACTGGAAATGAGCGATGGAACCTGAAGAAATGTTGCTAATCAAAACTAAGAGAAATAGATCCACTGACACCAGGTTTTGAATATTTTTTATAGGAGGGTGCAATTTTCCAAATAACTCATTTCATAAAGCCTGAGGGATTGTCAACATCCACCTGTAAGAGGTAAGAGTGATAGAAATGGGAAAACTCCCAAGTTCTTATCTCTATCCCATCAAGATGAAATGTCTGGGAGAGCCTGGATGGCTGAGCCAGTTAAGCCTCGGCCTTCGGCTCAGGTCATGATCCTGGGGTCCTGGGATCAAGCCCCTTGCCTGGCTTCCTGCTCAGCAGGGAGTCTGCCTCTCCCTCTCCCTCTGTCCCGCCCCCTGCTTGTTCATGCTCTCTCTCTCTTTCTCTCTCTCTCTCTCAAATAAAGAAATAAAATCTTTAAAAAAATAAAAAGATGAAATGTCAATAATGTGCCTGTTTTCCCTTGGATAGTCAGCATTACAATGGGAACATCTCACTTAAGGCTTCCATCAACACACAAAAATAAATGCACATAACTGCAGGAAGACCAAACAAAATAAGCGCTGTTTCGGAGTGGTTAAAAAAAAAAAAAAAAAAGATTTCAAAGTTCATACGTCTTCACATTTACCTTTTCATGAGAAACACTAGAGAGCACCTGAAACTTTAAACTATTGTCTTAAACTTGTTGGTAGCAGACTTTATAGGATTCAAGCATGATATTTCTATTTTCTAAAAAGACATCATATTTTCAAGCGAGCAATATTAAGTGAAATAGAAAGGTGTCATCAAATTTGCTAATAACACGGGATTCCAAACATTCAGGCTTGAAAATATATCCATTCTGATTACAAACCTACTTAAAAATGCAAATTTATCAATTCCCTGGACACAGAAGACAATAAACATGAAAATGACTCCAACCTCCACAAACACAATCACACTGGTCAAAGTTAAAAATTATTGATACAACCTAATTTTGAAAAGGACATTTAGGAATGGGATCCTGCATGTTGAGATCATTGGCGGGAAGATACATTTGCTCAAATTTTCTGTTGGGCTGCTTAGAAGGATGCACCAAAGTACAAAATGGGTATGTATCATTTGCCCACTGGTCCTCCTACTAGCACTTCCCCCCAAAAAACCCATCTCATAGTATATAGATGTATATGTAAAAGGATGTCCTAGGGAATTTCTATTTTCTCATAAAATAAGATATATCAATAAGAACCTTTTTTAAAAATATACAGAAAGTAATATTATACAGCCCTATCTCTATCTTTTTTCATGTAGGCAGGTGCCCATTAGACACTGCTGAACAGTAAGTTCATTCACGTAACAACCTACATAGATTTCATATACGTACATAATTTTGTACAATTATATATGTACACACGTACAAATATTTACAATGTCCTGAAGACTGTTTACAGGGAGTTATGAATTTGGGTTGAATTTATGTAAAATGCTGTGTTTGAGAATTATAGTTCTGAGGCCAAGGAGCATAAATTCATATTTCAACTTCACTTGTTTGACTATGGGCAAGTCACTTAACCCCCTCAAAACCACTGTGTTCTCACCTATAATACAGAAATACTACTACCTACTTTGTGATGTAAAATTTTAGCCAAATATATGACATATGGTAATACTTGGTATCAGTTTCTATGGTTACATTCTTCTTTATTATATTCTTTTCATAACAATGAACATCTATATGTGTGTGTGTGTGTGTGTGTGTATATATAGTCTACCTGTAAAATATTTTACTCAAATACAGTTTTAATGAAAAATGAGATTATTTACATAATTCACTAAAAATTATTCTTATGACTAGTGTTAGTATATTAGAATTAACAGACTATTAATCTCTGAAATGGCCCCTTTCTCAAAGTTGTACAATTCTTTAAGAGTTGAAGATCAGTCCTGGGTTCAGAAAAATTAAGAGGTGGAGGGTTACCCACATGTCAATGTTCTTATTATGATCACCATTCAGCACAGGGCTTGCTTGGCTTTTTAAATTTTTATTTTAATTCCAGGTAGTTAACATACAGCATAATATTAATTTCAGGTATACACTATAGTAATGCAACACTTCCATACATCACCCTGGGCTCGTGACCAGAAGCGCCCTCCTCCTGCACCTCCCCTCTGGTGGCCTTCAGTGTGTTCTGTAGAGTTAAGAGTCTCTAATGCAGTTATTATATATTCATTTTACCCTAGTTTTCCTGGCAGCCCAGGAGAAATGGAACGAATCACAATGAGTTCTATCCACCTCCAGAAAAAGAAGAATTAAGTCTTATTGAGCAAGTTAAAGTCAAACCACCCCAGGCCAAATATAAAACATTTTTCTGTGGTGTGCTGGAAAGAATATCTCGATCCAAGAAGTGATTCCTATGGTAGAGATTTCAGTTTTTGTAGCAAGCTGTTGGGTAATTAAAAAACAATCACAAAACATAAGCAGAGCTTTGGAGCACACCCTAAACCGCACGCTCTGCCCTTGTGCAGTGCCGGTCTTACCTCAACCTTACGGTAGAAGAGTACTTTCTGCAGACACCTAACCAAGAGGCAGCTTCACAGTGAATGAGTAAATAAAACTGCAGAGAGAAGGCCAGGAGAAACTCTAATTTTAAATTGTGCTCCCTCTTGTCACTTTGAAAAAAAAGCAAAACTCTTGTCTGGTGTCACAGTCACTGGGCACTTTGCAAAATATAGGCGGCATGTGTTTTCATAAATTTCTAGAGCTCAGCTTCTTTTCCCTGTACCACAAGCCCTCCCCCCATATATAGTGCTCTCTGAGGATCCACAGCTCCCCTCATATAGCAGGAAACCTAGCCACGAATCGTAGGAAATTTAATGAGACACAGCTCTGAAAAGAAAGCATTGAGACTGAATGCCTATTCCTCTAATTAACTGTATGCTCAATAACGTGATATGGTGGTTAGTTGTCCCTCCTGCCTTCATAGTCACTTCTCCAATCAAGCCAAGCCTGACAGCACTGGTCTTCATTCTGATAAAAGGTACTTCATTTTCAACTGAGATCCCCTATCTCATGCATACAACACTGTTTCATGGAAAGATCTATGAAGTCTGCTTTGTATGCTTGTTTTATTACAGTCAGTGGGCGAAGGATCCTCTTACAAATTCAACAAAGAAACTGAGACTCAGTAAGATTAATGAACTTGGACAAGATGACAACTCCTGAACAATAAAGCTGAGGGAAAAGATAATGAGTCTAAAGCCCTGAACCAAATGAGTCTAAAAGCTTTAAGTATTGACACACACAGAGTGCCAGAAGGTTGAGTGCTACCACTGCCGCTATTTGTTAGAAATACCACACGGTTTATTTCTCTGTCATAACTTCCCTTCCATACAAGTGAGCGATTTAAAAGCATTGCGGGCAACATTTCAACTTTTCAAATGCCAACCATAAAAGGCCATAGTCACTGTGAACCCTCCCATTAGGAAATCTGAAATTAGTTATAACATCCAAACCTACTTCCACTGGGTCAGATTTACAATTGAATCAATTTTTTTTGTCTCCTTCAATGATGAAAAAAAAATATCTTTTACTAAAATGAAGATGTACATCACACTGTCATTCTGAGACATCAGAAATGTAATCCACACAAACAAGACAAAGACCTATTCAATCAGCCTTTGGCATTGATTTCTGGATTGAACCAAGATGCTTTCCTTTTTTTTTTTTTTTTTTTTTTTAAATAAAAAGTGTTTCTGAATTCCTGGAGCCAGAACTGACCAAAAGTCAAGTTGTTCTTGTCCTGAAAACACTGAGAGAATAACATTTATAGGTGTGTGAATCCACACTCCACTGCCTACTATCAGCAGTAAGCTGATGGGGTGCGTCTTGTCTGTTGCTATTCAAGAGAAAGGAAATCTAAAATGCTAACACGGTGATTGGCAACCCAGGCTGACTCTAATCTAAAGCCAGTAGCAACTGTCAAGGCGCTTACCCAGAAACAGTATCTATCTGCTTTGACGCTGCCACGGAAGCTCATTTTGATCAAATGTTCATCGAGCATAACGGAAACGCTTTTACCCGGTTCAACGTGTAAACATTTCCATCCACTGACAGTACCCAAGACTCCATCAGCCAAAGAAGGTTCTAGATTTTTGAGGCCTGACGTTATACCATTTGGGGAACGCTGCTGCAGTAAGAGAATACAAAATTACAGGTCCAAAATTAAACACTGGGTTTTAGAAAGTGCCTGTGCAAGTAAGGGGCTCTGACTTTAAGCTTTATTAGATTCATGAAAAATTGGCTTCTGTCTCCAGCAGTAGATTCTTGTGTCTTCGCACACTCGCTGATGAGAAATATGCACCTGATTTGTTTGCAAAAGAACCATTACAATTATTTTATGGGAGAATTATAATGAATCTAAATAAACCAATTTAAACCAATCAAAAGGACAATTTACATATTATTCAGAGTTCAAGAATGGCAATCTACTTTTAGTGATTAAATATGTGTTCATTCTTATTTGGTCCATACTCAGCATTTAAAATCATGCATTAGGGATTCAGAGCACTATACATAGGCTTAGAGGGTAGCCATGTATGGGTTTGTATTTGCTGGATAGAGGCAAACAAGGAGCTGCTCAGGCTCTGCCTGCCAGGCTTCCCAGTGTGTTAATCAGGATGCAAGACAGGCAAAGGGATGTAGGGTTGATTCATTTCATCAAGATATAAAGGTTCTTTCTCAATACTATGAGGCTCGAGTAATATCCCTAAACACCTCCTAGAAATTCTAGGAGAATCAGAGTGTTATGAATTAGGGAATGGAGACAATCATCTATATTGTTAAAATCTAAAGAAGGCTACTTTTGTCAAAGATTTCCAAGTCACGCAAAGATGTCTTAAGAAGTATATTAAAGGTAATATCTTCATTTTTCCCACTGTGCTTGGTACTTGTGTACACAATGGAGTTTAGAGGGTCCCCTTCCCTCAATTCCCAAGAGAAAGAAAGAAGAGAAACAGCATCCTGCAATAAGAAACCTCCTGGAAGGGTAGCCTGGTGACTCAGTCAGTTAAGTGTCTGACTTCGCTTCAGCTCCTGATCTCTGGGGTTCTGGGATCAAGCCCCCGCATCAAGGGGTTCCCTGCTCAGCATGGAGTCTGCTTCTCCTTCTCCCACTGTCCCTCCCCAGCTTGTCAAGCACTCTCCCTCTCTCTCAAATAAATAAATCTTTAAAAAAAAAAAAAAAAAAAGGAAAGGAAAGAAACAAACTCCCTGAGGTAGGGTAAGAAAAATTAAAATCTAGTCCAGGGGTGGTCAAACTATGGCATGCATCAGAACCACTCAGAGGGCTTGTTAAAACACAGAGAGCTGGGCCCCCTGCACAAAGTTCCGGAAGGATCCGTAAATACGCATTTCTAAAGCATCCCTACATGTAACTTACTGATGTGGCAGGAACACACTCTGAGAACCATCAGCACAGTCCATTGTGGCGTGGGGGGGGGGGCAGTACTGGCTTGGATGATGACCCATCAGCACTGCATTTTATGATCCCCGGATTCCAGTACACTGCCCAGACCTACAGCCAGGGACCCCATGCTCTGGCATTTATTAAATTTCCCCAGTGTACTCCATAAAATATGGAAAGCCACTTAGTCTTAAACTATGACTTCCTTTTGTTACTCTTTAAAAATGGTCTTTAAAGCCTCTTTTTCTGTTATTGACTGAAAGACTCCATATAATTGCAAAATATCACAGAGCACAATATAGGGCTGACAAAATGATTTCTGACAGATAGCTTAGGTTTTAAGATTGGAAGTATTGTCAGGAAACATTAAAAGGAACAGGCTTTACTGAGAAACTGACAAAAGTAAAATGAAACCATCAGTGTAACAAACTGCTCTCTGAAAAAAAGATTTTTAATTTTGTGTGTTCAAATGTGACAATCTCAAGTCACTTTACACAGTTCTTCCTTTTGCTAGAAAATGACAAACGCTAAACTGTGATGCTCGCTTGCTTTGTTCTCCCTCCTCCCTTGTAGTGCCTTTCAGGAAGCAGATGCAAAGTTTGATGCCTTCAGTTTCCAAGGCTTTCCCTCTCTGCCAAGCTGGGGGGCACATCACCGCTCCATAGTAACATATGTGTTTTACATCATCTGATTATAGAAAAGACCACTGGAAATTCAAGATCTGCTGCACAGAAAATAAGAAATCCTCCCCAACTAAAAATTATTGTCTTTATTATCTCAATCATGCCTCTTTATAAAAAGCATTTTCTATTTCCCAAGTAGGTGCAGAGAGAAATTTTCCATATGACTATGGCCACCCTGTTTTGATACTTTTATCTCAGTAGCATCAAGAGTCCCAAGTTTCTACCTGCCTACATCTGAGACTCAATGAAAATATCCTTTAACTTCTCTTTAAGTTGACTGCCCCTCCCTCGCAGGGAACATTTCTCCCCTCCTCCTAGGCTGGTCTTTTTTTTTTTTTTTTAAAGATTTTTAAATTTATTTATTTGACAGAGAGAGATCACAAGTAGGCAGAAAGGCAGGCGGCGGGGGGAGGGGGAAGCAGGCTCCCCACTGAGCAGAGAGTCCTATGTGGGGCTCAATCCCAGGACCCTGGGATCATGACCTGAGCCGAAGGCAGAGGCTTTAACCCACTGAGCCACCCAGGTGCCCCCCTACTTTTTTTAAAGAGATGATAAATATTTTTATAATAATTATAAATACCAGCTAATATTGGTGGGAGATTGTTAAATGTCGGGCGTATACATTTTCTTATTCACAACAACCTTAATTGTTTAGCTGACTAATTATCTCCATTTTACAGGGAGGCAAACCAAGGGCAGAGAATCTAAATAATTTCCCTTAGCGTACATGCTAGGAAGGGATGGACCAAGACTCAAAAACTCTGAGTGTCATCCCAGAACTAGGAGACACTAGTGACATACTCTAAGTTGTAAATATATTTCTACATAAATTATATCACAAGTAAAAACGTGCAGGCAATGATAGCAGAAGGATCCAAGTTCGGCAGACTGAACTTCTATGAGGAATCTACCTAACCTCAAAACGCCAAAGGTAGTATAAAAGATGACACATTAGAATTATTTTTTATAGATTTATTTGGGGTGGGGAGGGGAGAGCGATAGAGAGAGAATTTCAAGCAAACTCCCCGCTGAGAGCAAAGTCTGACGTGGGGCTTGATCTCAGGACGCTGAGATCAGGATCGGAGGTCAAATGAAGAGTCAGCTGCTTAACCAACTGAGCCACCCAGGCGCCCCTCAAGTTATTTTTTTAAGAAGCTTCCTAAAAGAGACTTAAGAGAACATTCAACAGGTCAAAGTCACAAATGGGTTAAGTATGTAATTTAGGACCCACAACAACAACAAAAAATGCAAACCCGGGTGTATATGGTGTATACATATCCACATGTACCATTATACCCCTTTATATACTGTACTCTTGTAGCATATATATCCCAGTTTGGGTGACTGTATCAGGATTCAAGTCTTATTTATCACATCATCTTGCCAGAATCAAATTCATCTATTCAAGGGGACATCAAAATGCTCTAGAAATATCAGAGCTTGAGATGAGCACCTGCCAGCTAAAGGAGTTCCAGTGTAAACAGACCTTACTACCTAGTCTCACACCCAGCTGCCAGCACTCACATGCATTTTTTTTTATTCAACACAACAGCCCCAACAGGGAGCCTTTTAAAAATAATACTAAAGAAACAAATGCAAAGCAATTACACAGTTTGCCCAAGGCTACGTAACTGCTGTTTGGGTTGATTTCTGAAGTGCAAACCGCTTTGTTCTGAACCCTGGACCCTCCCGTTTACTAGCCCAGCTGACTGGTGAGTTCCCATACTTCTTGACCTAGGCTTTCTCATTTTACACAATGGCACCTCCCTCATGGACTGTGACTGAGATTAATTGAGTTAAAGTATTCTAAGTATGCAGAGCACTGAGCACAGTGTGCAGGAGACAGGAAGTATTTCACAAATGGAAGATACTATTATCACTGTAATTTTCTGGTTCATGAGCTAGCGCAGCACTGGAAACAGATCGTCTTTGCCAGTTAAGTATTCAACAAAGACTCTGAAGTGGAGCATCTTTTCCCTGTATCTTGCTGTCTTAGGAGGCACAGACAAAGTACATTGAACACATCAATTTGGAAGAAGTTATCCTAGAGACACCAGTTTTCTTAACTGTGCCAGACAAAACATCTCTTCCCTTGGCTCTCAGCCCCTTCTCTCTTCTGGTCTTAGCCCACAGCAAGTAGTGGTGATCTCCAAATATTTGCTTAACTCCCAACATAAACTATGCATGGGTTTGAACAAGAACAAAGTTCAACATCCAATCAAGACTCCCGTAAGTATACAGAAATTAGGTCCAGGACTAGACCTAAGGTCTAGTTAGGGTTGTACAAGGTTGTACCACACTGTCGCTGATTTCCGAATGACAGGTTTTCATGTCCCAGCGTGCATGGGATCTACACCTAGAACAGTCTCGGCTCAACTACACCAACAGCACCGCCTCCCCATCCAGCTGCTGCCCCCTCCCTGCCAGGTCCTGTTCCTTCTCCCCTTTGCAACAGTAGTCAGGCAGGCGCACCTCCAAGCCACCTCTGACTATTACAAGGTGGCCAGAAATTTCCTAATTAGCAGATATTGTAGCTTCTTGCGATCTTCATTTCCTTGCTGTGGGTATAGCAGAAGAGAGGACAGCCAGCAGGGAAGGTGCTGTTAGCAGTGGGCAAAGTGTCCCATACATTGTTTGGTTGGTTGTTGGTTTCTTTCTATTATACTGGGGGAGCCCCCTCCCCACTAAAGTAAAAATCACTTTGTAGTACATTTCAAAGCCAACTTTTACCACTCCATAGTTGTTTTAAAGCCAATTCCCTACTTCCTAACAGAAAAGTCAACAATTAATTGAGCTAAGTTTATAGCTGAAAAAAACATGAGGAACTAGGATGAAAATCCTTCCTATTGTGTCCCACCTCCAACCAGAGGAGACAGTGAGTCAAAGGCTTCATTTCCATCAAATTAAGGAATGTGTTCCTTGTACATGCACGCACATTTGAATCCAAAAAAACCTGAGAATAAAATAAGTTGGGGTCTTGTTTGATGAACTAGCATACTATCCTGATTATCCACAAGGGGAAGATGAAGAATGGTCATCAAAGAAAAAACAAAAACAAAAACAAAAAACAAAAAAAACCCATGTCCACTTTTCAACTTTCACAAAGGATTCTCTTTTTCTCTTGGAAGGGCAACACATGCCTCTACTTCTCAACTGTGTCATCCATTCTCTTTCCAAATGAGAAGCAATTGTCAATTTTCCATGGAGAGGAAGGAAGAGTCCCCAGCAAAGATAGGGCAACACTCGGAAAGGCAAGAAAGTAGAGCCCAGAAAGCCTCTTCTCCACTGAACTTAGGATCTAATACTAACCAGTTCTGGAAAAGCTTCAAATGAAATGTACATGTGTGGTGGTGTTTTGTTTTTTGTTTTTGTGGTTTTTTTTTTTTTTTTTTTTAAATCCACTAATGGCATTTTGCCCCACATCCGGCTGAATCCTGTAATGTAAAACTCTTAGCTTCTCCTCTAGGAGGAGGTACTATGCTAAGTAAAATCCCCCTGGGTAATGTGGTCTCCCTCGAATGATCTGATGTACAAAATTCAACCCAACCACATAAGTGCTGCCTGGAAATCAGCCCTTGCTGACTCAGCCAAGTGCCCAGGGGTGTAGAGGGACTCTGACACAGCCGTCCCCAGTGGCTTTCTCGTCCTTTTGGTGATGTCATTGTGAGCGTGACTCAACCCTCTCACCCAAATCATCAGCCTACTAAGTGTCTTCATAAAATCAGGAGGGAGGGACATGCACATTAAGGAAAAATGAACAGAGGGGCCAACTGTAGTACAAACAGACAAAACTTCAAAAACGAAGGTGGGTTGGGCACCTGCGTGGCTTGGTTGGTGAAGAATCCAACTCTTGATTTCCACTCAGGTCACAATCTCAGTGTTGTGAGTTCGAGCCCCGTGTGGGGCTCTGTGCCCAGTGGGGAGTCTGCTTGTCCCTCTCCCTCTGCTCCTCCTTGTATTTGCTCTATCTCTTAAATAAATGCATATGAAAATGAATAAATAAAAATGAATTGCATTTATGATGCTTTAAGTTGCCTCCGGTAATCATTGTTTTCTTCTTCTTTTTGTCCAACAGGACACTCTTTACCAAACCAAGGTGGCAACTTCTATGGAGAGGAAGACAGTGAGTAGTCACTGAATGCCTCATCTCTAACTCTATACCTTCGTCCACAGACCCGCAGCCCTCTGCACGTCTGCCACCTCTCCTCATGCCTCCGAATCCTCCCCTCCCTCATACTTTCGGTACATATCACCTGACATCGCCTCTCATCATTCTCCCCTCCTCTTTTCTCCCCGAGACAAGCCAGTCAATCTGTCCTCTCTGCTGTTTCTCCATCCAGTCAAACTTTCCCTTCCTCAGAGTTACTGATCTGTGCATTCCTTCCGCTGGCCGTGTTGCTTCCAGCCACAGCTAGCTCCTTACAGCTTATAATTTAGTTATCTGTGCAAATGACAACACTCCAGACCCCTCTTCACTATCTCACCTGCTCATCCCAACCCCATCACTCTGCTACCACCAAGAAAAACTATTTTTTAAAATACTAACTCCCTGTGTATATCACCGACTAGGATGCTAGTTCTGTGTTATCAGTGGATTGTGTGAATTCTTTTCAATTTTTTT
Organism: Lontra canadensis; assembly: GCF_010015895.1. Lineage (NCBI taxonomy): Eukaryota > Metazoa > Chordata > Mammalia > Carnivora > Mustelidae > Lontra > Lontra canadensis. The sequence continues at coordinate 1,763,070 of NW_022631079.1, forward strand.
AATTTTTAATTTATTTTTAATTTTTTGATTGTGTCAATTCTGCCCATAGCTTGGTTCCCAAGTCCCAGGGTCATACCTAGAACAAAGCACACACTCAAAATGCTTGCCCAATGAATCCATGATTGAGTAGAGAGGAATTACTTTGTCGAAGCTTTCGGTCCTGCGTTTTAAATTTTAAGCCACATGATTTTCTTTACTGTAACAACAAGAATTATGTTGTCTAGAGCTCAGGTCTCAGCTGTAGTTGGCCCATTAATTTGTGGCTGTAAGGGTCGATGCAATTTCCAGCATCTGGGCTGTGAGAAGCTGGACCAGACAGGCTCAATGCTCATCCTATCTTTGACATTCCGTGAGCAAGTCTCATCTCCAGAGAGAGAAATTTCCAGGAATCATCGGTCTGCCATAAGCTCTCTATCTTTGGGACTCAAAATTACATATTCTACACTTGACACTGAGGTATTTTTTCTGGTTCACGGTGATAATTATCCTTGAAATTCTCTCTCAATTATCTTCATAAGATGCTTTTTTGGGAAGAAGTTTATGACATTTTATTACATTCCCCCAGTACCAGATATATAGCAAGTAATTTGAGTGCCCAGTTTGAGAGAACAATGAGAACATGGCCAACGTCACTTGAACTTCACCTTGTCAGGTAGGTGATATTTCCTAAATGCTATATTTACTAAATGCCAGGGTTCATATTCCAACCCATAGATTCTAACTTTATAGCTCATGAATTTTGCATCAAACAAGATCAAATGTCTTTGGATGTAACCAGACGTTCTAAGAGGCTGATACTCTCCTAGTCTGAACGATGGCTATTTCACAGAAATTTGTGGGAACAAGTACTTCCATTTTCGAGGATAATTTTAGAACCGGCTAGATAAAATGACTACAATTAGTTTACACATTGGATATACCCGAGTCCAAGTTCACATCCACTTAAATGCTTAAATTGCTGGCTAATTGTGTTCATCTGAACCCAACAGGATAATTCACCTTCAGGCTTCTGAATCCAAGGCCAGTCCGTGTGCAGACTGAAAGGAGCAGGGAGGCGCTCAGGCATTTTCAGAACTGACTGTCTTGTTTGGTGTGTGATTTGTCCCCGTTATATCCATGAAGAACACTGCCACTGGTTCTCTCGGCACAGCGATCAGAGAAACAAGGGTCTGTCTCCATACCCTCTCAGAAAGGGGTCTCTACTCCCCACAGTTCCTGCACCAGCATTAGAGAACCATGCAAAGACAAGCTTCTCCGTATCATGGAGCCAGCCTCAAGACAAAGACTGTTGGGGAATGAATCCTCTAGAATTGCAGATTCACAAGAAAGATGCATCCTAATTTGGAAGGGTGGCATTAGGTTATTATTTGAAAGAATTTGGTATACATTTTATTTTCTCTTTTTTGTTTGTTTGTTTCCATTATCAGTGATTATTTGGTGGCGGGGGGGATTTTGCTTTCAAGTGTTATTTACTCACTGAACTTTCATCAGGGAGCTGGCAAGAGAACAAATGACCTTTTGTGTGTAATGTTTTTAGGGATTTTCTCTTCCTCTTCTGGGTCAAACCATTCAACACAGAAAAAAATAAAGAAAGAGGAACCAGTAAATGCTTTTCCCCACGAAGCATAAATAAATTTTTTTTTTAAAAAAGAGTGCAATTTCACAACCAATTATACCCCTAGCAAAACCAATTCACAACTAATTATTAGAGAAAGTTACAACCTTTTAAAGCATTGGTGTGAAGAGCTAAGGGAAAAAATAAGGTCTGAAGTGATATGGAAACCTACACATTAGGCATATAGTCTATTTTCATTATGTGAACCAGTAATTTTTTTAAATATGCATCTCAAATTCAAGCATTTTACTTGTGAGGGGAAAAAAAAAAAACCAAAATCATTGATTTTGATCATAAGGCACAGAAAACATTTTAAGTATCTTGAAGCCTAATATCATTGATTCAGTCAAATATGTTTGATGTTCCTTATGTGTTCAAGGTTATGTGTTAGGTCTTAAACCTCCAAATATGCCATTCTCAGAGCCTTTGTGCCTGCCGCCTCAGGGCCTTTGCACCTGCTGGTGCAAGGTCTTTGTATGTGCTTACTCATACCTGGATGTTCTTACGCCCTCTGCCTGCATGACCTGCTCCTTTGCCTTCCTGAAATTTTGTTCAAATGTTTCCCTTCAGTGAGGCCTCCTTGATTTCACTGAGAACTCTAATCTTAACCCCATCCCCAAACTCCAGACACTTTTATGTCTCTCTACAGCATTTACTGCTTTGTAACACGAACTGAATTTCTTTATTTACTTTACCTGATGTCTAGACTCACTCAACGAGCACAGAAGAGAGACAAGGTTTTTGTTTTTGTTCTTGTTTTCTAGTTTTTCACTGGTGTATCTTTAAAGTTATTCCTGGGTGTCCCTCACGTATATTACCTTCGCAGAAGTAAACCCAGTGGCTGATAATAGTATTTGACCCGGGGGGTTGGGGGGTTCTCTTCAGAATCATCCATATTCTTCAAATATTATTTGGAAGAAAACAAAGATCTTTGTAAAATTATGATTCCTTCTTTTGCCACCAAAAGCCTTGCTAATATACATGTGCTTCTCCAGCTTTGGGGATGGGGGCTGAAATACCAGCAGACAAATATACTTGTTACTATTAGTGTCACAGCTGTAGTGTATAAAACCTCAATGCTGCTGTGTTTCTTTAGATTCCAACATGAAATTTGAGACTATCTATCTGGTAATTGAGAAGAAAAGAGTTTGAGTACAAAGCCTGAGAAACTCCCATCTAGAATGAGCCCTAACATATTCTTTGGTTTAGAAAGTACTTTTTATCTAATACACAGTGCAGGAACAAATATGCTCTCTGAAGATTTTTTTTTTTTAAGTATGATGCTTACATTTAAAAATGACCTTGATAAACTAGATTATTCTCCACATTTCTAAATAGGCAAGAACACCCTGTTGGAGCCCCCAAAATTCAAGGGACTCCAGCTATGGCAATCAGACAGAGAAATTTCAGTAATCAAAGAGAGATGATACATTTTCAGAAGATGCCCTCTGATGTATTTATCTTGTCAGTCTCTAATCAAGATAACTTCAGGGTCAGGAGTATAGTAGAGAACCAAGCACTGTGATACCCTATCTCATACAAAACACACACACACACACACACACACACGCATCCATATAAATTACTAAACAAACAGGAAATTGTCCGCTATTCCTTACTTAGAAGTCCTGGCTAATGGCAATTCGTAACGATGATAGCATAATAATATAGTTATTTTCAGATGCCTAATATGGACTATTCAGTTTCATATAATTTTCATAATTTTCATCTCTCAGCCTTATGAAAAATAACCACCAAAAACATCTCCCTGTAAAAGATGAAAGCCTGCTATATAAATTCCATTAATACATTTCACACTTTATAGTAGCTTTTGCTATTAAACTAGGTCTTATCACTTTCTTGTATAAACCTCCTAGTGATGCTATTTTTAAAATAACCTATTTTTTTAAATGGCAGTTTTGACCAATCTCCTTTATTTACATAATGCAAAAATGACTAAACACTCCGTTCTACAAATCAGGATTAGGACTTAAATACTAAATCTCCTGACTGCCATAAATTTGAGATGGTTCTTTATACTTTATACCTTGGATAACTTTCCCTAGATTTTTCTTTTTGAAAAAAATCTGTATCTCCCACTCACTGTCCGTGTAACCATAAGTTAATTTGCTTTGTCTAGCTGAGTTTCAATTTCCACATCTAAAAGATAGGGATAATGCCCGCAACTTCGCAGGGCCCTTGATAAGATACATGACAGTGTGTATCAAATACATTGCAAAACATCTGACGTACAGTAGGTCTTCAGGAAAGAGTTGTTACTATGGAGATGACTGACCTTGCAACATAATGCTTAATTTTTTTTCAAAAGTCAAGTGGGAAATCGTCTTTCTCTTTAGGGCTTTCTAAACACACGATGTTTCTTACAGAATTTACAGCAGAAGTGTTTCTCTGTCATATACTGCACCATAGACACCTTTCCCGAATCGCAAGGCCATTTCTTACGAATTGGCATAGCATGCTATTCTTGCCGCATGTGTTTTCTAATTGGTCTTTATTTTAAAACTGAGAAATGAACATTTAATTAGTTATATAGACATTATTTTGGGGGTGTCTTGTTGAGTCAGTCGGTGAAGCATGCGACACTTGATTTTGGGGTTGTGAGTTCAAGTCCCACATTGGGTTGTGGAAATGACTTAAAAATAAAATAAAATAAATTAGTTTCTTTCCACCTATTGCATCTTAAAAACTTCAGAACTGGAGTGTAGTTAATAATAACATGTCCAAATTGATTCATTTGTTGCGACAAATGTACATAGTAATGGAAGACTTTTATAGCCAGGGAAATGGGATGGGGTGTATGGGAAATCTGTAATTTCTTTTGAACTTCTGTAAATCTCAAACTATCCTGAAATAGTGTATTTTTAAAAAATAGAATTAGCTCTAATACAATTAAATTTCAAGAGGCAAGTCTGTTGACACATCAATGAGAATCGAGAACGGGCTTTTGGAAAGAAGTAACATGTCTCATCTCTTAAATCAGAAGTTTATCTTTCCTTACAAATTCTAGGCATTAAGCTTGGTTTTTGTATGGAGACTATGGATTTCTAGGTCATCAACATGCCATCTATAAATTCCCTCCAGCCCATCATCTTAACTGAAAACTTAACGAGCGCTCTGTGCTTTGGGGACAGTTCTCACTCAGAGAAAAGGTAGAGAATAGAAGTAACCACCGAGATGCCCTGAGTTTGTTTCATCCTTGAATATGTTGCCTAAAGCCTGACAATGAACATAATGCAGAAGGCCAGAAGAGAAAAAAAAGCTGCAGAAATAAGTTATATAGGACCAGTGGCCTAAAATTAAATTAATCATTCCTCTGTTGTGGCCAAGTCAATGGGGTGTTTCCTAGTGAAGTTACTTTTGGGGAAAAAAAAAAAAACAGTTTGAGTAACATTTGTTAGATCATGTGCAAATGTGTGATCAAGGGAAAGATACATTTAGTTACTTATCAATATAGGGAAGAACCATCCTGTTTTATTGAGTGCCTACCATGGTTAAGCAGTAGAACATCTGATAATGGACTGAGATACACAATTGTTCCCCAGACGACGCAGATTGTTGAGACAATCTTATATGGTTTGTAACATCAGTTTGCTTACAATTATCTTGTCCACGTTAAAAAAGAAGAAGAAAAGAAAGAGCCACAGACTTGAGAAGGATCATGGGAACAATTTCACCTTCCTTTATGAAGACCTTTTCATGTCTTCTCCTATTTAACAAAAATGTCGTGCCTTAAAACAAAACTTTCATTTGTTGCTCAAATTATATTGTTTTAACAATACAAGGGAAGGCAATTCACAAGACTAGCTATGAAGACGGTTTCATCTTTCCTCTGGCTTTTGAATTCCTCACTTGTGACAACCATTAGGCAAAGAGACTCTGCAATCTGGAACTGTCCCCCACCCCATCCCCCGCCTCTAATGCACTAATCATGCTTTTTGACTTAGCATGCAATAAGGGGACAATCACCTCTAATGCAATCTGTTGTATGCATTATTTACACCCTCCAGTGCATTAGTAAGGGATATGAGGATCCAGGGTGGAAAAATCAATGGAGCCTGCTTGCTTTTCTGTCCTGTGGGTATCACTGCATGCTACAGCATATAGAAGGCATTTTCCCCGATAAAGTCATAATGCAGGCTGCACTTTCAAATTGTCAATGTATATATCCATCCCACTCCCCTCCCACCTCCAGTTCATTGATGTGTCCAAGATGTGATGCTGGAGACAAGACAGAAATCCTTATCTAGCTCCTGGACCCCAGGTCAGTTTACAATATATCTCTCCACCATGGTGACTTTGCTAACCAATTCTGTTCTACATCACCTGGTGTCTCTTCAAACAGGCAACAAATCCTTGTTTCTTTTAAACCAAACATCATTTTACTATTAAACCATTTGTACTCACCACTGAGGTTTCTTTGGTTTTTTGCTTTTTATACCTCTAATTTAGCTGAGCCAATATTTGCTCTTATTCCACTGGGCTTTTAACACTTAGGCTGACTCCGTTTACTGCTGTTGTCCTCCATGCATATTCACTGGAACCAGATGAAATACATTAAGTTGGCCAACAGGGAATCTCATATTGAGCTCACCCTGGGAATACGACAGATATATTGCAATTTAGGGAAATACGAATAAATATATATATATATATATACATATATATATATATACATACATATATATATACACATACATATATATATACATATATATATATATATATACATATATATATAATTTTTTTTTAATTAAGCATGATCCTCATTTGGTAACAAACCTTCTATATTTGAATAGAACTCTGTGACTTAATTTGATTTCTTCCCCCTTGTTTCTTTGTCCAGATTAGCTCCTGAGTCTAACCACAATTTGGCTGGGAGACACAAAGATTGCCTCAAATATTTATATACTTAACGACTTAAAATTCCTTTCATTTATTTATGCTCTCAACTTGAAAACATCCCATACAACTGGAGATGATTCAAACAATGCCGCGCTGAAATTTAATTATTTGTGAATAACTAGGCACTGTGAATATAGAAATTCAAAGGTTTGGTCTCTTGGTAATTTTTATTCAAAAATTAGGGATTAAGAAACAACAGTTCTTTCAAATAGGCCTACATCAAAATATATTCTATTTTCAGTAGAAATACATGGAAGGATAAAGGAAAAAATATTATTTGAAAATGCAAAATAGAAAGCACGGTAGAAAACTAAAAACTGCAGATTAAATTCAATTTTTCTATTGATTTTTATGTTAAAATTGGAAGTAAATCCCAAAGGCTGTGTTTCTAAAATACCTTGGTGCCTAAGCATCACCCAGAAACCTTTCTAAAACCCATCCTCTAGCATCACCCATGGAAGTTCTGATGGCTTAGTTGGGGTACATGCAGGTAAGCTGAGGACCACTTTCTGAGAAGCATGTTTTGTTTTGTTTTTTGTTTTTTGAATTTTTTTAAGATTTATTTATTTAGAGGCGCCTGGGTGGCTCAGTGGGTTAAAGCCTCTGCCTTCAGCTCGGGTCATGATTCCAGGGTCCTGGATCAAGCCCCGCATCAGGCTCTCTGTTCAGTGGGGAGCCTGCTTCCTCTCCTGTCTGCCTCTCTGCCTACTTGTAATCTCTGTCTGTCAAATAATAAATAAAATCTAAAAAAAAAAAATATTTATTTATTTTAGAGAGAGCAAGAGAGAGAGAGAGCATGAGCAGGAGGAGCAGAGGAAGAGAGAGAGAGAAAGAACTTTCCTCCTTCCCTCCATCCCTCCCTCTTTCCTTTACCTCCTGATTAATGGAATGAGGAATGGTTGAGGGGAGGAAAGTGGCTGGTTGTACCTGAAGAAATAAAAACTAGGATTGTTGGGCACCTGGGTGGCTCAGTCAGTTGAACATTTTCCTTCTGGTCGGGTCATGATCCCAGAGTTTCAGATAGGAGCCCAAATGGGGCTCCCCGTTCAGTGGGGAGTCAGCTTTCTCCCTCTGCCCCTCTCCCTGCTCTGGTGCTTTCTCTGTCACTCTCTCTCTCAAATAAAAAATTCTTAAAATAAGAACTAGAATTGTTTATAGTCAGGTCATTTCAGAACTAGGGGATACCAGGTAACAGTAGGTTTTCTATTGGATGATGAAGATATGGAGACCAGTGGAATGAATTAACCCTCCTCTCCCGCCTCCCCAGCTAAGTCACCAAGTGAAGAATTAGAACACAGTTATTCCAGCTCTTGAGTCAGAACTTTCCAGTATACTTGATTTTGCCCTCCTTGGCTGTCCCGCCTCATGTCCTATTGGTGCTTCTTTCAGAATTAGTGTTCTATCAATTCTGCTCAGATCTTAAAACCTGATAAAATAGAGAAACTTCAGGGAATTTGCCCCGGGAAATGGTGGTTTTTCTGGCCTTGCCAAATAAGTTACTTGACTTCCTGTTTTATAACATGGTTACAGCCATTTTTCTTTTTACTTTTATCTCTGCATCCCTTCTTCAATAAAGGCAGTCTCTAGTTGTCTTCTCAAGTTTGGCTTCCCAAGTGAGCTGAACATCCCCAAACAATAAAATTTCACTCTAGCAAATAATGAAAAATAGATAATACCAAAAACATGTCAACGAGAGGAATGTGTTCTGTTTCAGGATGTCATTTTAGGGCAGCTAATCCACTTGGTTAGTGAGCTTTGATTTGAAAATATTCCTGCTCCTATAGTAAGGGTGTAGCCTCATGTTTCTGTAGCAACAAAATGGTCCTAGGGAACTTGGAAAAAGTGAAAAAGATATGCCGACCTCAGTTTTTTCTCTCTTTTCTACTCTCACACAGTCATAAACACCTTAAATATTTTTGCTGCATAAAGAGTAAGTGTAACAGTATTATCACCTTATCTTTGCATTTTTTTTTCTTTTTTCAACAGTTCAGTTACTGAACTGCCCTTAACAGGTGTAACAACCTACATGAGGTAAGAATCTTGTTCCATTTAGATAAACCATGGAGGCTCAGGCGTTCAGGAGTATTCAGAGGATGCAGAGAAATTCACAATGGGGCATTACTGCCAGGGCCTTGGTTGAAAACAGAATCCTTATCATTCATGGATTCTACAAAGATTCATCCACTGTTTTTAATCCCGGCACAGCGCTGGGCCCCTGGAAAGCAGTGATGGATATGATACTCTTTTTCTTTACAACAGAGTCTAATGGAGAAAGAAATACAAGTAAACCGATGAACTGTATGAAAATCCATGGGTGTTATTGGATCACAGAAGCAAGATCAAGGGGGCATCTCCTGGAAGGCTTCCTAGAAGAGATGACTCATGGGCAAATCTTGAAAGACTAATTGAATGAATAAACAATTGGGACTTAATCAGGCGGAGAGCAGAGAAGGTGGTTTTGGGGAAAGGACAATAAACGGGCAGGGATGCCACAGCAAAGGGAAGCATGCCTTCAAGGAAGAAAAGCAAGTCATTCTGTAACTCCGGAGTGGAGTGGGGGAGCGGGGGCACAGGACAACGCCGCAGACTCAGGAGAAGGACTTTCTGTTCAGAACCAAGCAGTGTGTGGTTTTACCTTAGAAACCCTAGACTATCACATCAGAATTTCAAGAAGGGGGTGACATGGTTAGACTTACATTTTCCAAGATCACTTTGGCTGCCTGTTGAGGATGGGATGGGGTGAGGCAGGATTTGAAGCAAGGGATCTATTTGTAGGAGGACAAACAGGAAGTGAGTGGGTTGGGACTGGACTCCCTTTTTGGAGTGTGGTTTATTATTTCACACCTTCAACTCTAACCAATTCTTTTCCAGTTCAGTTTCCTGATTTGGATGGCACATGAAAGCATGTAATCCTACGTGATTTTCCCTGGTCAAAGAAAACAGTTCAATAACTGACTCTAGAAATTGTTGTGTTTTCTGTCACGGCAGAAGGTGTAAACCGAGGTTTTATTTGGAGAGTTGCAGCTTTTATCACCCGTTAGTCCTCCTTTTTGCAATTCTTAAATAATTAAGTAAATAAAAGTTCAGCAAAGAAGATTTTAGCCGTCAAAAGTGGTTCCACAGAATGGCCTACTTTAAGCAAAGTTTACTTAGACACTATATAGTGTCATATTAGTTAAAATGTGCCTTCAAAGAAAAAAGTGAGGTGAAACATAAAAACTAATCAAGTTAATCTTTACTGTCCTCATTATGCTAAAGTTTACTGTCCTCATTATACTATTTTAAGTTCATAGTTTGTTGATTTTAGCTATGCAACCCCCCTTCAGTGGTTCAGACGAAGAAAACATGAAGTAATTTTAGACAGAGCTAAACTGTGTCTTTTTGTGTCTGTAGTCTGCCTGATGATACCAAGCTACGCTGACAATAGATTTTTTACCAGTAAAAACACTGAACAAGAAACTTCATGGTCGATAAGGGATGAGATTCCCATAACGCCAAAGTTCTTCAAAGCAGATAAAAGAAATTTGATTTCAGAAGATCACATGAACATTTCATAGCAGTTTTTCATTGATGACCTAGGCTGAGTGAAAATTAATTGGCATTTTATATGGTTTCTTGTGAGCTAAGGGAGTATGGTCACAATACCCAGGGAAGAGTTGATTTGATTAGATAAAGCGATTTCCTGACAATCTTTTTTTTTTTTTTTTTAAGATTTATTTATTTGACAGTGAGAGAGGAAACACAAGCAGGGGGAATGGGAGAGGGAGAAGCAGGCTTCCTGCTGAGCAGAGAGCCCAATGCAGGGCTCGATCCCAGGACCCTGAGATCATGACCTGAGCTGAAGGCAGACGCTTAAGGACTGAGCCACCCAGGCGTCCTTCAGGCAATCTTCTTAAAGAAGAGACTTATTTGTCTTGTGAATGTAATATCTGCAACTATGGTGATCTACATCAAATGCCATGAAGAATTACGGTCTCATTATTCCATGTGGGAAGCACAGAGCTAGATCAGCCTGCCTTCAAGGACTGGAATGCCTGGACACAATGTATTAGAAAAAACACAACCACCACAACCAAAAACAAGATGGAGTGCCCATTACTATCTAGTTCAAGGTTTTGGATATTCCTGTTACTTGCTAAAGGTATACAAAATATAAGTGAAACAGAAACTTTAAAGATGACTTACTTTATGTTGTTGTTGTTGTTGTTGTTGTTGTTTTTCCCCATCTAAGCAAACATGTTGCTGGACCAGTGGAAGGCCATTCAAAATGATTAAAGAATTCCCTAGAGTGTTTACATAATCAAACCTTAGCATAATCATCCTCGGAGGTAAAATTGACAGTATTTTATTCCTCTTAAGAATCAATGGGTTATGAGAGTGTATATTTATCCAGATATGAAATAAACTATTTCTAAAGTCGGTTGAAGATGGGAAAAATGACATCTGACCAAGGACTCAGAAGGACTAGCTTATTCACAAATTTATTATCTCTCTCTTGCTAATAAAGAGAAAATTGGTCCTCAAATCATTGTCAAGGGAAGAATAAAATATACAATGACTCATTTAAAAATATGAAGGCCAGGCACAATCTTGAAAAGAGAACCAAGGCTTTATCTATGGTTCATCTCCACAGAAGGAAAAAGAAAGTGCTTCAAAGAGCCCATTAGAATCTTTCATAATTAAATATGAAAAACTATCCATGATACAGTTGAAAGAACTTCATGCATTTAGTACTTTCTTAATGACAGAAGAGGCTCTAAATGAAGATTATAAATAGATCACGTGTATCAAGGACACCCCCTCCCAAGCTCTCAAATATCTCAACTTTGAATCCTTGCACCATAAAGCATGGAGGGAATATATATCTGCTATAGCAAATGCAAGAATTCCTCTCTGTCTAATAACTAAGCCATGTAGACATGTGTAATTTATTCAATGGGATTAAAATCTTCATCCTCTTAGAAATTGCTCATGAATAAATTCTGAATATTACGTTATCCTTATATATCAGTGGTGGGTTACTTTGCTAACTCAAGTTAATCATGAATGATCATCATTAAAAGTTTTAGTATATAGCAAGAATTGATTTTGAGGTTGAATGATTTTCTATAATTTTAATAGCATCACTAAAATAAATTTAAGTTCTTTGACAAAGGATCTTTATACATTAATCACAAGTAAGGTCCATATATTAGAAGTTCATAAAAATAATCTGTGGTGCGTGACATGGAGAGTTGTCATGTGAAATGTGGATAGGTTACAAGTTAAGCATCTGTCGTGTGGCGTCAGCGTTGTGGTGAATTATTTATAATGACAGCGAAAGGAATGCTTACTGGGAAATGCATACTTCTTTTTAGAGGGGTGATGGAGGGAGAGAGAGCGAGCAAATCCCAAGCAGATTCCATGCCCAGCATGGAGCTGAACAGGGGCTCGATCGCATGACCCTGAGATCATGACCTGAGCCAAAATCAAGAGTCAGACATTTAACTGAGATAGCCACCCAGGCACCCCATGACATGCTATTTTTTTTTTTAATGAAGGGAGAGTAATAGGGATTTATTGGTATCATTAAAATACATAATTATAAACTATGATACTATTTTTTCATATGCCTGAATTTAAACATTTCTTCATTAATAAATGTTTTAAGAGTCTTCCTACAGACTCATTAGTTGACCCCAACATATACTTCCCAACAGAAAATGTTATATCTAGGTTCACATTTTCAATGTTAGATTCTTTAGCATGATCAATCTGGGCTTCGTGTTTAAAACCATACTTTGCCCATAAATACATGTGATAGATATTAGCAGTTGCAAAGATTTCCATGATTCTTCTGTTCCAGCTGATTTGGAGGTGATGGTTTCGACCTGTGGATATACCCAAATGTTCTTCAAGTGAGAATCTTAATTGGTTGCATTAGAGTCCAAATTTCCAACTGGCCATCCACTGTCTTCACGTTCAATTTTATTTTCATTTGTCCAGGAAAGGGACTCTAAATTAGCCATTAGGTGGTTTTTCCTAAGATTCTAAGGTTGTTCCTAAGATTCTAAGATTCCTAGGATCTAAGAAAGTGATCCCATGGAACCTATCTTTGAATAAGACCATTATAAACATATACTACAAATTTGATGAAAATCCATCCAGCCATTCAAAATTAATCGCTTATATTAAAAATAGAGACAACCGTGGGTAATGGTGACCTTGAGAACAGGGATTCTGCAAAATCTACAAAAGCTTTATGCGTGGGCATTTGGGCAAATCAGGAAGTGGAGTAAGGACCATGAACACCATGGTCACTCTGCATAGTATTTACCTATTTCAGAATGCTCTCCTTTTGACATTTGTACTAATTATAAAATTTTTTAATAGAGTTTTTCAAGTGAAAATAAGTTTAAATAATAGAAAATAGCAAAAGAAAAGGCAAAGCATAGCATTAACGCAAATCTCGCTTTGAAAATGACATGCTTAATAAGATGACTTCATTTTTTTTCCAAATGAACTGAGACAGGAAAATCGCTTTCTAACTACAGTGAAGACATGATAGGAATGTTGAAATGTTCAGAGATTAAGGAAACTTCATACTTTCCCATGTTCAAATTCAGTAAGATAACAACCACATTTGATAAGCTTTGCATTCCCATAATTCCTAGCAGGGACCTGGGCTTGAGAAACGCTCACGGGATTTGTGTTCATTTGGTGACACACAGGGAAGGGACGGAATGCTATGAAAGGTGATACGAGTCCATTGCATTTAGTAAAGCAAAGTCTTGGCTTCAAATACTTCTGGTGAAGTCTGACAACTCAATATTGTGACTTGGAAATAAATTAGTGACAAGTCTGCACAAAAATGATAACGAAACCCAAACGTCCCCTGCAAGAACATTTTCCCCATCCCAACTCATGGCTTATAAAAGCTTCTCATAGAGAGTCTTGGGCAGTGAGCCTTATCAGAAGGCTAAGAACTTGGTGCTTGCTCAGGAAAGGTCAGTAAGGCCACTTGACATGAACCATGTAACCTCAGTCTTATCACCCTAAACTTTAAATACCGTGAGACCTCATCATTCAAACAGGAAAAGCCACAAGTTAATGACTCCTTTGAGCAAACAAGGACAGCTTAACTAGGTCACAAGAAAATGCTAGGAGAAGTACAGCATCTTCAAGAGGAAAATAATTTTCAAAATAGCTGTCTAGTGTGAAGACATTGCAATGTGACCTTTTTTATCTCTTAAACTACAAAAAGGCTTTAAAAATCAGAAAATAGAGTAAATAAATCCATAACAACTAGTAGCTAAGTTATTGTAAACCAGGAGATATCACGACAGATATATGAAGTCAGGCGAGGACAGTGAGGGAGTATAAATTACGCTCTACTTAAGAAAACTTGATATCAGGGTGCCTAGGTGACTCAGTCGTTAAGCGTCTGCCTTCAGCTCAGGGCATGATCCCAGGGCACTGGGCTGGAGACTGGCATTGGGCTCCCTGCTCAGCGAGAAGCTGCTTTTCCATCTTCCACTCCCCCTGCTTGTGTTCCCTCTCTCACAGTGTCTCTCACTGTCAAATAAATAAATAAAAATCTTAAAAAAAAATCAATCAATCTTGGTGTCCCCCAAGCCTGAGGGGTGAAAAGAACCCCATTCATGATCAGGAGACCATGAACAAAAGGGTCTATAGCCTATCTCAGCTTATTCTTGGGGAATGACACTGTATTTGCCTCTTGAGATAAAATTTTATAAGAAAGTTTTCTGTCAGGTAAAATTAAAACAAGAAGTGAATACTTTGGAGAGGTGTTATTTTGGACTTTCACACACAAAACAAGATTTATACAATATTCCATGAAACCAACAAACTCTTGTATAGTTTTATGTAAATCAGAGTTGAACCTCTAGAGGTTTGTCTAAAACTGAACACAGAGTTTCAAAAAAGGTGTTATAATCAACCTCAGGCCAGCATACTGAAATGGAAACCGAAGTAGGTAACTCCAATATCTCAACAAATAGAAGGCGAGATGCCAAAATGCTTTTGAGATGTTTTATTGTATAGCAGCACAATATAAAGATATTGACTGAGGATCTCAGACATACAATAGACACCCAGAATTTATATAAACACTAAGCTATAAGAAAAAAGATAAGAGGAAGAGCAGACATAACTCATTTACTAATGATTTCTTATTACACCGCATTTAAGACTCTTTTTTTTTTTTTTAATATCCTAGTTTGTGACATGCCAAAATCTGTCTTAGTGTAGTCAAATGAGCCTTGGATTAGGGCTTAGATTCTGTTCTTAGCTTCTTCCTGTGGGCTCTTTAATGAACTTGGAACAAAATCCCCCAAATCTTTGGCTTGTTTTCTTCTCTGTAAATCTGAGCATAAGAACATTACCTCAATCTACCCCACAGGGCAGTTATACGGAATAAGAAATGTGATAGGGATTTGCAAATTTTTGTATAAGTCCACTGCAATTAGTGTAGAAGATGGTTTTTCATGTGGACCTATGTAAGATTAAAAACTCAAAAATAAATTAGTCCAACTCACACTATTTACATGGTTAAGATGCAGAGTCCCTATGTTCTATTTCCTGGAGACAGATGCTCTTTGTGGAGTTCTGAGTCAAAAAAGCCAGAGAGATGCCGGTTACCATCAGGAGGACAATAGAGAAAAGTCTCTTCAGTTTCTAGCCTGGAGAGACCTGTGGGTCACCAGCTCTTGCAACACTGTGTCTCATGCTGGCCATTGCTTTTCCAAAAGGTCAGGAGAGAATTGCAAACAATGTAGACTGAGCAGGTGTTAGGGAAGACAGACTAGTTTCTCTGTAAGGATAAATACTAAGAAGTCAACCTCTTTTTGGTCTGGGAAATTAAAAGCCTAAGATAAAACAAACAAACAAACAAAAAAACAAAACTGAATTAAGCCTTAATAGTCAACAAGTGCATAAAGATGGGAAATAATTCACCAACTTTGAGGTGACAGCACTAAATCCCATTGGGTGAAAGAAGTACAAAGAGGGCAACAAAAGGTAATCCCACACAGAAAATTTTTTTTAAATTATTAAGCTTGCTAATTTAAGAGGCACCACAAAGTGTGTTCACAGGCTCAGGGGGGTTATGGAAATGGACAGATGATAAAAATTTAATGGACCAGTAAGAGAAGCTGGGGCATATCTCAGCTTTTTTCGGATTGATTTTTAAAAGATGCACTCATCAAATATCAGTGGAACTATGGTAAGCCACTGGTTTTTAACGAGGATCGGTATCCAAATAAAGTCAATCATGGGGATATCTAGATGAGAATTAAAACTCTCAATGGCCTAGAAACATCAAAGGTTGGACTATATGCACTAGTTGACCCTCTGTATCTAGCTGACTATAAATACTATAAGCTCCATAAAGGCAGCCTCTGTTTTCCAGAAGGCTTGAACCATGTGAACTTCCTGATACTCAACCATATTGAATGATAAAATTTGTAACTTCCTATGGTTCAAACTAAGAGTAAGAGCTTGAGCTCCTATTTATTTATTTACTTATTTGTTTTAAAGGATTTTATTTATTTGACAGAGAGAGACACAGAGAGAGGAAACACAAGCCGGGGCAGTGGGAGAGGGAGAAGAAGGCTTTCTGCCAAGCAGGGAGCCTGATGCAGGGCTTGATCCCAGGCCCTAAGATCATGACCTGAGCTTAAGGCAGACACTTAACAACTGGGCCACCCAGGCGCCCCCCTGAGCTCCTATTTAAAATATGTTGATGAAGTGGGGCACTTCCGTGGCTCCCTGGGTTAAGCCTCAGACTCTTAATTTTGGTTCAGGTCATGATCTCAGGGTCCTGGGATGAAGCCTCGTGTGGGCTTTGTGCCCGGCAGACAACCTACTTGTCCCTCTCCCTCTGCTCCTTTCTCCACTTGCTCTAATAAATACATAAAATCTTTAAAATAAAATAAAATATTTCGAGGAGGTGAATGAATTTACCCAGTTGTTTTGACTGATGTCTTTTATGACGTACTAAACATAAGTACACACGAACATTTTCATATGCTCGGTTGCCCTGCTTTGATCAAGCTAGACACTTTCAGTTGTAAAGCCTCCTGAATGTAGAGGTATCACTTATTCTCTACACAAGTATACATCCTGCGATGAATATAAAACTGGTCTGGGATGATCAATATTGTTCTCGGGTTCCCTACTGGTAGAGACAAGACTTCTGAATCCAAAACACGCGATGTGAGCCACAATGATTTGTACACATATAGGAACTGAGCTTGTCTTGACTTACAAGTAGATTTGTGGACAGAGTATGATGGAAAGGCCTTTTTAGATGTAGAATGAACATGTGTCTGGGGAGCGCCCAGACAGTCATTCTAGCCACGAGAGAAATTTTGTTTTGAGGAGTAGAGGTGAAAACTTTGATAAAAAATAACATGAGATTTCTGTTCAAGGGCCCAAAGTCTGGGTTGAGAATATAAAATTCATTCTTTATACATAAAGAACCTCAGAGGTTTAGGAATCCTCAGAAGGCATAGGGCACCATCAAAGGTTTCAAAACAGAGATAAACTGAGTTTAAAGAACATTAGTGTTAATTATTAAAAGACCACACTTACTAAAATGAAGTATTTGTAACATATAAGGTGTTGCCTTAATTTCAATGATGACCAATTACATTTCCACACCTATATTTTAAGCAGGCTTAGAGCACACATAATACGCCTAGAATTAAAAGGATTATCTACGGGGCACTTGGGTGGCTCAGTGGGTTTAAGTCTCTGCCTTCAGCTCAGGTGGTGACCCCAGGGTCCTGGGATCCAGCCCCGCATCAGGCTCTCTGCTCTGAGAGGAAACAGGGAGCCTGTTTCCTCCTCTCTCTCTGCCTGCCTCTCTGCCTGCTTGTGCTCTGACAAATAAATAAATAAAATCTTTAAAAAAGATTAGGCTGGATTACTTCGCAAAGAGCAGTTATGAAATACACTGGTGAAGGTCTAAAGGAAAACAAATATAGATGTGTGTGTATATATATATATACATAATATATATATAAATATAAAATATATATTTAACATATTTATGTTAAATAAATATATATTTAATATTTGTATATTACATGATATATGTGTGTGTGTGTGTGTGTGTAGAGAGAGAGAGAGCTGTAAATCAGAGAGCATAGAAAAGAATAGTTTAACCACTGAGTTTCTGAGCACATACAAGACTGTTATTATGTAGCTTCTATTAAGGTAAATGACAGCCAGGCAGCTAAAGCCTATCACTGTGCTAATTTAAAATCGAAACAAAACAAAACAAAAAACCAAAAACTCCGTTTGATATAAAGGAAACCAACGGTGAAATCTCATGTTGATTTATTAAATGTCATCATAAAGTCACTTTTTCTTGCAACCATTCATCGGTTTGCTATTGATCACCTAGGATATGCCTGTGACATTTAAGAATCCTGTAGAATGGAGCTATAAAGAGACTCATCTGCACACACATTTGGAAAATGACAAGCCTAATCACAATTTCTTAAGTATAATTTCCTATGACAGAACTCGTTACACAGATTTTCATTTTGGCAACTACATAAGAAAAGGATTCTGATAAATTATTTTGTTCTTGTGCTTCTGCTTAAAGTTTCTTGTCACTGCAACTTCTCTGAGAGATTGAATTCCTCTATATATTCTGCTGAAGCGTATGCCCCAGAAAAGATCATACGCCAAGGAAGACCTGCTATCTAGGAAAATGGCTAGTTATTAAGAGAACCACAGGGAGGGGCACCTGGGTGGCTCAGTGGGTTAAAGCCTCTGCCTTCGGCTCAGGTCATGATCCCAGGGTCCTGGGATTGAGCCCCACATCGGGCTCTCTGCTCAGTGGGGAGCCTGCTTCCTCCTCTCTCTCTCTGCCTGCCTCTCTGCCTACTTGTGATCTGTCAAATAAATAAATAAAAATCTTAAAAAAAAAAAAAAAAGAAAGAAGAACCACAGGGAACTTCTCCCACAACACATTCATTACTCAGAGCAGGCCCCAATACAATACTATAACCCATTCCATAACTGTAATGATGAGAATAAAAGAAAATCAGTTAAAATACAGGTGGGGTTGAGTTTCAAGAAAATTGCTGAATTTGATCTTTATCCATCCAAGCAGCTTGCCTGTGGAGGGGAGAAGGATGCCATGTGTATTTTAAGTAGATTCTACACAATATTCCTTTTATTGAGTTTTTATGAGGCATTTAGGTATACTGAGACCCATTTACAGACCTATCAAGGGCAAAGTCATCAAGGAAATGTGACAAGGATCTGCCAATAGGAAATGAAGAGGGCACCACTGAGGCAGAAATGCAAATTAAGGGGAGATTGTTTTAAAAAGTTTGCAAAATACTATGTGCTTACGTTTTAAAGAATGTTTCCGTGCGTGACATGAGGAACACATGACGTAGCTACATTGTCACCATTCATAATCTAGCAGGATTGTTTATAAAGACTGTCAGAGAAGGAACTGAATAGAATACAGATCCCGTGAAGGTAGCTCTCCAAGTCCCTGGAGACTTTCTCTCTGGGCTAAAGCTTCCTCCTCTCGACGCTGCTTAGAAGGACAACTTCTAGGCCCGTCTATGCATTAGCCTCCTTCTTCAGAACACTTTTGCCTGTTCCTGCCCCCACTCAGCTGTGGCAGGAAACAGCGGGCTCGGAGCCTGAGTATGGCTTTTCCATGGGGCTTCCACAGAATCTAGACCTTGAGCCGTACAGATCTGAGCTACTAGTACAGAAATGCAACACTCTTGGTGGCGGCTTCTTTGAGCTCTGCCATCATCCGAAAAACATTTAGTGACATTCATGTAAGCTTTAAGTCAAGCATGTAGTGGGAAGCAAACATGGAGACTCGCTGCTCTATTTATAGGGTCACCTACCTGGACGTTGCGTAAGATCACGCTACAGTTGGCAAACATCCTCCCCATATGGCTGAAGAACAGTGCATCTGTATCAATTAAGATGTTGCTAACTATTTGCATTTATGCAAATTCTATTAACCAATGGCAGGAATAGAAGCTTCCCTCACTGAGCTCACCTCCTTAGTTCCATCTTTCAAGGCTTTTCAACTCTGTGTTGCTTCATAGCTGGTATTAGGGATCACTGCAATGCACTCATCACCTTGACGTGAAGGCTGTCAGGTAGACCAGAGCCAAGTTCAAAACCCTGTTACTTAACACTAAAGGACAGCTCTCCAGCTTCACTGAGGCTGACACTGACCCGCAGAAGATACCATACAGTGTGATATTAAGTACCTGACTCAGGAATTAAGAGCAACAGAAGTCAACACCAGCTGTGTCACTACCGTGTGTGTGTGTCTGTGTGTGTGTGTCTGCGTGTGTGTTTGTGAGGTGGGGTGGGTAGGATGTGCAGCGTTAAGCAAGACACTCAATCCCCAAATTCCCATTTTGTCATCTACGAAAGAACAAATCACAGATATATGAGTGTTTGCAAGGTCCCATGCAATTATGTAATCTAACATCCCCGTAATAACATAGATGGGGAAACAGGCTCAGGAAAGGTCCCACAGATTGATCAAGTCCATTCATCTCCCCCCAACCACCCTTTTTTAGAATCAATGAAGATGGAAGAAAATTACTAAGATAAAGATGGTGGGTTATAGTCACTTGCGATGGTTGGGAACAGACTCAACATTCCAGCATTCCCGAATCCTGTCAGCAAACCTCTCAGAGCCTCAGAGTTCTCAGGAAAAACAAAGGGAATAATAACTCTGAGGTACTAGTGCCAGTGGGATGAGCCAGATCGTCGCATGTGAAGCACTTGACCCTGTGCCTGGGAGGCACCAAGCGATTGGGACATTTGAGCCACTGCTGTAGTTTTCCCGGTGCAGACTTTCCACTCTTTTCCTCTCTATTCCTACTTCCAGCTGGTCCACCCCAAGAACATTTTCTGGGAAGACTTAGGGGCACGTCACATAATGTTTCAATGGGGAAAATGCTCTGTGCTTATACAGAAATAGGACTCTGTCAAATATGTCAGATGAAGGGTTTCAAAAGGAGAGTTGTCTCATTTGTCACCTAAACCCACTCTGTGATTACTAATGAAGACTCCGAGTCGACCCGGGTCATGAGGCTGGTGTGTCTCGGGTGGGACAGAACAAGCCAAAGCCACGGGAGCTTCGGCAGGATAATCATTATCAGTAAAAGGCTTATACAAGCTTGTTATGGTGAAGAAATTTTAATAAGAATTATCCTACATGTTAGATTCCTAAGGCAAAAAAATATTTAAAAAATACAAGTTAGCATGAGCTGAAGGGGCTTTGGTTGTCAGTTAAATGACATTTCTGAGCAAAGTGAAGATTAATTTATCCCCCCCCCCCAAAAAAAAGGTGGTGGGTGGAGGCTTAATGCCTTCTTTTTTTCCAGAAATAAAACTTCATTCCCCTTTTTATGCATTTGAAATGAACACTGTGAAAACTATGGGTAATCAATACAAATAATATTAAGCAATAGAATACAGTATCAGAACTTTAAACCAAACGACAAACTCCACTGATTTTATTTGACTATTACCTATTTTCTTTATTGCTTTTCCTATTCCCTTAATATAATGTATCTTAAACCTCTGAATTGTAATCACAGCTTTATTTGGTAAGAGATCCCAAAAGAACAGCATAAACAACCTGATATTGATCCATGAACACAGGATCCAAGAACTAGTTTCCTCATTCAACTGTCTTCAGTCTGTCCTTTAATATAAGCACCCCTAGAAAACTACTATATCAGCAAAATTAAAGAGAAATATAGATCCAAGCAATAATCATGATTGCTTAAAAATCTAAAAGCCTAAGTATTCTAACTGTGAAGTTTCTTTTTATACCTAGCATACACCGTGGGTAATGTAATATATATATATATATATATATATATATATATATATATATATATATGTATATAAAATACCATACTTACATATAAAATCAACCTATCCATCTATCTCATTTATTGAAATGAATAAGGGGTCAACTTGAGCAACTGTCATAGCTGAAGATACTATATCATTACATATTGATTGTAATTAGTATTGTGTTCTTGGCTAATATAGCATTATGCATACTCAGCACCTTGAAAATTTTCAGTTGACTTGATGGAGGTGTTAATAGTCTCCATTGATGTGAATGTGAAGGCTTTATAATCTCATGAAAGAGAAGTAGCCGTTATATAACGAGTCCACATTCAGAAGTCGCCTGCTTTAAAGCTAATGAGATCATACCATAAAAGTCTAGACAAATCTTTGGCTTCCAGACACATCTGATGGAACTCGATCACAGTTTACTCCCCAGAGGATTCAGCACCATGTCCAATTCATACACACCCCAGGATCCCAGCCTGATGTGTTGAATGGATGCCTAGAGTTACAGCAGAGGACCCTCTTGGTCCCCACCCTTGAGCCAGGTGACAAAACGTTCATCTGGTTCTGTAACTGAGAAAACACACACTTCTCTCTTGGGTTACTAAGGAACAGATCTGAAACAAAAATGGATTTCACAGAAATAAAGCCAGTCTTGGGGAGGGACACAGAAATAATTGTTAGAAATAACTGAACACTAGTTAAGTCTCTTTTTACATGCCTGAAATAATTTGACGGATTTTATGGAACTGTGGTAGCATTATAGACTATTAAGTGGGGACTATTAAGATTTCAGATAATGACAGCCAGTCAAAAATCACTTACTTAGTTGGATAAGTTTGAAGGACACTAAAAAATCCTTCAGTTCTTCTGAAACTGTGATGTTTTGACCCTATCCCCTCTGATGGAACTGGACACCATCTACCACCAAAATATGGTCATGATAATCAGTGTCATATCACAGTAGATTACATCCTTAAAAGGAACTCATTAGAATACTTAAACTGGCTTGGTTATCTGAGCTGCTGAGTGTTTCAGAAGTAGGACAAATCTTGAGATAATAATTAAAGTCAGTCTACAGCTCCAAGTAGTTCACAGAGATGTACCAACTTTTAACACTAACCTAGCAAAGATGAATGAAATTCCTTCCTTAAAAGACAATTTTGCTTCATGCCCAAACTTCTTAGAGGATTTTAGCATGTGCATCTCAGGGTCCTGAGATCAAGTCCCATGTGGGGCTCCACATTCAGTGAGTCTGCTTGAGATTCTCTCTCCCTTTCCCTCTGCCCCTCCCCTATCTCAAATAAATAAATGGATCTTTACAAAGCAAACAAATAAGAACACAAACAGAAAGAGTGATTCAAAGTTAACACTCTAAATAAACAATCACATTTCTAATTCAATGATACTGTACAAGTAAAGGCAACCAAAAATGGATAAAACTAATTATCTCTATAATGCAACATTAGATCAATTCTGCATCATCTAGTTTTTCCATTTTAATAAACTAAAAGCACATTTGCTTCCACTTATATATGTACATAGAAACACATAATATCTATTTGATGGAGTGGCTGTGTAAAAAAACACCATTACTGAAATACAGAGATAATTAGTTTTATCTAAGTCAGAAAAAATGATACACACTGACATTTCTATAACACCAGCAGCCTAATTTAACAGGAGATAAAAATCAAACTCTTAAATTTTAAAATTACCTAATGGCTGCAGAAGATCAGATCAACTAATTATTTTCTTCTTCTCTTTTCTCTCCCTATGAGCTGGACGTTATCACAGAAAAGTATGAAGGGGACTGGCCGTCCTTTTCAGGGTCAGGGATGCCAGATGTCAATTAGGCTTATGGGTTTTTAACATCATGCCTCAGTCAGGTATGGTAGGGTTTCCAGACATTCATCATCTTGCTTGTCCTTGGCAGCCAGTTCATTTCAACATCAAACTAGCCCTCAATTAGATCTGTGCGAGAGCCCAGTGCTGTGCCTCATGTCATACATTACACATTTCCATTTCATTGCAGTCATCTAATTGCATTATACAGCTGCAAATACTTGGGATGGTTGTGTTTTGCCCTGAACACACAAAAAAAGAAAATGCTCCTTCTTTGTCCTCCGGTTAAAAATTATACTTGGGATTGAAGGTATCTGGACAGATGCATGATGGTCTGAAGTGGTTCTCATTCTTCCCCAAAAAGCATTACAAAGATCAGCATGGGGTAGGGGAATGGGTGCTGTGTTACATAGGGACTCCTGAATCTCAGTCTTAGCTTTGACACTGACTAGACGCTCACCGCCAGACAAACGATTTACCCTAATATGTAGTTTCCTCATTTCAAAAAAGGGAGACATTGATGCAGGATGTTTTTATACACTTGAGGAGCTTAAAACTAAGTTTAATCTGCCTCTGGATGTGAGAAACTGATTCGCAACTTGCAAATACATCAGGGGTTCTCGAGCTGGGCTAGTCCTTCCCATCACCTGAAGAGGTTTAAACACTATTTGTTCCTGGAATTCAGCTCCGAACAATTGAAGATTTCCTGTGGCTGGGACCCAGGCCTTGGTAGGTCTTAAAACCTCCCTGAATAATTCTAATATGCAGCTGGGGAGAGAGGTCTGACCCCAGGGTCATTCTCAACAACAGCTCCTGCTCTAGCTAGACCCCAGGGTGATATGGATGCAAGATCAGAGCTTTATTTCTCCTTTCTGGGCATTCGCTTCCTAATTCATTCACTAATCATCGATTATGTGCCTCTGAGATGTTGTACAACATGTTAGGCACAATAAAAACAATGCCAAGCCTTGCCAAGAAGAACCTTATTTCCACCCGTATTTCTAATATTCTGTGACTGTTACCTAGATGGGAGTCCTATGAGGACTCAGAATGTAGATCTAGCCCCTCCTGGTTTTAAAGATCACTGTCCAGCATTCCAGATCCAAAGACAGTGGCAAAGCTCAGTCTCTCCACTCTGTGGGTGGGGCTCTTCATTCCAAGGAGTTTGGGTTTGGTTTTTGTGTCCAGATAGGCTTTATTTTAATAAGGGAGATTGGCATATGCCATTGCAACAAAGTACTAAATGAAATTTAATTGCACAAATGCTTACTATGTATTTTTTATTATTATTTTTTTATTTACAAGGAGGTTCCATGCCCCACGTGGAGCCCAACATGGGGCTTGAACTCATGACTCAAGACTGAGCTGAGATCAAGAGTCAGAGGGTCTCTCTCTCTCTCTCTTGAAAAATAAAATATATATAATAAAATAAAATACATAAAATAAAGTAAGAGTCAGACACTTACCTGACTGAGCCACCCAGTCACTCCTACAATTTAATTTTTAAGATTGGGCATAATCACCAGAAAGAGGTTCTAAACTGGATTGATAACAGGGTTTTGAAACCCCATTATTACATTTTTAGCTTATTTCTTACAAAAGAATCTGAACAATGGTGTCCCTCAAATCAAAAGGAAATAACAGCTCCATGTAAAATCCAGAAGCAGACACATATAAATATACATGTTAAGACCACAAGAGCAAGTTCAGTTTTGTTCACTTCAACTCTTAGTTTTGCATTTGCTGCCATAATTTCTCCTGCCATTATTACTTAGGACAACCGTCATTTAATTCACTGTACATGTTTCAGTATTGAGAGCTCTGATAAAGCACATTCCATTGTTAACTATCACTTTCCCTGAACTCTGACGAATAAAGTGGCCGTTCCTCAAAAACTCACCTGCTCGTGTTAGAGGACCATGTCTGGGCCGAGGACTGCCTTGTCATAGCCACCTCGGCATCCTTTATGGTCTTTCCGACTCTGCTTGTTTCAAGATCATAATGTACGTCAAAGGAAAGACAACACTGAAAAACTATCATCCTCTAAGTGAATGAAAGCCTACCATTCTGTTTAGTTCCTGTACATGAGCGATTTTCCTTTCAGATTACCTGAGAAATTTTTAGCACAGTATTTTCTGAATGGGATGAGGATGACAGGTGTCATGGAGAGAACAGTGGGATCGAGGTCCAGGAACAGCTTTGCCATGCAGTTTCCTTCTGTTAGTGAAGTGGGGCCCCAGGGACTAATCCAAAGGACGGGGCACAAGTCCAAACAAGGATTCTGGGACAAAGGGATCTGCGTGTCTCTCATAAGAATAAGAACTCCAGCTTCACCTGGGACAGAACAGGTGTTGAAGTTATTTGGGCACAAAAAAATAATAATAAAACCAGCTTCGTTTATTAAATGACACAAGAGATATTAAGTCTCTAGGCAATGCATTTATTGGTGAGTGTGTCTTCAAGTAGATGCGATAGGACACTAACTCAAGGTCCTCCTGACAAATAACCTCACAGTGACCCAGAGGAAAGGTCTAGGGGAAAGAAGCAATGTTTGGCTGGAGTATCAAACAGGTGTCAAGAGACCACCAGACAGAAAGAGAGCTGGGGGATGGGGGTGAGGACAGCCAGGGTGGCTTAGTTGATTATGCATCTGCCTTGGGCTCCGGTCATGATCCTGGGGTCCTGGGATGCAGCCCTGTGTCAGGCTCCCTGCTCCACGGGGAGTCTGCCTCTCCCTCTGCTGCTCCCCTGCTCGTGCTCTCTCTCCCTCTCTGATAAATAAATAAATAAAATATTAAAACAAAAAAAGAAGAAAAGAAAGAAAGAAAGACAAGAAAGAATGCTGGGTCTGGAGTTTGCCCTCCTGCCACGGCTACTAGTCTGATGTGCGATCTTGAGCATAACACTTAACCTCAGAGATTTCTGTTTTCTACTTGGTCTAGGATTCTTAATTTTCTAAAACAAAGCCACAGTTTCAGCCTTGGCCACATCAGTACCAAGTCCTCTGTGAATTGGACAAATCAAAAGCATATTTACAATCTCTCTTCTTTTTTTCCCCCAAAATCTTTGATTTCAAATCTTCTGTTGCTTTTTGATCTTTATCAAATTTACATTTTTTCTTTAGTTTTTACATTTTACTTTTCTCCTTTCTCTTTTTCATTTTCTTGCTTGTTGCCTTTTCAAGGAAGCTTCTGCCTTTGAAAGCTTACGTAATTGCTGAGAACCAAGAGAGAGAAAAAGAGTTTCTCATAACAGACACTGATTTATTCAGATGCTTCAAAGTTTTGTTTGATGTGAATTAGGGCATAAGATGCAAAACATTTAAAATTGAATTTATTCTGTATTTCTTTCCCTCCTTTTAAGAAATGACTCACCTATGTTGTAATTTGTGCAGTTGGCTTGGTAACCATTCAATGTCATTGTTGTTGTATCTTGATACACTGTTTTTTTTTTTTAACAATTCTATCATTTAATTTCCACCTAAAAATGTTTCTTTTCAAAATGAAAAAATAATTCTTGAGATAATTTCATGTGAAAAAGACATGACAGGAGTTATAAAGGTCCATTGATGGGAAAAAATAACGGAATATTGGACATGCTAATAAGGTTATCTTTGACCAATGTTGTTCATTTTCTTTCTACTTTCTGTACTTTTCCAGCACTTTATAGCACCCATAGTTTTTTATAATTTTTTTATAAGAAAAGCTATTCTTTCTTTTCTTTTTTGTTAGGATTTATTTATTTGAGAGAAAGAGAGCACATGAACCCAAGTGAGGGAAGGGCCAGAGGAAGAGAAGGGGAGAATCTCAAGCAGACTCTCCACTAAGTATGGAGCTCAATGTGGGGCTCAAGCTCAAGACCCTGAGATCCTGACCTGAGCTGAAATCAAGAGTCAGATTCTTAATGGACTGAGCTCCCCAGGTCCCCCTCTACCTTTTCTTAAACATCATAGAGATTCCAGGAATAAGTTAGGTACCTAAAGAGAAAGCGTTAAGGGGAAACATATAATCATGTTTGTTTATTTAAACAAATTTCTAGGATGCAGCAGACATCATAGATAATGACCAACTCTCAAGCTGTAGAAAGCACTGCAAGGCTCATGAGAAAGCAAGCCCTTGTTAACACACAGTGTAGAGTCGGTTAGATCCCAGCCTCTAGAAGATCAAAAGCCTAAGAAATAGTTCCTGACTTTAAAGACGGCTGATTCATTCTGGAGATGAGAAGGGAGTAGAAAATACAACCTTGCCGGTGTGACACAGGCTTGGAGGGCTGTGTGTGTGCAGAGGATGGTTTATTCGTGAGGAGCTGGTCCTGACAAGCTCAGGGAAGGAGAGACTGGCCTGGTATCTGAACAAGCAAGGGGCCATCCAGGTGGAGACGTGCAGCCAGAAATGAGGATGGCATGGGAGGCCCAGGGAGGGGTGAACTGGGACGGTTGCTAGGGTACCGGCTTAAGTTTGAAAGGTCAAACCAAAAAGTTTCTAATCAAAGGCAGACAACTTGTTTTGAGTTTGCTCTTCCCCATTGCTGCTCGCTCCCAGATGCACAAAGCACATCTGACAGAAGTCCCGTGCCCCACAGGTGCATGCAAGGAAGTCAGATATTTATTGGCTCATGGGAGGTGGAGGACCAAGGACACACAATTCAGGAGAGAAGATCCACAGAGAGGCAAGGAAGATAGAAATCATCCATCAGTGAATGCGTAGGAAATCAGGAACACCTCACTGTGTATTAGTGAAATAATTGCAACCTTACAGAAAACGTTACAAGGTTGGCACAGATATTTCCTATACACTCTTTCCCAGATTCCCATAAGTCACAGGCCTCCTCACAGTTCACAAGATGGGTTAGAAGGGGGTTACTGGCAGGTGCCCACTCTGGAGGTGGGGCCCTGGGTGAGGAAGGTAGGTTGGTGCGAAGCTTCCACACAATGGGCCAGCCAATATGGCTGTGAGCGAACCTGCGTGAGGCATCCCAGCAGAGGGATGAATGCAAAAGGTCTTTCAAAGAGGAAATGTCGAGGTTTAGTGCATGGGTACCATTGGAGGACACAAAGGGACATCGGCAGTAAGTTCCCAGGGAAGGTGGCCAGGAGAACAGCACCATGGCAGGGGTGTCTGTAGTGACCATGACCCAGATGGCAGTAGAATATGTGCATGGGGAGGGGACTGGCAGGGGGAGCTTGGAGGCAGCCTGGGGCTGTTGACTTTCAGCTTCTCAGTCCACACCTTCCTCTCAAGCTTCTCTTCCACTTAAGCTTTTTTCTGTTCCTTCACTCTATCAGCTGCTAGCCCTGTCTCCTCTCTCCTTTGACATCCTCTTCCCTATCCATCAGATCTTGTATCCTTTTTCATAAAGGTCATAAAACAGGGGAAAAGGGGATGGTTTTTTGTTTTGTTTGGGGGTAAGGGGAAGAGGAAGAGAGAATCCCAAGGAGACCCCCCACTGAGCATGGAGCCCACCATAAGGCTCCATCCCAGGACTATGAGATCAGGACCTGAGCAGAAATCAAGTGACAGACACTTCACTAAGGCATCCCATGAAGTACTTTATAAAATGCAGAATGACCTCACATGGAATAAAATACTTCATGGAATAGTAAAAATATGTCCATTATGTGCTGTCAGAATAAGTAATTTCAATTCCACTGGAGAGTGAAAAAGCAGAAAATAATTCCTCCGCAAATCTGAGCAAAATCCTCAGGTTTTTCCTCACCTTGGGAAGCCCTTCTTAAATGCACCAGGATCAACCAATAGATTTGTTAAGACAAAGAGATTGCTTGCTTTGCCCCCAGAATTTCAGATTCAGTAGGTTTGAGGTAGAGTTCAAAAACTGGCATTTCTAACAAATTCTCAGGTGCTTCTGATGCTGCTGGTCAGGGACCACACTTTGAGAACCACTGCCATACAGCGTGCCAATGAAGACACTCCATTAATTCTCTCTAGTAAGGCAGGTGCGTAAAACAAGGGAGGAGATGCAGATTTCTAGAAAAGGTGCTCAGGGGCACCTGGGTGGCACAGTCGGTTAGGCATCCGATTCTTGACTTAAGCTCAAGTCATGATCTCAGGGTCCTGAGACTGGGTCCTGCACAGGCTTCCCCCCTCAGTATGACTCTGCTTCAGATTCTCTCTCTCTCCCTCTCCCCCCCATCCCCTCTAAGGTTAAAAAAAAAAAAGAGGGAGGGTTCTTTACTAATTTTATTTATCCATCTTTTTTTTTTAAATTTACATGAAGTTAATTTATCAGTAAAGAGGTACAAACAAGAAGAGTCAGTTTTAGAAAGGTTCATCAATAGGCTGCCTTTGACAGTTTTATCAAAGTCATCTGGGTTGGGTAAAATCAACTAAAAATAAGCTAATCATAACTTGGCAGTTTGTATCAGTAGGAAACAGAGATAATCCTGCATAAGGGAGGAGGAGGGTGTTTAATTGTGATAGATTAATGTTTCTATGCTTAGGTCTGCTTTTGTTGTGCGAGCACAGCACACAGTTACTATCCAAAACTACTACTAACTTCATGAGTACATTGACTTGTGCCATTTAGAAAATATGTTGGGACTTGGTCTAAATAAAGTGGATTGACTAAGCATATTGACATTCAAGTCACCAAGTTTCCAAAACAGCCCCTGACCCTGCCTAGGAAAACTCAGGTATTTTCTGTGATAAATCATATTCAAATAAAAGGCACATCAATTATTGTAATAAACAATGACAAAACTCAGGTAGCCATTTTCTTGCACGTTGTCCACATAATGTGGATTTGTAGACCTATGTATAACAAAGTCAACAATCAACCATTCAAACCAACTTTTATTCTAAAGTGGTTTATATTTGAAATCAAATCTTAACATGCAATATGTATCACCAGGTTTCCTTAGATCAAATTAGACATTCACTCCTTTGTTAGCTAAAAAATAAACAAACAAAATTGCCCCCTCTCTCTTTTGGCTATTTTATTGGATAATCATGACCATGATTTTATTGGGAATGGTGGAACTGCTGTCCATTTTTACTTTTACCCACTATAAATACCGACAGTTTCTCATTATGCAAAATAATCTGTATTTAATTAACAATTAGCTTTGAAATTGAGTTTGTAGGCTTATTGATTACGTATTTTAATTTTTAGAAACATAGCTATGCTCACACACACACTAATGAACAAATAAACCAACACAGTTACAATTTTAATTGGGCATTGGAAATGCTTTCCAATGATCTTTGTGTGTGTGTGTGTGTGTGTGTGAATCCATAAGGGGTTTGATAAACCTGCTGGGATTGCAGCCATCTGCTTGTAGCCTTGATTCAATGCCCTAAGACCGAGGTCTTTGGCCTCCCAACACAGATTTTACCCAGCAGTGAGCTTTAGGGAAGAAGAGCTGAGTTTGAATTATGATTTTTCCTTCCTGTGGCTTTATGACTTTGGATGAACCATTTCCTGCTTCTTGCTGTTCCACCTCTCACCCCTCATCTGGGAAACTATAGGTCTGAGCTAGCTAACACTGATAGTCCTTTCACCTTCCTAACTCGAAGGCAGCACAAATATTCCACAACCATTTTTCAGCTACGCCACAGAGGTCTTCACCCACAGCTGGAAGCTATGCTGGTAAAGAACTGAAAAGTTCCAATTCAGGATAAATTAAGGGTTTTCAGCCTTTCTTTAAAGACATATGGATGGATACACTTGGCTTCAGAATATACAGTACATGATTTGATAAAATACTCCGTTTGCTAAAGACAGCAGTATGTTGCTGGTAAAAAGTTCAACAACTGGCTTAAAAAAAATGAGTTTCCACATTGGCTGGTTTTTTTTTTTTTCAGGTTTTTTTTTTTTTTTTTTTTTGGGTCATAAATACTCCTACTATGGCTAATTTCAAGCTTCCAATACAAAATCACTGAACACCGACCATGAAGTTGAGCTGAAAGTGGGTGCAGGACTGGCGGGCTCGCCTGAGACAGCTTCAGGTCACGGAGACCATTAACACTTCAAGTCCAGGACCAACGTCCCGTGCTACTCCTGATTTTGGGTGAGACTTTAAGCAAGTTATTTGATCTTCTTAGACTCTTATCTAAAATTGTATCATTTCTTATCAAATTTTAGAATAATTTCTTATCTACCAAGTGTGGGACTAGTACTTCCTCTATCTTATGTGGCAAAAGCATATCATATAAAAGGATTGTGAACAAGTTAAAGTCCTCACCAAATAAAAATCACAACTACTATTACTTTTACCATAAGAGAAAAGGATTTATATTTGATAAATGTGTTTTTGTTTGTTTGTTTGAGAGAGAGAGAGAGCGAGTGCGTACCCGTGAGTGGTAGAGGAATGGGGAGAGGGTGAGAGAGAGAATCCAAAGCAGGCTCCATGTCCAGCATGGAACCCAATATGGGGCTTGATCTCAAGACCCCGAGATCATAACCTGAGCCGAAACTGGGTCAGACGCTTCACTGACTGAGCCACCCAGGCACCGCATTTGATCAACTCATCTAAAAATAACTTGAAACAAACTCTAGTTACAAGTCTTCAAGGTTTCTTTTAGTTGCAAGAAATAAAAATGTACTCAAGCTAACTCGAACAACTTTTGACAAAGAAAATCAGTCATTTTCGTGTCATTAGAGAATGTGAAAGCATCAGCGACTAGGGTCAGTCTTAGTGGCTCAGAAATGTCGGACTCTGTGTCTCTGGCTCCCTCCAGTCTTCTCTTCCTATGCTAACAGTTTCCTGGTCCCCAGGTTCCTCTGACCAATCATGGGCCCTTGGTTCAAACTTGAAAGAGAAGGACAAAGGGAGGGGATGTGAGGAATTGAGAGAGAGAGGGGGTAAGGAGGGACTGACTGATTTAAAAGGTAAGCCGCCTCATGTTGTTAGAACATCCTCAGAAATGACCGAATAGATCCTTTTCAGTGAAAATGCTAAAAAGGGGGGCGCCTGGGTGGCTCAGTGGCTTGAGCCTCTGCCTTTGGCTTGGGTCATGATCCCAGGGTCCTGAGATCGAGCCCCGTATCGGGCTCTCTGCTGGGCGGGGAGCCTGCTTCCCCCTCTCTCTCTGC
The DNA here is from genome assembly GCF_010015895.1 of Lontra canadensis. Taxonomy (NCBI): domain Eukaryota; kingdom Metazoa; phylum Chordata; class Mammalia; order Carnivora; family Mustelidae; genus Lontra; species Lontra canadensis. Next base: position 1,795,384 of record NW_022631079.1, read on the forward strand.
CTGCCTCTCTGCCTACTTGTGATCTCTGTCTGTTAAATAAATAAAATTTAAAAAAAAAAAGAAAGAAAATGTTAAAAAGGAACATTGATTACTATCGGTCAACAACTAGAGGTTCCTTCTGTGAAGTCACTGATGTTTTCTTGAGGCCAAGAGCTATTTGTCAGTGACAGGAAATCTGGAGAAATACCTAATTAGCACCTGCTTTGCCGAGTGCCCAGGTCATGGCCCACGAGATTCAGCGGACGCATGAACACTGCTTTATAAACTTACTACAGGGCACCTGGGTGGCTAAGTCATTAAGCGTCTGCCTTCGACTCAGGTCATGATCCCAGGGTCATGGGATTGAGCCCCACATCGGGCTCCCCGCTCAGCGGGAAGCCTGCTTCTCCCTCTCCCACACCCCCTGCTTGTGTTCTCTCCGCTTTCTCTCTCTATGTCAAATAAATAAATAAAAATCTTAAAAATTTTTTTTTTAAATAAAATAAAAACTTACTACATTTTAGGGGTGTCTGGGTGGCTGAGTCAGGTAAGCGTCTGACTCTTGATTTCAGCTCAGGTCACAACCTCTGGGTCATAGGATCAAGCCCCAGGTCAGGCTCTATACTTAGTGGGGAATCTCCCCATCTCCTTCTCCCTTTGCCCCTCTGAGCATGTACTCTCCCTCTTTTAAATAAATATATCTTGGAAAAAAAAAACTTACTACATTCTAAATTAATGAAACTGTAAATTCATGTGGAAGTCAGAAGTAGCACTGATGGAACCACTTGTAAGTCCCACGCTTTAGCGACGTCAACAGATACAGTCGCGTGAAAAACGTGTGCAAAGTTTTTTAACAAATGGCAGAAATGTGTGGAGCTGCAGGTTTGTGATGGAGAGAAGTGTCTCCTGAAGCAGGATGATCTTCATGTCTCAGCTATATTAGCACTTTCCACTCCTGCCCCATGAAAATAGAACAACCTCGAACTTACAGCAACCCTATGATAACGAGAGCCGTCCAGCTGTTAGAAGCCACCTCCCCCCTCCAGCCCCGGGGCCCCACTGTGGCTTTAGCAGATAGAGGTGACAATGCATCAAGAAACAAGGTGGACAGAACACAGACCAGGCAGCCATCCTTTGCCAATATATTGAACAAAACCGAGTTTAGCTGGTGTGTAGCCAAGGGCATTGTATCTCACAGACTGGGACCAGCCCAGATCACACTCCCAGCTGGTCTTTTTTTCTTTTTAAAGATTTTATTCATTTATTTGATGTAGAAAGAAATCACAAGTAGGCAGAGAGGCAGGCAGAGAGAGGAAGAGCCAGGCTCCCTGCTGAGCAGAGAGCCTGATGTGGGGCTTGATCCCAGGACCCTGAGATCATGACCTGAGCCAAAGGCAGAGGCTTAACCCACTGAGCCACCCAGGTGTCCCCCGGCTAGTCTTTTTTAAAGAACGCCCTCTTGGGTCACAAATCCTAGGGACAAACATGAAGAGCTTAGACAAGTGGCACACTTGCTCTGGTATAAAATATATAAATGAATGGCCTTAGTTGGACAGTGAAACATGGTAAGTCATTTGAGACGGGTGGAAGACACTGTTTTGAACGCCAAGGTCTGACTTAAGAGCCAAACCTCAGGGGCGCCTGGGTGGCTCAGTGGGTTAAGCCTCTGCCTTCGGCTCAGGTCATGATCTCAGGGTTCTGGGATCGAGCCCCACATCAGGCTCTCTGCTCAGCAGGGAGCCTGCTTCCTCCCCTCACTCTCTCTCTCTGCCTGCCGCTCTGCCTACTTGTGATCTCTGTCAAATAAATAAATAAAATCTTAAAAAAAAAAAAAAAAAAAACAAGCCAAACCCCATGTGAAACTCAGTGGAGCAGATGAGGCCACATCCTGAACTTCCCTTCTAAGGATGATGCTGAGTGTGTTCTTGTGTTACTTACTGAACATGGTCACATATTGCCAGAGGGATTCTGTTGGACTTGGTCGCAACTATGCCGACGAGTTACCGTAGTTCTTCTAAATCTGTGACTTTTAAGGACTGACTGCACATTTCAACTTGGAGGGGGTAGGGGGGAAGGCAGAGCTGCTGTGGATTATCCAAGGACCATTTATAAAGCAAATGCTTAAGAGCAGTTTGATTTTTATATTGAGGTATAACATTGAAAACCATTATGGAGGGATAGTATTTTGTGTTATTAACCTCGTTTTTCTGGTGTCAGTATTTACCATCTCTTCTCACCCCTGCTCCATCAGAGAATTGGCCCTGTGCTCAGTGACTTGATAGAGGGATTTGGCTGGGCAGAAGACAAATTCCCTGCAATTCTCTCTGGTCATGTTTTTCCAAACTCCAGGCTGTGAAGAAAATTTAAAGCATTGCAGAACCAGTAAGAAAAATAGAATCAGGACAGAGAGCAAATGTCTTGGACAAAACCACATGGGGAGATGGGTTTCTAATTGCATCAATGACATGTCCTGGGCTGGGGGTTGGGGGGTGGGCACAGAGAGGGAATGTTGGAGGAGAAAGTAAGGGCGTTTGGCAGACCTGCTGGTGGCACTGCTGGGGACGGGGAATAGCTGTGTGGTGCATGTGGGCACATGGGTCCCAACTGAAATATCAAAGAAAGATGGTTGCTCCCAGTATGGAAAATAAAGAGCCAAGAGCTACTGGCGGCCATGTTGAGAGTCACGTTAGCTGTCCCCTAGGTCGGCGGGTGGCACAGATACTAGGTAAAGATGGCAGGGAAGAGGAAGTGGAGAGTAGGATTTGAACAGGGGGTAGGAGAGGTGCTCAAAGCAAAAGTTCACTTACAGAAAAGCAAGGAAGCACAGTTTTTGTCACTGGAGATGGTGGTGCACGATTTGTATCAGTCTTATAACATATGCATCTACTCTATGAGGGCAAAATGAAATGATATTCTTCTTATAATAACTTAAAAATAGTAAATCAACAGCATGCTTATGAAATAGTAACAGTGTTTAGACTCTAGGGCCGTTAACACACTTCTGGGAGCCCCAGTAAATAACCATTTCCTTAGGAGACCGACATTATTTGAAAAACCAACACACTTGATAAACTACTCGAAAATATATATCAAAGGCAAATAAGGGTTATACATTTTCTTAGTCTTATGCCTTACATTATAATGTTAAGATGCTTAAGGAGGCATGAAAAATGGTGTTAATATTAGGAGAAGAAGCAAGTACTAATAATTAAATACTATTATTTAAATAGCCAGTAACCAATTATCTCTAAGCTGGTGAAAAGTACGGCAAGGGAAAAAGAATAATCATAACTAATTAAATTAAAAAAAAAAGCCTTTTGATTCCTAATGTCATTAGACTAGTGTCTTCAAGTGGCAAACTGTACTGTAATAACCATCCCTCACATCTAAACAGAGCTTTATTAAGTGCTTGTATTTGCAAGATCTGTTTCAATTTTCCTAACTGGGTCAGATGTATAAATAAATAATTTCAGTAGTGATAAGCGCCACGAAGAATAATAGTAGAGGAGTAGAGGACCAGCGGGACTGTGTGTGTGTGTGTGTGTGTGTGTGTGTGTGTGTTGCTATTTAGTGGTCAGAAAAAAAAAAAAAAAGAAGTGACATTCTCACAGAGTGGAAGGAGACACAGGGAAGAATGTTCCAGAAAGGGAAGAGCAAGCATAGGATCCGAGATGCCAAAGAAATGGAGTCTGGCCATAAAGACGTAAGTGACATGCAATAGGGTCAGAAAAGCACTTGAGAAGACGGACTGTTGTGGGTCAAATTCAGGATGTTACATTTGAATCTGGGTGTGATCATGAGTCACTGAAGAGCTTCAAGCAGGGCGCAAGATGTGAATTAATTTTTTACAACATGACTGGGCTGTGGTGTGGTAAGTGAGGGTGGCAGAGCCAGAAGGAAACAAGCAGACCACCACAGTAGTAGCCATGAGAACGGCGGCCTCTGCAGGGGGGAAGTGGTAGAGGTGAACACCGGGGTTGGATTCCCGAACTACTGGGATGGTAGAGTCAATAGGACTTGCTGCGGTATCAGACATGACAGGAGGGGAAATGAGCGGAGTCAACAGTCTTAAAGGTGGGGAAAATGGGATGCCACCTGTTGTTGCAGGAGAGATTGGGAGGTTGAGAGACAAAACAAGAGCCCAGAACAGCGACCGTCCTACCCTCTGCACATTAATTTCAGTGAGTGTAGCAGAATACTCCCAGAACTTCCATTGATTTTAACGTAGTAGGTATGACCTGTCTGGAGAATAACACTCAGTGTCATTTGCTTTGGGGACGTGGAACTGCCCTTTTCAGATTCGTCTGCCTGTTCTCATGAATGTTCTCACTTGTTGATCTGGGGGTTACCTCCTAAGGATTAAAGACCTTCTGACTCTGGCTGTCCTCAGCATGGACAATTCACCAACTCACATGGGTTTCATTAGCCCTGTGCCAGAGCGATGCCCTCCAGGGAAGAAGCCTAGTGGCACCTGCTCAAAATTTTAAGTCTCTCACCTGCACAGAGGAACTTGGATTCACCTCTGAATCCCAGTTGTGTTTTCTTTTTTTGTTTTTTTTTTTTTGTTTTTTTTTTGCCTTACTGAATGTAAGTTAAAACAAACAAACAACAACAACAACAACAACAAAAAAAAACCACACACCACCACTAGGAGAGGAGGTAATCAATTACAGTATTGACTAGGGTTCACTCCATCTCTCCTGTTTGAGCAGAGTTATTCTAAAAGGCTTTTCTCATTTGTCTCTAGTTGATCTTGAAAGCTTCCTGACATTTGCTCCCACAAACTTAGAAGCATCATTTGAAATTACAGGAACTATTATGAAGCTCGGCAGGCTTACCCCAGCACACCGCAGGCTGGCAAACATCAACTTGCAAACTGGGAATGGTCAGAATCCCCCCCACTGGGAAACGCTAGATCTTACCCTCTTCAAGTCAGGGACATTGAGAAAGAGCCAAATTCATAGCGTGACTGCTTTAAAGATGGATTTTTGTATTGCCTATCTTTCCCATTCCTTAACTAGAGAGGCATGCGTCTGGAGGGGTCTGAACATGTCTTTCAAACAGATACAACTCCTCTCAGGGCAAAGGGAACAAAAGGCTCTGTGTAGATTTTCTGCTGTCTTCTCGAGGATCTGTAGTACAATTCCCCAGAACTTGGGTACTATTGTTTACTTACGAGATCTCGAAACCTCTAGAAATCTGAATCCCTCCACAATGCCTCAAACGCTTTTGCATTCACAATGTTCCACTGAATGAGTAAAGGCTCACATTTCACTTTATGCATCTTAACAAATTCATGCTCAGTAAATCCAGCTTTATACGCCGTGTACTTTTTCTTTTTATGTGAAATAGACATGACCACTTGCCAACATTGCTCATTCCCAACAGTTCTTCAAAATCTGCCTCGACTCACTTTTCCCTCTGTGGTCTCTTTGACTCCCTCATGTACTTGCAACACCTAAAGCCTGGGCAGATCATCTGACAATTTGATCATCTAGCTGAATTCTCACTTACATGTTGAAGTCTTATTTCAAATTGGCTATTACGGCCATATCCTATCTGCCGCACACCTACATCTTAATTTATCCCCTAATTCTTTCTTGGTATACGTTAAGATTGCTTCGCTCAGCTACAACTTTATAAAGGTGCCACAGAGAAGGTGAGACACACCGTTTCATCCCACCAGAGAGCAGGGACATAGGCTGGTGACACGGTGGGTGAAATAGAGAGAAAAATCCCCCCTACGGCAGAAAACCTAAAATTACTAGATTAAAAAATATATTTAGAAAGCATGTCTGAACTGTTGGGAGGAAAAGGAAACCATGGAGAAACCAGAAATAGGGAGCAGATATAAGCAAATCCTAGAGCTTCTCAGATTCCTGTGAATACTGGCTGAAGACAACGGGATAGTTTTGAAGTTCATTTTTAAAAAGCCAACTACATAATCTGGAGAGATGCAAGCATGTGATAAAGCTAAAAGGAAAGCAAGGAACTTGGCAATAGAAAAGTCCAGAGAAATCATGACTTTAGGGTAGGAGATGAGAGAAGGCACAAGACTCAAAAGTGTGAGTGATGTTCTCTGTAGGAGCTCTGTTCAATCCAGATACAACAGGGGCCAGACATGCAAACCGCTTGTGCAATTTTCTAGTAAAATTTTAAATAAAAATTTTAAAAGTAAAAATGAAATTTATTTTAATGATTTCTTTAACCCAATATATCCAAAGTAGGGTCATTCAACATGTAAATAACATCAAAATGGCTCCTGGGATAATTGACCTTCCTCGTTGCTGGATTCTGACTCTTCATAGTCAGGTTAGTATGTTTTACTTACAGTGCATTTCAATTTCAACTGACCACATTTTTAAAAAAGATTTTATTTATTGATCTGTTAGAGAAAGACAGCACAAGCAGAAGGAGCAACAGACAGAGAGGGAGAATCAGGCTCCCCGCCGAGTAGGGAGTCCAATGTGGGGCTTGAGCCCAGGACTCTGGGATCATGACCTGAGCTACAAGCAGATGCCCAACTGACTTAGCCACCCAGGAATCCCACAACCTGGCCACAATTTAAGTGTTCAACAGCCAAGTGCCTTGGCTACTCCAGGAGACCACACAGTTTTAGATCTTAAGATTAATGGTATCTTGTTATTTCTTAAGCTGTGCGCACCTTATCTATTGCTTATATATAATATTTTTAGGTACAAGGGAAATACCTTAATATTTACATCCCCCTTAAAAATGAAAATGTTCTTTCCCCCTAAATTCTAGCTGTGTCGATACTATTGCTCTCCCTCTCTTCCTTCCTCCAACCTTCCATCCTCTTTTCTCCGTCTTTCTGTTCCCACCCTCTCCCTGCTCTTGTCACATTCTCACATCCTTTATGGAACGTCCTCTGTGTTACATCTTTGATTATGGAGGAGTCTGATACATTTATTTCTTGGATCTGCTGTTCTAAAGCCTTTTGGGAAAGTCCTTTTGTTTCCTTGGCACACGCACACACACATACATACACACAAATTTATCATGAACTAAATATGGGCTTATTTTTTCCCATGAATGACATGGCACCCAATAGGCATTCTTGAAAATAGCATTTCTTTTTAAAATCATGATGAAACTATGACTTTAAAAGCTGAAAAGGAAAAACCAGCCTCTGTGTGAGCACTTGTAATGATGATGGCAAAGACAACTTTAAAGAGAAAGCTCTTAAGAGAAAGCAGCATTAGGGATATCGAGTATAATAAAAGTCCTTCCTTTCTCACTGGAGTCCATTTAGACTCAGTTTCTGCAGATGCTCGTGAACAATGCAGACTTGGGAGACCATGTGCACACCCCAAAGTGTTGGAGCAAAAATGGCAGAACGCAACTGAGGTCAGCACACGGTGGCACAAAGCCAGTGAGTGGCCTGGTTTTGTTGGGCATCTGAACTAAGGATAGTTTTACATTTTATAAATGATTGGGAAAAAAATCAAAAGAACAATATCCTGTGACACATGAAAATGATGTAACATTCAGATTCCAGTGTCCATAAAGTTTGCGGGCACACAGTTATGTCCTCTTATTGACATACTATCTCACAGCAGCCGTGGTGAGGAGTTGTGATGGAGACTAGTTAGCCTAAGGAGCCTAAGATTTGTGTATTTGCTGCTTTAAGCAAATGTTTGCCTATTCCTGCTTTAAATCACCATTCTGCTCAGACAGTAATCAATTTTCCATATAAGAACAAAAAACCCAATATAATATAAACTTTCTGAACTACGGAAAGCATTAACAAATAATGGGAGAGTGATAAGTGAGTGTGATGGGGTTTTAGTTCCTGGGTTTATGCCTTGAGCTACTGCCAGTCATCTTAGATTTGCCAAATTCAGGAAAAGGAGAAACCAGATCTGGTCACAGCTCTGTCATCACCTAACCTTGTCGATAACCTTGAGAGTATCAGAGCCTCTAGGAACTTCTGTTGAGCTTTAAAGCAAAAGGATGAAGTTAGATCACTGTCATGGTCCTTCCTAGTTTTATGACAAGTTATGGAGAGAATTACTTAAGAAAGAAACAGTCAAAAATAATAGGCAACCAGGGAGTCTGGGTGGCTCAGTCGGTTAAGCATCCAACTCTTGATTTTGGTTCAGGTCTTGATCTTAGGGTCCTGAGGTAGAGCCCTATGCTCAGTAGGGAGCCTATTAGAGATTCTCCCACTCCTCTCCATTTGTTGCTTCCCCCTACCCCCCTGCTTTTTGTCTAAAAAAATAAAATAAAATAGATAACAATGCTGATGTTAACTAGGTCAGTTTTGAACAATGGGCTCTACATCTGCAGAGGTGGACAAAAATTTAACACACATGTTGTAAGTTCACTGAGATAATACACTGGGGATCTGCTGGGTACAGAGCAAGCCCTTTACATATAAAATGCAACTGTTAGATGCTGGTGAGGATGTGGAAAAGGGGAACCCTCCTACACTGTTGGTGAGAACTGGTGCTGGTGGTTGCTGGTGCAACCACTCTGGAAAACAGCATGTAGGTTCCTCAGAAAGTTGAACATAGAGCTACCCTACGACCCAGTAATTGCACTACTGGGTATTTACCCTAAAGATACAAATGTAGGGGTACCTGGGTGGCTCAGTGGGTTGAGCCGCTGCCTTCGGCTTGGGTCATGATCTCAGGGGCCTGGGATCAAGTCCTGCATCGGGCTCTCTGCTCAGCGGGGAGCCTGCTTCCCTCTCTCTCTCTCTCTGCCTGCCTCTCTGTCTACTTGTGATCTCTCTCTGTCAAATCAATAAATAAAATCTTAAAAAAAAAAAGATACAAATGTAGTAATCTGAAGGGGCACGTGTACCCGAATGTTTATAGCAGCAATGTCCACAATAGCCAAACTATGGAAAGAACCTAGATGCCCATCAACAGATGAATGGATAAAGAAGATGTGGTATATATACACAATGGAATACTATGCAGCCATCAAAAGAAATGAAATTTTGCCATTTGCGACGATGTGGATGGAACTAGAGCGTATTATGCTTAGCGAAATAAGTCAATCAGAGAAAGACAACTATCATATGATCTCCCTGATATGAGGAAGAGGGGAGGCAACGTGGGGGGTTTGGGGAGTAGGAAAATAAGAAATGAAACAAGATGGGATTGGGAGGGAGACAAACCTAAGATTCTTAATGTCACAAAACAAACTGAGGGTTGCGGGGGGCGGGGGAGGGAGAGGGTGGTGGGGTTATGGACACTGGGGAGGGTATGTGCTATGGTGAGTGCTGTGAAGTGTGTAAACCTGGTGATTCACAGACCTGTACCCCTGGGGCTAATAATACATTACATGTTAATTAAAAAATTAAAAAATTAAAAGAAAAAAAATACAGCTGTTAAGCTGACCCCCATCACTTTCATCAGGATCCCACAGGGGCTGAGGCAGAAAACTCACTGTCTTGATGACAAATGGAGATGCACCCACCAAGCAGTGTCCCTGAACAGAATGGCCACACTGTGCCTGCTGCTTGCTGCCATGTGGATGGAAAGACTGAATTTTGGAGTGTCAGGTCACAATCTGAACTTTTTTTCCTCAATTTTTAATAAATGAAGTAATAGTCTAACCCTGAAGTTTCTAAGTAAATTATTTAGGTAAGAATGCAACACCTTAGCAACAACACATTCCAGAATTCCCTGTGATTGACACTATTATGCCAATAAAATCAGCCCGTTTTTCACTGCTCCAAAAGTTTGCTTGAAGATGGGACAGAGGAAAATGATTTCCGGGAGATCAATCAATTACGGTGAAATTTCAGGCTTGAACCGATTCACAGGAAGCACATCTTTATTTAATTTTCACCTGATTTCTACATACATTCACTCATAGGCACCCCTCAGTATCCCCAAAGCTCACTCAAGAAGGAAGGATTTGAACATGCTGAAGAGTCAAGGAGAGTCACAAAGGCGGGACAGAGCTATCTACTTGGAAGAATCGCACAGAAATACTCCTTTCTCACCAGATTGCTTTCTCATCCTCCACGTCACCCAATGAAGGAGGAAAATCAATTTCATTACCAGTCACAGCCCTCAAACTGTTCAACATTAGAATTAAAGTTCTCCAGGTATTTTTATGATTGGTCTACCTCCACGTCTATGGGATGGTTTGAACATTTTTGTTTGAAGAAAGGAAAAGGAAATAGTACCAAGTTGGGAAAATGTATCTACCAGAAAACACAGATCCACGTGTTCAATGCCATATGCAAAGATTCCCCAAAGTTCAGTGCTTACATACTAATGTGAAATTAGAAAAATTCCCTGAAATTATCTATTGTCACCTACCCATGGAACTAACAAATAAAACCGTGAACTTTCTAAATCTGTCTTTAAATGCAGTCGATTCAATTAGGAATAACCACAAATAATCATCCAAAAAGGAACTGAAGAATTCCTCTTTCTCTTAATTCCCCATCTGTTGGCTACAAACTAACTTTACCGCCTCTCATGCTGTATCAGAATAGAAGTATATTAATTAAATGATTGCAGAGGGAAAAAAAGCAGTTATGGTATTTTGCATACCAAAGGGCCCTAAAAGATTTAATAGCCTTATGGTACATGCAGAGGAGTAGAAAAAAGAGCAACTTAAAAAAAATTATTCACACCACTTTCATTTATAGTAGTGAAATGACTAATTACTTACCAAGTTCTATTTATAACGAATTCTCTTCAGGAAGCTCAAAGTATTTTATAGATCTCTCTAATTGATCTTTTCCCTTTTACAGATGTTAGTTATTTGTAAAATTAGAATTGCCAGGGAACAAGAAGTCAAGGTGAAGAGACATGAACTGATAAACCAGCCAAGTTAAGGGTAGAGTTCAGAGGACAATCCTGCTGTGTTCTGTCTCCTCAGCCGTGATCTCTGTTATTTTAAAATATATCTGGGGGTAGTAGAAAGTAACTCACAATGCTCAATCCTAACCATTTTTTTAAACAGCCTTACAGAAGTATAGTGATATATTAAAAACTATACGTACTTAATGTGTATTATTTGATGAGTTTGGACATAGGCATTTTCAACAACTAACTTTATTTTTAAAGATTTTTTATTTATTTGAGAGAGAGAGAGAACATGAACAGGGGAGGAGCAGATTTCCCGCTGACTAGGGAGCCCCAAGTGGGACTCGATCCCAGGACCCCAAGATCATAACCTGAGCTGAAGGCAGATGCTTAACCCACTGAGCCACCTAGGTACCCCTCAACAGCTAATTTTAAATACAGTTCATGTGGCCCAGCAGTTTAGTCAAAATCTATTATTACCAAAAATTTAGGAATTTTTCATATCAATTGGAGGATTAAAAGAAATTTTGAGAGATCAATTATTCAATTAGCTAATTTTCATTCATTTACTATGTATCAAGTAACTATCAGCAGAATAAACATGGTCCTTATCCACAGTGAGCTTCTGATTGTACCCTCAATTAAAATAACCTTCCCTAATTTTACATGCCTAAAGAAGATTCCACACTTTTCAAAAGTAATTCAGTCCAATGTTAACAGATTTTAACGGACATAAAATCCTTCCAAATGTGACATGAATCTTTCATTCTATAACCCCACTCAGTTCTTCTTCGTGAACATTCCATGGACACAAGGATTAGGTCAATATGTGAAGATCAGTCAGAGGATTGTAGAGTATTAATTCATTTCCCCCAACCTCCTCTCCCCTAGACACCAAGTCTCTCCTCTAGTTATCATAGTGAATTTCCAGATAATTGGTTTTTTTCCCTTGGCTTTTCTTCATGTTACAGTGATTTGTTTATCTAAAAATATTTATTATGCATGCATGTATCAGGCACTATGCTAGACTCTAACAATATAAAGGATTAGCACGCAGACTGGCCCTGCTTTCCTCCTGCGATACGCAGAATACTGTAGTAACTGTTTCTCTCTTATTGATAAAACAGAGATTGGCTCATATTTGTTAAAAACTCCAAACTCAGGGTGCCTGGGCGGCTCAGTCAGTTGAGAGTCTGCCTTCAGCTCAGGTCATGAACAAGGAGTCCCAGGATCAAGTCCCACATCGGGCTCCCTGCTCTACAGGGAGTCTGATTCTCCCTATCCCTCTCCTCCTTCCCTGCTCACTCTCTTTCTCTCTCTTTCAAATAAATAAATAATCTAAAAACAAAACAAAACAAAACAAAAAAAAAACATAAAAAAACCTCTTAACTCTCCTACTCATTGTTTTATATTCATTCTATACATTCTATTTTAATATATACTATATAAAATATAATTAATTGTATATATAAAAACACAATTTAAGGGGCACCTGGGTGGCACAGTTGGGTAAGTGTCTGACTTTTGGTTTCAGCTCAGATCATGATCACAGGGTCCTGAGATATGGCCCCACATTGGGCTCTGCACTAGGCATGGAGCCTGCTTAAGATTCTCTCTCCTTCTCCCTCAGCCACTCCTGCTCTTTCTCTCATTCTCTCTCTCATTCTCCCTCTAAAATAAACAAATAGATCCTTTAAAAAATAATAAAATAAAAATGATAACATATATTTAATATACATAAAACTATATCTAGATCTAGATAGGTAGCAGTGTGCTATTTTAAGTTTAGTACCATGCATCCCTAGTGACTTATACTTACCTGAATCTGTGTTAACCAAGATACTGGATTTTTTAGGTACAAAAGATTTCATCATTAGGTTCAGAATGAACCAGCCCTACCAGAATCTAGGATGTTAGATGTCATTTGACTTCTCTGGATCTCAGTTAAATCATCCGTAAAAGTAGCATGTACCTCACGGAATTGTTGTAAAAATTAAACGAGATTGTTAAATTCTAAGTGCCTAGAACAGGTAGAAGAATGCTAAGAATGCTAGGTTTTCTTTCTTTTTGTCTGTGGGGCTAAGACTGAAGTCAGCTGTGAACTCATCCAGTCATTTTGTTGCCTGGGTCAGATGTTGGCAAGTTTTGTTGAGACACACAGTAGAACGTCCCACGCTCAGGGAAAAAAAAAAAATAAAGGTGGAATGATTTTAAAATCGCTGGTTTGGCTGTTCCTATATCAACAGTGACAACAGGTATACGAAAATTTGGGGGGATGAGATCATTTTTAGAGTTCAGGAAGTGTATAATGAGATGCCCGGGGATTCAAGTTAATGAGAGAATGAGCCGCGCTCTACTCTCAGGAGGGAAGGTACTACTTGGAAAAAGTTTAATTGAAATTATTTTCTGTTTTCTATAAAATGACGTTGAACAATGCAAAGTTTGGTTCAAATAGATCTAAATAACAGGACCCAGATATTCTTCTTACACTTTTCTCAGCTTTTCTCCAAATGTCAGAGGTTCTTAGATTTGTGGTCCTTGGAAAGAGAAAACAGAGTAGAATGAAACACTCAGTTTTCAGTCCTTATTCTGCCATTTATGATTTGAGCAGTATCAGGCAAGCAATCCCAATTTTTTGAGATCAGTCTCTAGAAAATATGGAAAATGTATTCTTTACTCATGAGGTAATTAAAAATGTTAAATAGGAAGGTACCTAAGGCATTCAAGGTTGGGTCATTTCCAACTCCCTCGGTACTATTCGTCTAGAACAAGGGCCATAGGTCAAGTGCTCAGCCAAACAGTGTATGTTACCAGCCTCGCTCAGTGTTTCAAGCTGAATGGCTCAACGTCGTCCATAAAATATTGCCATCAGAACAATAACAATGGTTGGGCCTTACATCTTTTCCAGGCTTCCTGAATTATGGAGCACATGACTTCCTTTCACAGAAAGACTAACTTAAGCAAGTTCTTCTTTTGCACAATGAAGCCAGATTAAAATACATTTCCCTTTCAATCCTTATAGCCAAGAATAATAGCAGAACCATGAGAAATTTCAAAGAGCTGATTGTTTTGTTTGGCAACCCATCAGCCTTGACCAGCCTTTACCATTACGAGGGATGTAGAATTAATAAGCCAATATGTCATTCTTCTTTAGACACACAAATAAAATTTAAGAGATGCTGACAGCTAAATTTTTCCACTCGCCATCGCTTCTAATCCACTCCCAGAGTATTTTCTCGCTTCTATTTCCTCTTCTGCATTTTATGCTCACTGCCCTACTTTGGGTCCTCATTATCTTCTGCCTGTGTGTGCCAATTTCAGGGACTTTCTTTTCGGGCTTCTCAGCATCTATTCTCAACCTCCCCAATCCTTCCCCCCGCCCCACTTTGCTGATAGTGGAGCAAACTTTCTTAAAGATAGCTCAGACCCTTCCGTAGCTAAACAAATCAATGTCACTGATGTAAAACTCAAGGAGCCAAGACCCAGATGAGAAGGAAAGTGGAGAGAAGTCAGCTTGGCCTGCCAAGTAGGCACCCCAGAGAACATACCAGAATTTCCCCCGAGATCCGAAAGGGCTACTCCCCTGAGTAAGAGGAGGCGGAAATAGATCAGATTTTACAAAAATGAAAACGCGGGCTTGAGTCAGCTCAGCCTCTAACCGGGTTAGACTGACCTGCCCTTTCTGAAACAGCCTTCCAGATGAAAGTGAAAATCCTCTCCGGAGGAACAAAAGATTAACCAGAACTTCTCAAAATGTTTCTGTATACAATGGTGAAAAGTCAGTAGGATCTTATCAGGCACACAGGAAACAGGCCCAACTGGGAAAAATAAATACAGAAACAGAGCTGTGGGTGGGCTGGATAGGAGTGTTATGAGACATAAACTTAAAAACAAAAACAAAAAACTGTGATTAGTATGTTCAAGAAAACAGAGAACAAGGCCAATAAATTCAGGGCCATTCAACCCAGAGCTGATCCTGCCTGAGTCTTGTCCATCTCAGTGAGTGGCACAACCACCTAATCAGGAAAACCCCAGTAGGCATCTTTGACTCCTGTCTTTCCTTCAGTCCCCAAATCCAATCCCATGTGTCCATTCCCTAAAGCCTCCTCCTGTCCCCCCAGGTGGTCCTGTCCTTTACCACCATCACCGGTCAGCTGGGCTCCTAGGACAGACACGTACTGGTCCTCCCAAAGCCATTCTTGCTGCCTTACCTCCTATCCCTCACATGTCAACCAGTCGGCACTGTTTTCCTAAATCAGACCATGCTCCTCTTCTACTACAGATGCTCCAATAACCTCCCATTTTTACCAAGAATAAAACGGAAACAGTTTTCTGTAGCCTGCAAGGGTCTCCACAGTTTGGCCCCGTCATTCTCCTGTTCCAGTGGTTCTCAGTCAGGGGTGACTTGGCAGTACTGGGGATATTCTGGTTGTCACACTGGGAGTGGGAAAAGGCTACTGGTACCTGATGGGTGGAGGCCATGCATGCTTCCAACCACACTCTAATTCAGAGGACAGCTCTTCCCAACAACAAAGGACACAACCTAAAATATCAACTGTGCTTAGATTGAGAAATCTTCATGTCCTATGACAGTCTATCAATAGTCACTTTGCTCTAGGTCAGCTGCTTTCTATCTTTTCAGTGCAAACTCAACCCATGCTTACCTCTAGGCCTTCTGAACTTATGACTCCCTCCCCGTGGAAGCTCCGCCCTCCAATCTTCACTGTGCTGGCCTCTTGCACAATTCAGGTCCGGGGTCATATGACTTCCCTCCAGAGACGCCTTCTGTGATTTTGCCTTCCAAGAAAGGGCCCTCTAGAGCCTTTGGTTGCTCCTTCAACAGCTCTTTTCTTAACCAACAGCATACTTACATGCATTCATCCCCTATCTACTCCCCACTAAAATGTCAGCTCAACCAATGCACAGACCTCCTTTACTGTATTCACCTATTTCCATTGCCTCCAATGGAACTGAGCTCATAACTATTTGTTGTCAAAACTCTTTGTTGTCCAAAACTATTTGTTGAACAATTACCAAGTCAACATAGGTCTTCATTGCCTTGGAAAAGTTGCAGCTAAACTGTGTTTCAGTCCCAGGTTTGCAACCAATGGGTAGTCATTCTTCTGAATGTTTCTCCTTCCTATTTACACCTCTCAGAATTCAATTCAATGTCACCAGAACTCGGCTGTGTGTTCTACCATAAATATATGGTAGATATATGGTAATATATGGTAAATATATTACCATATATTTATGGTAAATACCCATATATTAGTTAATATATATACCATAAATATATGGTAAATATGGGTATTTGTTATGTGCAAAGAATTGTTCTGGGCATAACATGGTCACATAGATGGCATACTCCAGTTCAACAGAGGAGGAGACAGATGAGGACACTTTGGCAACATTTTTGAAATGATACATCAAGTCATTTTGAAACAGATGGATAAATCAGAATTTCACTGTAGCTGCTAATTTCATACAAATGATACTATTTGTTTGCTTACTTACTTATTCAAGGTTGAACCGTACTAAGACTTCAGCAGCATGTCAGCATGATTTTCCTACCAGGACCAACCACAAATAGTATTACATAGATCCACCATGATTCATCCGTTCGGCGGTGTTTGCAGACTTTGCCCATTTCTACAGACCTTTTTCTTCTTTACTGACAAAAATGGCCCACTTAAAATTTAAGAACAACTTAGGTCTGTTAGAAATGGACACAGATGTAAGTACCAGCAGTAATGTCTCTGAATGTCTTGTGAACACAATAATAATTCTTTATTTCTTGTATTATCCTCTTTGGTTGCTAAGGTAATATACACCTTAGCTATGCCTCCTATAAAATGTACATGACTGTTCATACAACGAAGTTATGTCTTGTCTTCCTTATTGCTGTATAAATGTATTGATTCCAATGGTTCTCATGGGGATGAGGGAGAGACGACTTTACCCCTCAAGAAACCTTTTGCCCATGTCTGGAGAAATTCTGGTTGTCACAGGTGGGGAGAGGGGACTACTGACATCTGGTGGGTAGATACCAGGGAGGCGGCTAAACAACCTACAGTGTACAAGACCCCTCACCCACTTAAAGAATCATCGAACCCCAAATGCAAAGAGTGTGGAGGTTTAGTGCTTGGATTTATTCCTAAATCCAAAATGCTTAGATTTAAATCCCTAAATAAATTTCCATCAATGAGAAGTTTGAGTCATTTTTCTGAAGCTTGAAAACCTGGGGACACTCTTCTCCTTTGTAATGTGTGACTCCTGAACCCTTCCCAAGACCCATCAGATCCACCCAGATTTTAAATCCGTGGAGGCCAGTCATCCTCCTCCTCCCTGACTTCTGCAAACGCCTAGCAACTGCATCCTCGGTGGCTGCCACTCTGCCACACATATTTCGACATTTTACAGATCTCAGCTGGGTTCCTCTTTAGAAGCTCTAGGATGGTTTCATCAAGAACATGTACACCATGCATTGCCCTTACCTTATGAAACAAACTCTTGACTTTCTTTGAACTAACAAGAGGTTCTGAACATTTTACTTGGATGGTGACCCTTGGGGCCACAGCCATGTTTTTAACTTTTTGGGATAAACTCTTGTTGGGGTTTTTCTTAGTGATTCATGAAAAGCAGAACATTCATACCAAAGGGCACACGTGGAAGTAGTCAGCTCAAGAAAATTCCAAACAATAAACACCATAACGTAACCACCACCCAGACCAAGAAACGGGAAATCAGCGAGGACGAGGCAAGTCCCTTCTGTGTCCCCTCGGGGTTACTGCTCCCACCAGCTTTCCCCAAAGTCACTCCTTTAGGAATGTCACACCGTTGTGGCACCTCAGTTTGGCCTATTTTGGTTCTTTGAAATGGAAATCAGTATATATCACTTAATTAAGGATTTTTTTACTCAATATTATAGTTTTGAGACTATCTGTGTCATTGTGCATAATAATAATTCATTTATATTCATTGCTCTATAGTATTCCATCATAGAAATAGCCCACTATCTGTTTATTCTATTCCCATTGATAGATATTTGAACTGTTTCCAGTTCACAGATGATCTGTGATGATCTGTGATGATCTGTGGGGGGTGTGTGTGTGTGTGTGTGTGTGTGTATACCCACACATTTCTGCCAGTATATGTTTTAGTAGATACGGCCAAATGGTTTTTAAATGTAACACTCCCACCAGTGATGTACTCACATCCTCACCAGCACTTAGTACTGCTGGCCTGTTCACGTAGCTGTTAGGGAGCTACTGATATTTCATGACTGGTTAATCTCTACTCCCCACCTGTGACCACCAATAAAGTCAATGGGTTCATATGTTTACTTCCTATTTCATGTGTTCACTGGCCTTTGGCTATCATTTTTTTAAAAAAATAGGATATTTAGGGAAGCCTGGGTGGCTCAGTGGGTTAAAGCCTCTGCCTTCGGCTCAGGTCATGATCCAGGGGTCCTGGGATGGAGCCCCACATTGGGCTCTCTGCTCAGCGGGGAGCCTGCTTCTGCCCCTCTCTCTCTGCCTGCCTCTCTGCCTACTTGTGATCGCAGTCTGTCAAATAAATAAATAAAATCTTTTTTAAAAATTAAAAAAAATTAAAAATATTTATTCAAATCTTTTGCTCTTTTGTATTAGGTAATCTCTTTCTTACCAACTTCTAGGCCTCTATTTATACATTCCATACGAGAGTCCTTTGAGGAAAATGAAGATGTCAAATAGCTTTCCCCACTCCCTGGGCTGCCTTTCTGTTCTCTTAGTTGTGACTTTGAATGACTAGAAATTCTTAGTTTTAATGTAGCCCCACTTACCAGTCTTCCCTTAACCGTGTTTTCAATCAGTAAAATCCAGTGAAAACATCTGGGCATAGGAACTTCTCCTGAATCTTGGTGCATATTTTATGATGTTTTAAGGGTGTCCTCCATACCATGCCTTATTTTATTCAGCAGAAGAGCCATAATCTATAAGTCCACCAAAATCTTACGTCCAAAGACCGTACTGTTACATACTAAGTAGTATATTTCAGCTCTGTTAAACCATATAAAGGAAAAGCTTCAAAATTTCTGTCCCAATCTATACAAAAAAACCAAAGTTATATAATATTTTAACGCCTTTATTTTCCAGTAGCATTCTTGCATATATATGCACGCAATGATTATTCACTAACAACCTCTCAGATCATATAGCAAAAGTATCTTAATTGCAACATAGGATATGTAATGATAGTTTACTTAAATGGCATTGCAACATTTGATAATTCAAGTCATTGCTTGAAGAACATAATTAAAATAGCAGAAATTAAAATTGACTGTATAGCCAGTCAAGAAATTAATGCTTAGGAAGTCAGAGACCTACTTTATTGTTGGTAAGTGAATTCTACAAATGTAGAATTCCTCCATTATATAATATGGGGTAAAGTACAAGTGTAACTGTTTACACATACAAACATATACTTTCAACCACTTTTTGTCAATGAATTATTATTTTCTATAACAATCTGCTTATCTAAGTAGTTGTCTTCCTTGGGCTGATTTGGATCTGACAGTATCTTTTATCCGTGTAAGATAATTTCATTGTTTCCTTGTTGTCTTTCATCTGAGTATAATTTGTATACATGTGTACACACACACACATGCACACACACACACTTTCTACATCTGCAATAGACTTACAAGTTAAATTTGTCTCTAATGAAATTACAGAAATAGAGACCTTAACTAAGTTACTTTAATAATACTATTAACTGGTAATTCTATATTTCCCGATTACAAAGTTTTATTTTAATTATTATTTATTACAAATTGTGTGTTACCCGTGCAATCAGCACATAAATTGGAGATTAGCACATATAATGAAATCATAAAGCCCGAGTGTTCTATTAAATTACAGTAAAGAACAGGAAGTTCTTTTCTTGTTTCCAAATGGAACAGCCTCAGCAGATGGAAAATCAGATAGTTCTATATCATAGTCCACCACAAACTTGTCAAATTAAATTGGGGGAAAAAATGCCTTGGACCTTAGTATGGTCATGTGTTCAAGGACCCCCAGGAGCTTGTTATAGGACGTGGGAACTTCCTGAAATCGCTGGTAAAGATTTTTCTTTTCTACAAAATGCATATAGGATTCTCAAAATATGAGGGATGTCCTTAGTTTTTTAAACAAGATACACCCTAGTCCTTCCCAACAGAGAGGCTGCATTATCTGTAAGAAGGAAGGAAAAACAGGTAACTTGACAGCATTACAAAATTTAGATCCAAAAGCCCCTCTAAGCTGCCTGATTGTTTTTACTTCTTTCCAGAAAAGCACAAGGATTATCCTGTACATTTGTTTTTCAAATGAAATGCAACAAAAGGGTGATGGCTATGACCCTTTCTGTCCTTAAAGCAATGACAAAAGGATGTCAACACCTGCCCAACTTGGTGGAATCCCTCATTCAAAGTTGCAGATGCTGAGCTCTGGCTGAGTGGCGGGCACCCCCCTTCCCCAACACCTCAGTGCCTTAGAGATCCAGGCTTGCTCCAAGTCCTGAACTATCTCGTAAACTGGAGAATCCCACCTTGACGGAGACAGAGAATCAAAGGATAGCAAGATACTGGGAGGCACTGTATTTGGTGGGAAATAAAGGGAAAGAAACAGTTTTGTAGTTGGGTTTCTTGATACAGCATCATTGGTTTCATTAGGATTTGAAAAATGAATCGAAGTATGGTCTTTCCCAGTTAGAGAAGAAAAGCTCCACTTTTTGGCTGATCTGAGAAAAGTATTTCCTATCACTAAGCTTAAATTTAATGGCGTTTAACCTAGAAGTCCATCTGTCCACAGATTGAAACTTCTTTTGGTCTTCCTTGACCTGCCTTTTGGCATCTATACGACGCCAAGAAAGTTCTTTTATTTGACCTTAGTTTTCTCATGGGTTCATAATAAGTGTCTTCTCACAGTTGTGAGAATCAGATGAAATAATGTATTGGACATTGTCTGACACATGGAGAAAATTCAAATGTTAATATCTGTTCTCCAAAAAATAAAGACAGATCTGATTTGGCCAGAGTAGTAAAGTTATCAGATAACCGAGTGATCTATTTATGTATAGAGTAAAGATCAGTCAAGATTATCGAATTGATCTTAAAGAACAAAAGAGTGGAGAGCGGGATTCGAGAATGAGAAATTAGGGTATCCCTGTAAGTGTGGTTCAAATGCCAGAGTTACCAAACACAAGATTCAGATTCTGCAAACAAACATGTTTTTGAATTCTCCATTTTGCTCTGTGCTCCCAGGAGCTCATTTCATAATTGAGTCAGATCTAAGAACACGGTTATTTATACACAGTTCAAAATATAATCATCAAATGTAAAACAGGTTTATATAAACATTTCCAGAAACTGTGCCCGTGAATGTAATATACACGCTGTTATTGCCACAAAGCACCCAGAATTCCCTGCGTGAGATGAAATTATAACAATTCATCAGCTTTTGTTTCTCTAAGAATTAACATTCCAGAGGCACTGCAACTCATTTTGGCAAAAGGCATCTTCATTTCCTTCAACTTGATTTTTTTTAAAAAACCAGGAGGGAAACAGACAATAGGGAATGATGGAAGGATTCAGAGGTGGATAGCTGCAGCCTTTCTAAGTGAAGGCATTTGGTACCTGCTGTTTATATTACTGAAGAAAAACGTGAAGGCTGACTTGAACATAACTCTCCACTTCCTAACCTCATCAGTGCACGTGGGTTGATGTGGGCTTTGAGACAGTTCCCGATAAATCAGAGATACACATACGGGCATGAGGAGCGTTACGTATGTATCCGTGTACGTGTATGCATTTCTGCAGGTAGTGTTGAATTATTCATACATGATACACACACTCCTATGTCTTTGCCCATCCTTTGCCAACCTGCCCACTGAATCTGGAGTAACTAGAGTTCAAGCCCTCAACTCTTCCTCTTATCAACTTCCAACTAGACTCCTCTCCACAAGGACAGGAACTCTGTCCCCAGTCTTCAGAGTTTTGTCCTCTGCCCCTGCTAGAATTTCCAAGTCACAGTTCAGTAAATATTTCTTGAATGTATTAACAAGAAACATTTTTCCTGTTTTCTTTGCTGCAGGTACCACACCATCCTCTTAAATCTGGTTTTTGCCTTAAATTCTTAGATCCATACAATGAAGCAAAAATTATTCCCAAACAAGGCAACTGATGTTCAGAGAGATGGAAACCAATCATATCAAAAGTCACAGCATGAATAAGAGGAAGGGCCCACCTAGGCTTCCTCTGGTTGTGATTTCTGTGATTGTCCATTGGGAATGATGCATATACACATTTGCATACCCTTAACTGATGGTTGTCAAGATTGTGAGGAGCAAATCAGCTTAGCCATGTGCACATGGGCTGGAAAGAATAAAACGCTGTCTAAGTAGGAGGTGTGATTACTCTCACTTCACACATGTAGGAGCAAGATAGGTGATCAGCAAAGCCAACTCCACGGCTGGAAACGGCAAGAGTAGGAGTGCCCGAGTGCCTGACTGGGACAGCTTGAGAACTTCCCTCCCCATGGCCAGCAGCAACACAGCCAGCTCATGCAAGAAAAGTGACCTGATTGCTAGGGGAAGTCCACTCCTGGTCTTTTTTTTTTTTTTTTAAGATTTTATTTATTTATTTGAAAGAGAGAGAGAGATCACAAGTAGGCAGAGAGGCAGCTAGAGAGAGAAGGGGAAGCAGGCTCCCCACTGAGTGGAGAGCCCGATGTGGGGCTCGATCCCAGGACCCTGAGATCATGACCTGAGCGGAAGGCAGAGGCATTAACCCACTGAGCCATCCAGGCGCCCCAACTCCTGGTCTTTTGATCTGATGAATTTGTCCATTATGGAACAATAGTGAAACACCTACCTGGGTCCCTCACTGATAATGCTGCTAATGACACTATCTGCAGACTTTTAAATGTGGGCTAAGTTAAAGGAGATACAAACTGCGAACTTTCAGTATTTTAAGAGGTGTTTCTTACTGTTTACTTTTTTTTAAATTTTGAAAGCCTTGCGCAGGTCACTCCCTGAATTGAATAACTCTTAAGACAGGAATTGCCCCTTGTATCTGGCGTCAATAATTACTGCTTCACTGGAATATTACTTACAATGAGAGAATAGGCTCTCGGTTTGGGGCATTAGCATCTTCCTATAACAAATGCTTAAGGACGCTAAGGAGAGTCCGGCAAAATAAATGACAGGGAGAGGAGTTACCGCGAGCAATAGCTTCAATATCAATTATAAAATTATTTTCTCCTAATAAAGAGTCTAGAAATAGAGAACTAGAGAGAAAGAATATTAAAAAATCCCTGTGGGTGTGTTCAGGATGAATGAGCAAAGGACAGTTTTCCTCTCTAATGCATCATGCCTGGAAAAGCAGCAGCAGGAAAGGGAAGGAAGTGTCACCAACCAGGGCAGAGCTCCAAGCACAGATGCACCCATTATAGCACAGGTCATCCCCTGGCTTCCAATCCTTCAGTGAAAGGGGAAATCCCCTGAAAGCAGGTCCCAGATCTCCCAAGCCCCAGCATCATCAACCCCAGCATCATCAACCCCAGCACCGCGCCCCAACTCTAACAATCTCCAGTAGCATGTTGACATAGTTCAAAGAACATGGACACTTTGGACTTAAATCTCAACACTAGGATTTCTCATCACCGGCCTGCATGCAGATGGCATTAACCTTGCCTCTGGTTTCCTTGTTTATACAATGGAGATGAAGCCACCTTCCTAACAAGATGAGACGGGACAGCGCATGGAAAAGTCCAGGATGCTGCATGGTCCACCTCGGGTACTCAGAGACACTGGCGCCATATCTAATGCCAAACAACCAGCCCCCTGCCATTCATCTCACTGTTCCTCACAACGGCCTCCTTGGACACACTCATGGAGCCTAATTCATAGGCATTAGGACAGTGACACTGAACTTATGTGGCGAAATGGAAATGGAATCTGGGTCCCAGATTTCCACCATGGTGATTTCCTCATGTAGCTCATTCAAAAATTAATCACATCTTGCACAGTGCTAGGTCCTGTCAACTGAAGTATATTTCTAAAATATTTACATAGCCTAATACATACCCATACATATTTATTTTTCCCTTGGTGTTACTGGGCTTCTTTAATGATTGTGTCAATCAGGGCTTATTGTGAGAATATTCCAATACACTGTTTGAAATAACTACTCAAACCATTACAATGTTGTGAAGGAGGCACCAGCTGTAACATTCCTAATGAATATTAATGTTCTTTCATACTTGGCTGACACTGACATAATAGCAGTTATCATGTAGCGTCAACAATTTTAACCAGGGTACTCTGAAAAGTAATTTAAAATCTGAAATGCCCTCTAGATTACATTTGTGGTCCACACACAGACATGAAGTCAGCTGTGATCAATATAGCTTATAGTAATACCAGTGGACTAATGTCATAATAAAACGGGATTTGAGAACAACTCATTTCCTTCTACTGCTTCCACTTTTATACAAGGTAGATTAAATGTCTTCTAATTTGCTCAGTTTGGGTAAAGAGATCTATAAGAACAAATTTCATTGCTTTTCAGTCACATTGAGTAAAAAGAACAGAATTGGATGGAAATAAAGAGAGCTAAAACAAGAGCAGTATTTAAGTTCAAAGACAGTTTTCTGCCTTTTGAGGAAAGATTATAAGAAGACTTTGTATCTGTTGGCCGGATCTACAAAAGTGACCTGATCGTTCAGATGTGGCAAAATATTTATGGCTTTAAAAAAAAAAAAAGTCACTCTCATAAGACAAAGCATGACCGCCTTAGAAATATTTCAAAGTGATCTTTTGGTGTTACATGTCTAGCCATCAAAATTAATAAAACAGCACAGATCCTTTGATGACTTGTCATTAATGTATGGGATAATCATGCTCCTGTTCAAGGTTCTTTCTAGATTAAGTAACTAGAATCACTTCTTAAGGTATCAACACGGGAGTGTCTATTTCCCAAGGCATGTGTATATTCTCCTACATCAAGAGTGGGGCGCCTGGGTGGCTCAGTGGGTTAAAGCCTCTGCCTTCGGCTCCAGTCATGATCCCAGGGTCCTGGGATCGAGCCCCCCATCGAGCTCTCTGCTCCACAGGGAGCTGCTTCCCCACCCCCTCTGCCTGCCTCTCTGCCTACTTGTGATCTCTGTCAAATAAATAAATAAAATCTTAAAAAAAAAAAAAGAGGTAAAACCTAATGACAAAGGTGTCAGTGACCCCTCTTGTGATCAATTTATGCTAAAAACATCAGTAAATTTCTTGAGCATTAACTGCTTGTCAGGTCCTATTTAAATGCTTAATTGCCTCCTTAAATGCTTTAATTGTGCTCAGTGTCGCTCTGTGGGGTAGCTACTATCATTCCCCACATGTTGTAGACAGGGAAGGACAAGGTCAGGTAGCAAAGTTGGGATAGGAGTCTAGGCTGCCTGACTTCGCAGCCCAGACACTTAACCATTAAACTACTGCTTTCCAATACTGTATTCATCACTCCTTGTCTTAGATATAAAAGCATTTAAGTTTAAAATACAGTATTTGCAACCTGTTATAATTTCCTGAAGCAGAAAGAAGAGGACACAACAGCACAGCAAGCTCCACAGGTAATTTGCTAGAAGTTAAAGACTCCAGAAACAGATTGAAAAAGAGCAGAGCGCAGCTGAGATGTGGATCTCCCTTCTCTTCGAATCCATTCCTGTCTCAGAGGGGAATTTCTATCTATTGGATTTCAAATGCACTCATCTCGGAAAAACAGAAATATGTGTATAATCCTAAGGCTGATTTATGAGCTAAGCAGTAGGGGCTGAAAATCAGCAAACTTAGCACAGTCATTTAGATTCTTAGTTCAAGAAGAAGAAGGACTTAAATTCACAATTCAATACAAATCTCTAGACTTGACTGATCATTGCAAATTGCATAAAACAACATCTGCTGTTCATAACTCAGTAAAACATTTTTATAGGTCATAAGCCTGATTTCATTGATGATCAGAGTAATAGTAGGATTTCAATAGTGTCATTATTCCCATTCTACACTAAGAAATTAAAGCTCAGAGAGGACTTATGTGATTCACCCAAGGTCATACCACTGCTATATTAGTAAAGATGAAATGGATTTCAGTTCTTTCAATCCTAAATACTATGCAATTTCTTTCTTTTTTTTTTTTTCAAAGATTGAGTTTTTGATTGACTTATCAGAGAGAGAGAGAGAGAGAGAGCACAACCAAGGGGGAGTGGCAGGCAGAGAGAGAAGGAGGCTCCCCACTGAGCAGGGAGCCCAATGTGGGACTCAATCCCAGGACGCGGGGATCATGACCTGAGCCCAAGGCAGACACTTAAACGACTGAGCCACCCAGGTGCCCCTACTACACAATTTCTAAACCCTAGGGAATTGGGGCAAAAAGTGTAGGTATAAAAACACAAGTGCCTCCCTTGTGTCATCAAACAGCTCGAGATATATACCCTACAATGGCAGAAAACATGTTATCTTCCCATGCAGCCTGGGTGAGTTCAGACTTGCCAAGTGCAACTCTGCACTCCTCAGAGTTTGCCCTTGGCAACATGAGCACAGTATGTAATGCTTGTGTGCCTGAGAGTGTCTGCCTGAACCATGAGAGGACTGTTCTGACTGGCTCAGAGAGCTAGCCTACGCCCTCTGGTCCCTGACTTCAGTGGCCACAGAAAGAAGCACGCAATTTCCTCAAAATACAGCTGCTGGCCTCCATCTAACGAATTTCGAGTAACTTCAGGTCTGGGTAAGGACTCATTCATTCACGAAATGGACTCAGACTGTGAATGCTCTGCAGTCGAGGAGAGACGTCAAGCTCATGTAGAGTTCATCTTTATTCTGCTTGTCTTAGGAGTTACAAAACATGGAGAATCTGATAAAATCAATGACTCTTATAAAAGTACACAGGACACCAAATGCTGTGGACGATCTCCACAAACCGATGGAGCTACAAAGCCGACCTGTGGATACCTCCTTATTAATGAAAAAATCATTTTGCTGTAAAGGTTAACAAAAAAAAAAAAAATGTTTCCATATTTGAGCAAGCTGTTTAGAAGAGCCAAAACTTAGCAAATGAACGAAACTAAAACTGGGTGAATCACCTTCCCCATGAAAGAGTCCTCTGTTCTGCAATCTGAGGTGCAGAATGGGAATTTTGTCAAAGAGCTAATAGCGGGTGAGTTCCAGCTGAATGCCAAGGCCTTTTGTCAAATAACAAGTACTATGAGAGCTTTCCTGGAAATTTCACCAACCTGGGAAATGGAAAAGAAGCCAGCACAAACACAGAAACAAGAGGAATGAACAAATCAGAGACTCATAGGCAAGCAAGGGTAGAGAGGTCTTAGATGTCAGCACAGGGCTTCTAGGAACAAGACCCATGTGCCCTGGGAAGAGGGTCCACAGGAACCCATCTGCTTAGCAGGCTGGGTAACATACCCAAGATGAGAAGGACCCAACAGACACCTGACTCTCTCTGAATTTTTGCATCATGCCCCATGTTCAGTATGAGCACTCTAACTGTAAAGTCCTTTTCAGAGATGCCAAAAATATATTTTATCTAGTGGTTTCCTCCATCCAGTGAAACAACCTACTTGAGTAAAGGTAACGATTCCAGTCTAGTGGGCTCCCGCATTCTATTATAGCCCTTAGAATCAATAGAAATTTAAGCATACTTGAACAAAATTTCATCTCAGTTCACAAAGAAAAATGATTTGTTGGAAGGGCGTCATAGGATTCAGAAATCATAGGGAGACTGGGCTGTAGGAACACATAAAGATGGGAATCGGGGAGCTCTGAGCACGAAGTCGCATATATCAATGGACAGTAATCGAAAAGCAAATGCAACTCTGATGTTTCTCTATCTCTTTGTCTCACTATTTACCATCCAAGTTGAGGAGGAGCATTGGAGTGGCCTTACTCGAGTCACATGTCCACCTTCGACTAGAAATGGAAATGCTTTGAATGATGGCTCCGCCAAGACCCCATGGAATGAGGGGCAGTCAGGAGAAGCCCCGCACCAACAGGGGGAGGGGATCCTGGGTAGGCAATACAACACAATAGATGAAGAGATTTCCTCCCTGGTGGTAAGCTAAGTTGCCTTGAAGGATATCCAGACCCTTTATAACATCACCAGCTTCAATAAGGTCCATGCAATATGTCAAAAGCTCTATGCCAGCCTAGGTGTTAGGAGAAGCTGGTACCAGAATCCAGTTTCTGGCATATGAAACCAATTTATTTTTTAAATATTTTATTTATTCACTGGAGAGAGAGAGAGAGCACACAGCAGGGGGAGGGGCTGAGGGAGAGGGAGAAGCAGGCTCCCTGCTTAGCCGAGAGCCCCAAGCAGGACTCGATCCCATGAACCTGCGATCATGACCTGAGCCGAAGGCAGATGCTTAACCCACTGAGCCACGCAAGTGCTCCTGAACCTAATTTTTTGATACCTAAACTATATTTACTGCATCTCTCAAGGCTTTCTATACAGTGACTCTCAATCCAAGTGATTAACAAACGCAAAATACAATCAGAAAAAGACCGCGCATGAAGGGTGATTATAGATTTTTAAACAGCGACATCATGTAATAAGGTAGGTGTTGGGTGGCACCAGTGGTTGGAAGGACTGTTGAACTGCCAAGATCAAGCAGAAACAGCATTCAGGAGGGACAGCCAGAAACATACACCCCCATTCCCAACTGCTACCGGGAATGCAGACGGGTTTGCTTTCCGACAGGACGTCAGGAAAAATCAACACTGAGGAAAAAATAAGCTTGAATATGTATAGTCCCTAAGTAGCAAGAGAACAATAAAAAACCCAGCCCGAACAGTAAAATCAGTAACTGCTAAGTCTGAAGGAAGCAAATAAATAAGGAATCATTAGCACAATTTTTAAGAAGGAATTCAATGAAAAGGAAAAACAGTTATTCTATGTGTCCACAATGATGCCTGCTACCGAAAATTTCAGGGGAAGTTATTGTGTTTGCACTAATGAGCTTACTTTCCTGCTGCCCATTTTCACACTTAACATGAATAATGGAGACCATGGACAAGCAAATTTGGCCTCTATGTCGAAGTGAGATAATTAGGTGAAATTGCATGGTAATTCCATCAGATAATTTAAAATCCAATTATAATACATAAAATATCCTTCTTTCTCCGAGTGCCTCTCATCTGAATCTTTCTTAGGCTTATTTTCTATCTTATGTTTTGATTTCTGTACTGGAAGGCTCCAAAAGCACCTGCCAGTTAATTCCAACAGATCCTAAGCTGATGCCCAGTACTGGCTATGTGCACACTTCACCGTATAGTCACGGAATTCTTTATGCAAATGTGTGTCCCACCTGACCCCAGCACTCAGGTGACAGGCAACTGGACAGGGAGTAGGTGCCCAACGGAGACCCGTCCACAGCTGTTCGTCTGTAACTTAAGCTGACCTCAAGGGTATTTGCCAGGACAAGCATTTCTCCTTGGAGTTTTAACAAGAGGCTGAACCAGCAGGTGGGAAAGTGACACTGAAGATTATCTGGGAACACAAGGGTGTGTGCACACGCACACACACACACTAGTAGTTACCACGCTAGGATAAAACCACGAGGCAGAGGCAAGGGGAGTACTGATAACAGAGGAGAAACAACAGAGCAAAGGTTAAAAGGATGTCAGAGAAGCAGGAAAATGGGTGAAGGGAGTAAGAGGCACAAACTCTCAGTTACAAAATAACAAGGTCAAAGTGATAAAAAGCAGAGAATCGCTCTGTATGGTGACGGATATGGTGACGGGCAGTAACCACACTTAGCTTGGTGAGCATGGCACCGTGTATCCAGTCATCTATTCACTAAGATGTACACTGCAAGCAAATACAACACTGTGTGTCGATCACAAATTAAAACGAGCAGGGAACGAGGAGGATCTGTCCCTGACGTGGGCATTGAGATCAACCTCTTGGGAAGGCATGAACATATCCTGTAAGGCATTCGTGGTTTCCAGGAGCCTTGGACAAAGTGATTATTTCCAGAATTTGGAATGATATTCTAATCCCGAGGAGCCCAAGTTAAGCAGATGATAGGACCATTTCCTGCCTTGCTGACTTCTCCATGTAACCCATTCGTGAAGTCTCCAGTGGAGCTTAAACAATAAATATCCCCACAGAGTATACGGGCCATGTTTGAGGAAAGGGAAACTGAGCAACAGGACACACACAGAGAGCAAGGATAAGAAATGCAAACCACTCAAAAACCTGGGCATTCCTGAGCATTTAATCTTATTCAAAGTGCAAAAATAGGGGCGCTTGGGTGGCTCAGTGGGTTAAAGCCTCTGCCTTCGGCTCACGTCACGATTCTTGGGTACTGGGATCGAGCCCCACGTTGGGCTCTCTGCTCCATGGGGAGCCTGCTTCCTCCTCTCTCTTTGCCTGCCTTTCTGCCTACTTGTGATCTGTCAAATATAAATAAATAAATAAATAAATAAAATAAAGTGCAAAAATGGAAGAACAAAGAGTTTTAGTCATTCATGTTTTTAATAATTTGCCTCGAAATAAAGAAGGATGATGACTGCACTCAGTATGTAGGCCAGATCTTTTCAGGAGTCTGACATATAGTGAAGTCCATCCTCTTTATCAAAGGAAAGTTAATGTGGGAATGTATTAGTCTTGAGTGGAACTGGGTGAATCTAGGCTCTAGGACAGACTGAACATAGTAAATGGTTTCATGTAAGAAACAACTCTATATACAAAATAGTAAAACAATAAGAAACAAAAAATGTCAAGTTCTTATAATGACAGAGGGAAATATTACAGCAATAAAATTGTGAAATACTGAGAAAACCTGTCTCTCCTCCACCCAACTACATATTTCAGTTTTCACTTCCACATTTCGTATCGTTTAAAAATAAAGGGGTATCTTTTCAGGGACACCTGGTGGCTCACTTGGGTTAAGTGTCCTATTCTTGGTTTCAGCTCAGGTCATGATCTCAAGTCATGGAATCGAGCCTCATGTTGAGATCCGGGCTCAGTGGGGAGTCTGCTTAAGATTCTCTCTCTCCCTCTCTCTTTGCCCCTCCTCCCCTTCTCTCTCTCTCTCTTTCTCTTTCCAAAAAAAGCCAGGGTATCTTTTCAAATGTTGTCAATCCAAAGTTGATAAAGTCTCACAGGCATAGATGTTGTCCCGTGTTAAAATTTCTAGTTAAGGTTTGATGAGTGCTTATCTGCACTAAGGACTCGGTATTTGCTGTTCAGCTATAACAGGACATCATATTCGTGTCTGCATTTAGAAAGGAGGAAACTGAGGGCCAGAGGTCAAGCCCCGTGTCCAGGGTCTCAGAGGTGCAGGTCCCAGACCTCACCATCCTCCAGCAGTGCCCTATCACCTCCAGAGTAACATCACACGGAGGTGCAGTCTGGGTACTGCACAAAAACATTGCAGTGAGCGAGCTCGAAGGGGCTGGAACCCACAGCTCTCCAAACCATGTGCCCTGAAGCCTGATGGCAGCCTGGAGGAGGTGCTCACCTTTTTCTCTGTACAAATACTCATCAGCCGTTTTGTCCAGAAAGATGCCTTCTACTATCCCCCACTGTGAGATGGCTACATGCGGGCTGCTACTGCCTGGTTCCCCGGAGGGTGGCCAAGCACCTTGACCACCGCACGGCCCCTTGCTGTCTCAGAGCTCTGCCCCAGCTCCCAGAAGAAAACTGCAAAGTGCCCTGGACATACCAGTATTTGGGTTGTCTCGCCCGAAACCAAGCTGGCTGGCCTGCAGAGGCATATACAACTCTTGGTTCAAGATTATTACTTAACGTACGGATCACTTTCCCTTTTAAAAGTCAGCGCACTGGGGCACCTGCGTGGCAAAGTTGGTGAAGCGTCCGATTTGACTCTCGGTTCTGGCTCAGGTCATGATCCCAGGATCCTGATCTCAGGGTGGGGAGATGGAGCCCTGCGTCGGCTCTGTGCTCAGCGTGCAGTCCGCTTGAGTTCTTCCTTTCTCCCTCTACCCCTCCCACCGTATGCTCTCTTTCTCAATAAACAAATAAAATCTTAAGAAAAATAAAAGTGGGAGCTTTGTGGAACAGAATGGTGACCGGCCTTCTCTAACACAGGAACACAGGTCAGGTCTAGCCTGAAGGGGACAGAAGCCTTTTTTCTCCTATATGTGTATTGACTTTATTTATTTATTTATTTGTGTGTGTGTGTGTGTGTGTGTGTGTATGCGTATTATATATGTATATGTAATATGTCAATAATATAGATTACATCTA
The DNA here is from genome assembly GCF_010015895.1 of Lontra canadensis. Taxonomy (NCBI): domain Eukaryota; kingdom Metazoa; phylum Chordata; class Mammalia; order Carnivora; family Mustelidae; genus Lontra; species Lontra canadensis. Next base: position 1,827,448 of record NW_022631079.1, read on the forward strand.
TAATACGTCATGTATGTTATATATTTATGTAATAGTATATAAAATAAATAATATATATATAATAAAAAATTAAAAACCTAGAGGAAAAGTCTTAAGAGAATGAAGACCTGGTTTTACCTCAGTACTTCCACTATTTGGTATACTTTCTCAAGCAGCTAACAGCCTTAATAATTCAACAAAAAACTGGCAGGGACAAGAAAACCTCCTACCTTTTACTTTGCTTACATAACAGGCCTGTGGTTTGATCAGGGTCCTGGAGACATCATTCAGCCATCTAAAGTACTAAGTGCAACATTAAAAATTCAGCTGTGGTAAATCTTGGACAGATAGTGCCTTCTTGTAAAACTTCCAGAGGAAGAATTCTACCTCTTCTGTTAAACATAAGCATCGCTAGATTCTTTCATTTGAAACTAGATCTTATTTTTCCTGTGATGATTTCTAAAAGCCGACACTAAGTAGTTCTGTATTTTCTCAAATTCTATAGACTAGGGCATCTTCGGAGGTTGCAAGACAATTTGGGCTTTGGGTTCATTAAAATTAGGAACTGCCCTAATCATCTGCATGCCTTTTGTTCCCAGCACAGCATTTAGCACCTAATTGGCCCTCCAAGTATTTTTGAAACGGGAAAGAACCACCCCAGAACAAAAACTCTCAGCTTCCCACTGCTTAAACCAAGTCCTTTAAGTCCCAGAATGGCTTGCCCATACTGCCCAGAACCAGATTCAAGAGGTAAGAACAAGGAGATGCCTACTGAGGCTTACCAGGAAGAAACCATTTCCAAATGCATTCAGATGCAACCTAGAACCGTGGATTCTTATTTTTTTCCTATCACATTCTCCTAAATGTCACTGGAAGAGTCATATAAAGCCATGGATGGCCAAATCTGCATTGAACAGGTTGCATCTCTCAACTGTAAGTCCCATGGGAGCTGGGTCCCAACCCAAGCACTAGATCAATTATTTCTGCAGACAGTGACTGGGGTCAGAGAGCAGATCCCCTATGAGGCCCCCACCTGGTCTACAGCCCATCTTGCTCTATCGCTCTGCTCTCCCAGAAACGTCAGCCTCCACTAAACTCGAGCTGGCTTCATACCCACCTCTGTAATGACCATTTCTTTGGGAAGTCCCACATTATCATGGCACCACGATACTCTCTCCTGCCATCATACAACACAGTTGTAGTTCTACATTAAATAGTCTTGAGTGTTTATTACTCTTCCTTTTTCCCACTAGTCTAGAAGCTGAAGGACAATTTTTCTCACTGCCATGACTTCAGCATTTCATGAAGGTCCTATAACAGTAGGGGCCCAATTCATATGTATTAAATGACTCAATGGATGGCTCAGAGGAGAAGAGCTGGGAACCCAAAGAGCTGTTGAGGCAACAAATCTAAAGAGGGAAGAAAATCATTATTTTTAAGTCAACTAAAGATGTGAGATAAGAATTAGTAATAAATCCAAGAAAACTCTGATGGTCAATGTAAAACACTTGATTTCACCAATAACGAAACTATAGAGAGGCTAATTGACTTTATATAGTTATTATAACTAGTGGCCATGGACCTGGGTCTGAAACTCAGATCTCTCAATCAAATGATCTTTTTTTTTTTTTTTTAAGATTTTATTTCTTTATTTGACAGACAGAGATCACAAGCAGGCAAAGAGGCAGGCAGAGAGAGAGGGGGAAGCAGGCTCCCTGCTGAGCAGAGAGCCTGATGTGGGGCTTGATCCCAGGACCCTGAGATCATGACCTGAGCCGAAGGCAGAGGCTTTAACCCACTGAGCCACCCAGGTACCCCTCAAATACTCTTTTAAGAACACATTTTCAAAAATAACCAAAAGGCCCACGCTGATGAAAAACAATAGCTCCTTTTAACTCTATTGACCTCATTTTGCCAAAAATAGACAGAAATCAGTTGCGACTGAAGGGACACACTGAATTCTAGTTCAACTGAAGAGAGCTTATTTTTAGAAAGAGCCTAGAGTGAGAACATCTACGTATTTGTTAGGAGAAAACCACCCAGGATGCAGCTCCAAAGTAAATTACAAAACTGAGAATACGTTAACACGGTTTTATTAAGGCAGAGCAGCTAGTCAGCTCTCAAAAAATGGTACTTGCCATTATGATCATTATCACCACTGACAACACTTGTAGAACATGGAGGCCTGTGAGGAAAGATGATTTGAGGGAAGTTCATCATCAGCGGTGGTCTGAACGCGGAGGTATTTCTTGTAAAGGTTGACTTGGTGGCCAAAAGAAAAATCACATCCTTTCAAGCCAAGGGCACCAAATGCTTTCAACTTCTCAATTTTGCCAAAGGACAGCTGGTTCTGTGCGCATTTCCATTAAGAGAATAGGGCCCAAGGGGGATTCGAAAACTCTCCACACTGCCTCGGAGACTGATGGTCTCCTGTTCTCGATTGGGCTGATCACAGGAGTCTGTGGATTAACCCACAGGGACATGCTGGACGGAGTCTAACTCAGAACTACACTGTCTGCAACCCAATTACATAGCAGCCCAAAGTGGCTCTGATTTCATTTCTAAGATCAGATCTTGGCCCCTGATAGCACAGAGAAAACACCTAGAAAATCAGCTTCTATGCTGCGCAGATTATACACTTCGATTTAGTCAGTCATGAGATGAAATTTCCACAGGGCAGAGTGCATGGAGGACATTACCCGACCCACAAGAAGAACACCATGTGCTCTGTTCCTGTAAGTTCTATCACCACACCACATGCTATCATAGTAGACACTTAAATAAATTGGTAAAAATAAAGTAATTCACACCTAACTTAAAAATGTATTAAGCCTCAATTTACATAAAACTTAAAATTTGTATGCTCTCTAAATTTACTTTTCTAATTTGACCAAAGTGGCCACATGGACTCTGAATCAGGTGCACAGAAGGACAACGACCGGGAGTCATGTCTATGCCACTTAATTAAGACAAAGCCATTACTTTCCTTCTGTACTTCATGCTGGCCTCAGCGGGCTCTCTTAAGCCAGATAAATATGTACTCACTATCTCACTGTGGACATTTTTACAACATTGTAAAAGTCCTGCATTAATGTTTTGACTTTCTTAACCCTATGCGTAGGTTTTTTGTTTGTTTGCTTGTTTTTTTAAGATTTGATTTATTCATTTACTTGAGAGAGAAAGAGAGAGAGAGAGAGAGAGAGCTGGAGAGAAAGCACGCAGGCAAAGAGGCAGAGGGAGAGTCAGACTCCCCACAGAGAAGGGAGCAGGACATGGGGCTCGATCTCAGGACCCTGAGATCATGACCTGAGCTGAAGGCAGATGCTTAACGCACTGAGCCACCAGGCTCAGGCTCAGTGTATTTGGGAGGGAATCAGCACTTAGCATTTTATAGCTTGGTCCATGAGATAGCCCTACTGGGAACTGAGGTAATATTAATAATACATAAATTAATCGTTTTTTCAAGTTTTGAAATATTATTTGGACCTCATTTCCTCATTACTTTCATAAACCTGGTGGTGACCTCTTTTCTAGAAATTACTGCTCTATTTGGAAAGATACCTTTCCTCATGAATTAATCCAAATCTGAAATCAGGCTATTAAAACAAAAGAAAACAAAAAAACTGTCCTAGAAGTAGCATTCAAGTTCAAAGCCGATATAAAAGATTCAGACACAACATCTGTATATCCTGTAGATTTAAACACTTGAATTTAATTTGATAAGACAAATTAAAAAAAAAAAGCTGCTCCATCAAAATCTTTACCTACACTCACAAAGTAGCCTGACGTTCAGCAAAATGAACAGTACTTGTTTTTTTAAAGACTTTTTAAAAAAAGATTTTATTTATTTATTTGTGAAAGAGAGAGGTCAAGAGCAAGCACAAGCAGGCAGAGGCAGCGGGAGAAGCAGGCTCCCCACTGAGCTGGGACTTGATCCCAGGACCCTGGGATCATGACCTGAGCTGAAGGCAGCGGCTTAACAAACTGGGCCACCCAGGCATCTCTGGACAGTACTTTTTACCAGGTGATCAGGGCTCACAAACAGTGTCACATTGCAAGATGTTTCGAGAGTAATGGAAAACCGTCATTTGCTGCTTCTTCCACAGAAATGGTTAATTACAAATAACTTCACAGAAATACAACTTTATTATAAAACTGAAACTCGTGGTTTTTTTTTCTAATCACAAACACCATTCACAGAAAAATACTGAAGGCACACATTGCCTTGAAGACTACTGATTTTAGATTTTAAAAAGCAAACACGTAGGTAAGAACTGAACCATGCAACATGATTCAAATACAGGTTCTTAGTCCAGTTCACGAGCAAGTAAGTGACACTTTGCAATTGCCATCTTTGCCTGCTTGGCGATATTGACCATCCTCACCTGTTCTGGACTGTTCATTTTAGCTCCCAGCTTCCCCATTCCCACCAGAGCAGTGAGAAGAAATGATCTATTTCATCTCTGTATTCAGTTTTCCTAAAACTCTCCTGGTGTCACGGATGCCACTTCTGGGTTTCTCTGCTGAAAGGCAGACGTACTAGTGGTTAACAGATTCTGACAATATCCAACCATTTATTTAAAAAAAAAGGGGGGGGGTTCTTTTTCACTCCTGCATCATCAACTCTTTAAAAAGACACTATGCAAGGGCACCTGGGTGGCTCAGTGGGTTAAGCCACTGCCTTCGGCTCAGGTTGTGATCCCAGGGTCCTGGGATGGAGCCCCACACTGGGCTCTCTGCTCAGCAGGGAGTCCGCTTCCCTCTCACTCTCTCTGCCTGCCTCTCTGCCTACTTGTGATCTCTCTCTGTCAAATAAATAAATAAAATCTTTAATAAAAAAAAAAAAGACACTATGCAGAAAAGCATACTCTACCCAGAGGAAATAGAGCAGTGGATTTGAAATAATTCAATTTTTCTCTGTGTTTTTTCTAAGACTAAATCAAAGCAAAGGCAAGACAACTTCAAACTCTGAAAAAATCTATAATATGAGCTGGCATCCATTCCAACAAGGCTGCCTCCAAGTAGGTGCCCACATCTAAGAGCCAGGAATCTAGAGACCCTGTAAATTTAGGTTAGTTCTGCAAAGGTTTATTTCAAAATACTTGGAAAGAATTTATAGTCTTCTATAAGTCTTCTTCTTCTTCTATAAGTCTTCTGGGCCATTCATTGAACTATTGATTGAGCAAATGATGACATATTTTCTAATAGAATTTGAAGTCTACCGGGTAAGATAGACGGGACACAAATAATAGATGACTGCCTAAATGGTCTTAGGCAGAGTGAAGCCACCAATTTTGAATTTTGCGGCTTTGAGAGATGCCTCTTAAATTCTGCCCATGTAGCTTGGTTTAGGCTAGAGAAAAATACCCAGACTCAGGAGAAAGAAAGCAAGGAGAACTTCTTCGTTTTCAGCTTTAATTTTTCCCCAGAAGCAACAATTTTGTATCATGTATATGAAAATAAGGAGGTGCTGGGGGGAGAGCATGTGTTTTAATACCTCGAAGATTTCTTTATTCTTCATGTCTATTGCCTGTACCAGTCAAAAACAGTCACTTTATTTATCTTTGAAACACAAGATGTTGCCTGATCAAAGTTGTCTGTCTGCCTTGTTATTATTTCAACTTTATAGAGTGGAGTAGCAACAACAAAAAATGAGATTTTAACTAATCTTATAGTCCTTTTGAATTCCCCTGGGTTCTTTTGACATCAGCATCAACTGAGTTCTTTTGTACAAGCAGAATCCTAGGATTAAGAGCAGCTCTGGATTTGGAGAAAAGGTGAAAATTATAGGACCAAGTTTTAGAATGAAAGGCAAGAGTAGTTAAGAACGGTCTAAAGTTTTAGAACAGAGAGGGACTGAGGAGGACAGTTCAAAAATCAGGGTATATGACAGTCTATTAATGTTACGATATAGTTTTACATTTAAGAAGCAGAAAAATAACTACTATTTTTATGGTACAAACTATAAAGAAGTTTGGTTTATGGGGAGCCACATAATCTAACTCAATAGGAGGCACAGCTAGGAGCTTGCAGGCAAAGAAATGACTCGGGCAACTACATCAAATTTAAGGATTTTTGTCTCACCAGCTTTTATTGCTTTTCGCCTATATACTCAGAATAACCGTTGAGTGAAATACTTTTAAAGTGAATTCAAAATACAGTTTAATTAGGTACCACTGTTCAAGAACAAACACATCCTAAAATTTATCCATGCAGTTAATATTAGAGCACCAAAACAAACAAATGGAAAACAGTAGCGTGTAGCAGAGGCCGTATGGCAATTCTGAACTCACGGTGACCACCAGTAAAACCCAGAAGCAGCTAAGACATGCTGACAGCCAAACTCAGTTTTTCTTTTTGTTGTTGTTGTTTTTGTTTGTTTTGCTTTACTTTACTAAATTTCACTGAATTTCCCATGGTTCTCATTGGCACCATCAGTGTTCCAACAAAGAATCTTAACTCCTTTATTTTCTCAAAGCAGAACAGATCAAGTAATACATTTGGGTCTATTTGCTGAACAGCTGTTAACTGTTCAATAGCTAAAAAATATTGTGTGCGGACAGAACTGGAGGATTATGTCACTGCAGGAGTACCGCATTTGGTCACACATTATTACAGCAATGGTGATGACCTACTTCAGGAAGCCCTATTCATGGAATTACAAATAATCCACTTGTTACATCTAGTTAAAGACCATCCCCTTACCTGCAGGATAACACTTTAAATGTTCTAAAATTGGTCAAAATCCATGTTTGATAGAGTAAAATTTTTCTTTTTTTTTTTGGTATCTGGGAAATAAGATAAAAAAATATTTGCTAATCCCATTTTGGGATAAAGTTTTTTAAAAAGCAATTGGATGACTGGTTTGAATATTTAAGGGGAATGCTAACAGCAAGAAGACCAGAGTAACAGGTCTATAATGAATGGTGAACTTGGGTTCCGAGGAGTCGACATGACATGGTCGGGTTAAAGTCCTCTACTGCTGGGCAAAGGAAACTTTTTTAGGGAGAAAATAAAAAGATAATAGGTGACTTAAGAGAAACAATCTTTTTAAAAAAATTATTTATCTATTTTAGAAAGAGCATGAGCTGAGTGAGAAGCAGAAGGAGCAGGAGAGATCTGCTAGGAGACTCCCTGCTGAGCAAAGACACCCCCCCACACCCACCACACACATACAGGGCTTGATCTATGAACCCTTGAGATCACGACCTGAGCCGAAACCAAAAGTCAGACACCTAATTGAGCCACCCAGGCACCTGAAAAATAGGCTTTTTTTTTTAAACCACTGAATCATTTTTAAAAGTACAGTTCAGTGGTCTTAAGCACATTCATAATATTTTGCAACCACCACCACTATCTATTTCCAGAACTTTTTCATCTTCCCAAAGAGAAATTTTGTATCCATTAAACAATTAAGGTCCACATTGCTCCCCCTGCCCAACCTTCTGGAAGCCACTCTTCTACTTTCTATCTCTATGAATTTGCCTGTTCTTGGTAGCCCGTATAATGCTGAACATTTCCAAGATTCACCCACATTGTAATATGTATCAGAATTTGAAGAACACTTTAAGATAAACGAAAAGGCAGAATGATGTCTTCTTTTACTGAGCAAGGACTTCCCAAGGAGAACTATCTCAAAGTGGTGCTATGGTCAGAAAATCAAACATTTTTTTTTTTAAGATTTTTTTTTTTTTAAAGATTTTATTTCTTTATTTGACAGAGATCACAAGTAGGCAGAGAGGCAGGCAGAGAGAGGGGAAAGCAGGCTCCCCACTGAACAGAGAGCCCGATGCGGGGCTCGATCCCAGGATCCTGAGATCATGACCTGAGCTGAAGGCAGGCACTTAACTGACTGAGCCACCCAGGCATCCTCAAGTTTTTATTTCGTTAAGTCATCTCTGTGGCCAGCGTGGGGCTTGAACTCATGACCCAAGATCAAGAACTGCTTGCTCTTCTGACTGACCCAGACAGGTTCCTCAAAAATAGACTCTTTAAAAAAAGTAATGATTAAAGAAAATTTATATAATAATCCATTTTAACACATTCCTTGTTTTTCATTAATTAAAAGACCTAATAACTTTTTATGGGCTTGGCATGCATTCTAGTATTAGTCACTTAAAAAAATCATAGTGCGTTCATGAAAATTTCCATTCAAAATTCATTCAAACTGTACACAACCCTACTCTAAAACACACATCCGATCATATAGCTGCTGTTTAATTTCTTACAAGTATCTCTCAAAGAAAACATTCAATTATATTAACAGTGTTAAAGTATATTAAAGCTTAGGAGTCTTTAACTCATTCATTTGACTTCCTCTGCTGCCTGTATATATCTTTCTCTTTCATTTAGCCAATTAAAACCAAATGGGAAATTTAAAAACATGGAATTAAATCAGTATCACAAAAGACTATATTTACATAGCACAAAGGGAAGTTTAAAAGTGGCCCCTTTACGGTTTCCTTGATTACCTTAGGATGCTGGGTTGGCTCATGATCAGATCTTTCACTGATGATTTCCTTGATCAGCTGCAAATGATCATTTGGCCATGTGTTGAAATAGAGCCTCAACACGGGTGTTTTAAATGGAGATTATTTGGTTATATCAATTAGACTGGTATCTTTTTCTAAGAAATTAAAAAAAAAACAACCCTCCAATAAAGACACTCTACAAGTTAGCATCTGCCTCCCCAAACATTAAAGAGACTTCTAGAAGGAAAGTTTTATTCAACTTGGTCCATTGGCTTCATCTATCTCAACTCAAAACTCCTCAGAACTAGCCTTCATATGGATAGATACATTCAAATGATTTCCCTTGCTTCAATTTTTAACCATATCCTTATCACGATTGGGTGAAACGCAGCCAAGGGATACACTGACCTGACCTCGATCAGAGCATGGCAGCCATAGGAGTTGAACTGAAACTGGAAAAACTGGGAAGGTGCTATGTTTGGAGTCAGAAAATAGTTGTTCTTTCCCTAAGAAAACCAGTGCTTTCACTCTGCTCACGACTGAAGGAGTAGGTGCTTAAAGAAGAAAAGGAAACAGAACAGGAGGATCTAAGAGTTCGTCCACATAAAGACAAGACTGCAAAACCTAATGGTAACAGAACATTTGCTACAGTCCATTCTATATGATTTTAGGAGGATGTGATTCAGAAAGGCTTTCCAACCTGGTAGTCAGTCGGATTACACCTTTCACCTAATCCCAGCTGAATTATCTGCTCTTCCACAGAGAAGAAAAATATTGCTAATTTAGTAACAAAATAATATAACATAGCAACAGCTACACTACCTCTTTTTCAATAATTTTGAAGCAGCAAACAAAGTATCAAGAATAGGAAGTTCCAAACAGCAGTTAAAGGGATGCTCAGAGCCATTTCAAAAGCCTTGAATATATCACTGACTTTTTCAAGCTCTGTTGTTTTTTTTTTTAAATCTGTCAGATGGGTTTGATAACCTTTGGGTTAGAGTTTTGCCAGCATTCGTTCAAATCCATACTTTCCAAATGCCCCATGAAATATCTTCTGGCAGAAAAGAAGGAACTCTGCCCCGGGTTGGGGGTGGGGAGGTGCGGAGGTGGGGGATGGGTCTGACAGCACATCTCGAAGTGGTTAGAAAGTATTTCAAAATCTATCTCATCTTAACATGTATCTTTCATATGTGACTCATAAGATATCTCTGTAATATAAAAAACCTCAGCCGAAGTTATCACCTGAACTAGGGAATTCAAAGGGCTTCATCAGACCTACCCTGTGATTGCGTCTCTCTTAGCCACGTCCATCTTTGAAATTCTTTAGAGGGATCCCCATGAGGCCATATCATCAGGCTGTGTTTTTCAAGGACCAGCCTAATGCCTCCGGTCATCCCTGACTGCAGTCAAAAGGTTGTATATGATCACGGACAAGGGCATGGGTTTTGCAGTCAGTGTCTGGGTTCAAATCCTGGGTCGAACATTTACGATGAGTGCAGTCTTGGGCAAGTCACCCAGTATCTCCGTGCCTCAGTAGCCTACCCTTTAAAATAATATAGTAGTCCTCAGCCCTTAGACCGTTGTAGTTTATGAATTAATACGTGGGGCATTTGTTCTATCAGTGCCTGGAATACAGAATGTATCCTGTAGGTATCAGACATTGTGGCCACACTGTGGTTTTTTAAAAACTCAAAGTCACTGAGTAAAATCAGGAAAATAGGCTGATCCTATTACCCTGCCTGCTTCCCCCATCTCCTAGTCCAACGATGCTGTGAGAATGGAGAGACTTTTTCACAAATTAAGCAAAGCAAATAAGTCAAAATATGCACAAAAAGTAATAAGCTTACTAATTTAGGGTCTAATGGACAGTCGAAAATAATAAAGGCAGACTTCAGAATCCATATTAAGGAATAGAGAAGTAAAAGCAAATTGTGATTGAGAACTATCATTTTTTTACTAAAACTGTTTTGATTTTTTTATTTCTCTTGGAGGCCAAAACCTGGTGCCTCTTTCACTGAGATAATCAAATTAATCTTCGATCAGATCTAGGACACTTGGTTTCTCTACCATATCAGAATTCATTCAGTATCAATTTCTATGCAATCTTTCATCCTGATTTGCTCAAATATGATGCAGCTATTTTCTGTTCCTGAGATAGAAAATTTAATAAAATGATCTGACAGTGCTTGGCTTATAATTTAAACAGTAATACCATGAAAGTATTTCTAACCACTTTATCTAAAAAAATGATTTTTATTTTCTTCCACAAAATAATTACAAATACATATTCTGGACTAGTTTATCAAATAGGAGGTTTACTCTTTCTGAGTATAAGAGTAATTTCTGCTCAAGAAAATTCTAATAATCAAAATAATATTAAGGAACTTAACCACCAATAAATTTACCCATAATTAATATCTGGTATATTTCCTTTAAGTTACTCCAGGTATTTTATCTTCCACTTTATCTACAGGTACATATATTTTAGTATATAGCTCTTCTTCCAGGTCAAGCATTTTGTAGAATTAAATAAGTATACTTAATACATTAAAATGGCATCTTTAAGGTATATTTTCATGTATTTATATAAATGACATGTTTATATAAAATATTCAAAGCATTTGAATAGCTTTCAGTTACTGTCTTTGTTTCATTTATTTTTCCCTTTTAAGCATTCTGAAAAACACCTGCATACCTGTTTCTTTGCTGCATCTCAGACCATTTTCATAGACTAGGTTGCTAGAAGTGGAGTGACTGAATCAGATGATATGAATACCTTAATGCTTCTGTCTACATAAATATAGCTCAACTGCTTTCTTGAAAAACCCTATCAACAATACTATATGAGAATTCAGGGGTGCCTGGGTGGTTCAGTTGGTTATCATCTGACTTGATTTCAGCTCAGGTCATGATCCCAGGGTCGTGGGATAAAGCCTTACATCCGTCTCTGCACTCAACATGGTGTCTTCTTGTCCCCCTCCATCTGCTCATCCCCCTGCATGCTTGCTCTATCTCTAAAATAAATAAATCTTAAAAATATATATACGAAAATTCATAGGTCTCTGCACTGCTATCAACATTGTCATGAAAGCTCTTTTTCAGAATGATCTCTGGAAAATGAGCAGTATTTTCCTTGAGTTTTTTTTTTTTTTTTTTTTTTTGGACTGTTCTGAGCCTTGAATAGTGTGTCAGTTACTTATTAGAAGTGACAGGTGAGTTAGCCTCTTTATGCCTCAAATTCCTCATTGGTATTAAAAAAGCACCCGTATGAAAATCACACTATCTCACACAGATGCTTTGAGAATTAAATAGAGTACTAACCCAGTACCACACACAGAGAAACACTCAATAAATACTGGGTGCACCAAATGGTGCTTAAATCCTATCTCCAACCTCACTTTGATGCGATATTATGTATTTAAACTACGCACCTTAGTCTTCCTTAGGTGACTCACTAAATATGTATTAGGAAATGCAGCATATCTAACATCTACCAGGCAAAGACCCCAAATACGGAGCCCCTGGAAGAATTCCAAAATAATTCTTATGTTTTTATTTTAAAACCAAAGAGATAATAAGATTATTGTTTACACTGTGAAGACAATCCTCTTTGCTGGAAACATCACTTTGTTCCAATGAGCGGAGATTCTGGCTGAAGGCCAGAAGAAATACTTGGCCGTAATCCTGTCTGGGTGCCAAAAACAGCAGCATCTCCCACCTTTCCGCCATGTCCAGACATGAACCTGGGCTCTTGTGCAGGAGGAACACCTACCTTTCCATTATTCTTGGAAGAAAGAGCTCCAGGGGCCATCACTGAAAGGGGGACCAAGTGGCAGTAGGAGCGCCGTTCGGAACAATGAGCCCTCTCTCAGTTGAACCCTAGTAAATGGCCTTGGACATCCCCCCAATCGGGTGAAAGGGAGTGAGCAGCTCTCAAGTATTTTTCGAGTCCTTCACACACTGTAGCTCTTAAAGCAGTCCCCGCTCTGTTACTTTTCACCAAACGTCCATCCAGCCTCTTGAACATCATCCCAATTCCCCTGACCGGGATATTAGCACAAATGTACTCTCTCCAAAGTGCTTCAGCCAGCCCTTGTGATAAAAATCAACTCAACTGAAGTCGTTTCTGGTTTTAAAATCCACTGGCTTTAAGAGAAAAAGACTTAATGAGATAATCTGACGTCCACTAGCACTTTTTAACTGTAGTGTCATTAGAGGTACCGGGAGGGCCAATTAAATCAGTTTCTCAATCAGGTTCAAGGTGGAGCCGGAGAATTTGCATTTCTATTAACTTTTCAGGTGATGTTGATGCTGCTAGTTGGGGAGACAGGCTTTGAGAACCAGGGATGGAACAGTTCCTGCCTACCCTCTGAGCGGGATGCTTCAAATTCTCTAGTTTCACCTCAATTGTTTAAATGTCTGCCTTTGGCTCAGCTCAAGGTCTCAGGGTCCTGGGACTGAGTCCTGCATCAGGCTCTCCGCTCAGCAGGGAGTCTGCTTCTCCCTCTCCCTCTGCCCCTCCCCACTGCTCATGCCTGCATGTGCTTCCCTCTAATAAATAAAGTGTTTAAAAAATTTCTGTAGGTACACAAATTCATCCTGTTCTTTCTTGCCTGTATGTTTCTGCACATGCTAACTTTCCTCTCCTACTTGGCATGCCTACCCTTTCTGCCCACAGCCCCAGCCCCCAGAGCTCCTCAGTCCCTGTGAAAGCATGCATTTCCTCCTCTCCCATCGTGCTCTTGTCACATTGTGCTACAATTGCTGCATTATTTACACTCTGGAGGGGTCCTTGAAGGCCACTTAGTCTCCTCTCTTTGTCTACTCAGTACCTAGGAAAATACCTGAAGGCATTCAAATGTTTTCTCAATGAGTGCTGGTGACTCTGTACCAGGCACAGTGACTCTACTACCTTGACAACATGCCAACGACAGTTATAGACATAGATTTTTTTTAATCCACTTCCACGGAGTGATTAGTGGGAATATCCTAGAAGGGCCCGTGTGCCTTCTGTCTGAGTTGTAAACAGAAAGCTGCCAAGACCTCACCCTCCTCGGGATGTATTAGAGAAAGAGCCAGAAGAGGATGAGCAAGTGAGGGAAGAAGGAGCCTGGGGCTCTGGCTCTGGGGTAACCAGAGACAGGGTGAACACAGGCAGCCAGGAGAGGTGGAAACTCTAGAAAGCCCTGTGGGGGACCCTCAGGCTAGATTTTTGTCCTCTGGTTTATCTAGATGATCGTGTGACTGTTTAAATTTTTAGCGCCACCCGAGCTTTCATCCAATGACACTCTGCCTGCTATTGGATTGAAGATTCAAAGATCAGAATCTGTGAAACACATCAAGGCACGGGTATATTTCAGCTCTACGTGAAGGGCTGCCCCACCAGCAGCCAGCCGTAAATACAGATGTCAAAGTCAGCTGCGTCTCTGGGCTCACAGAGCCGTCATCCACCAAATAAAATACTTCCATTCCAATTATATTCAGAAAGAAAATCTAATTCCTCCAACGTAATGAGCTTTTCACACTTCCGAGGCAGAGAAATTTTTGCTAAAATGCCTTTCTGGCGTGATAATGATTTAGCTGGAACCTCAATACTCTGAAAAGGCAAGAGGAAACAGACCTTGCAGCCCACTTACAAATCAACCGTGCCCGAAGTACATCTAGAGAATTAGGTCACAAAGTTATATGCAAAGCTCAGTTTTCATATATTAAAGGAGTGCCACGGTAAGAATGTTTAGAACACCACTCATACTGGGGTCGATGTTTCGTATGTTTAAGCGAGGCTGGGCGGGGTTTTCTGGTCACTAAGTCAACTAGAGCTGACCTGTCATTTATCATAAGTGTTAGGAAGAATTCTCATTAGATCGTGAGAATTTTCCCACCGACTCCATTGATCACTGTATGGTTTTATTTTAATCCTAGAACAATGTACTATTAACCCTTGGTAGAAAACAAGTACTCAATAAATGGCAGTGGAGTGGAAATGAAGGCTTTTTGCTAATTTTTGCAATTCTGTCAGTATGGTAGAGATGTTCAGCTGTTTCTGGATCATGGCTATCTGTGGTCCCCAAATATTGTGAACAAAAATAATTCAAAGGCTAACTCAAATACTTTACTATATATTCATGATAACTGCCATCATATGATTTCTGGTGTGTTTCCAGTTACACTGGTTTTATTTGGCAGGGCTATTTTCTCTAAATTATTTGCCAGTAAGTCATGAGCTCTGTTGCCCAGAGAGTTTTTGGTTTAGCTTTCCCATTCATGAGACAAACTCTTTAAGGTTATCTCAGTGGTGGTTTGAACCTGTTTCTTCCTTCACTTTTTTTCTGTATTGTATTTACTTAAAGCAAGTCACTAGGTCTAGCCAATACTCAAGGAAAGGGGTTAATTCAGGAGAGTGAATGTCAGGAGTCCGGGGGCTTTGGGAGATACACTGACCTCAACTACACAATTTTCTATTAATTTTCATGTCTTGTCTCTGACTCCGACTAACTCCTACTTCCCATGATGTTTATTTTATACTTGACTCTAGCGTTCACACCTATACAGTAAAATTCTCTATATTTCAAGAGATTTCTATATTAATAGATGTAAAACACCATATATATCCTTCTTCCTCCCCCCCCAAAAAATTCAAACTCCAAATATCCAAGTGCATTATAATGTCTCCTAACAGACATAGGTCGAATTGAAATTCATAACTTTCTAATTTATTCTCATTTTAAACATGAGGATACAAGGATTTAGAACTGTTTAAAAATTACATTTGACATTTTTATAAGAATTTAGAACTTCTAAGCCATGGTTCAAATTCTCAATCTCTTGGGGGCACCTGGGTGGCTCAGTCGGTTAAGTGTCCCACTTTAGATTTCAGCTCAGGTCCTGATCTCAGGGTTGTGAGATCAAGACCCACCCGGTGCTCCATGGCCAATGGGAAGCCTGCTTTGGATTCTCTCTCTCCCTCTGCCTCTACCCCACCATGATTCACATGTTTTCTCTCTCCCCCTCTCTAAAAAAAAACCTAAAAAACAAATTCTAATCATTTTTTTAAACAGGTGTTACTGGCTTGGCAGTGTTTATAAGGTTGGTATACTTTTAACTTCACATTTCTTTTTCTTTTTCAACCTAGAAAAACAAATTATGGATGCCTGTGCTCCTTGCATCTAGCAAATGTTCCTTAACATATGTCAGGATCTGATGATGCCTTTATAATGGTGAGCTGAATAAAACTGAAATTCAAAGACAGATCACCCCTTGAAGAACAATGTTTAGCAGAAAAATAACCACCTTGGGGCATCTGGGTGCCTCAGTGGGTTAAGCATCTGCCTTCAGCTCAGGTCATGATCTCAGGGTCCTGGGATTTGGTCCCATATCAGGGTCCAGGCTCAGCGGGTGTCTGCTTCTCCCTCTCTCTGCTTGTGCTCTCTCTCTCTCTCTCTCAAATGAATTAAAAAATTCATTAAAATCTTTTAAAAAATCTTTAAAAAAAATCTTTAAAAAAAAAAGAAAATCTTTAAAAAAAAAAAAAGAAAGAAAAAGAAAAAGAACTACCTTGTTATAGAATTTAAGAATTCCAGGGTGACAAAATAGCGAGCACTTGGAATTGAGTTACAAGATTTGGAAGTAATATCCTTTCGGCAAATAGGCATGAACTTGTTTCAAGCCAATGTGCCTTCAATGGTGTCAAAGCCCACTAAGTCAGCTCAATATGTCCTTCATTAGCCTTGACCCGAAAACGTAAAGCTCTCCACAGAGGAGAGGACCAAGCCACAGAGGATGCACCACTTTTCCCTGAAATGACATTTCAATTTGGAGATCACTCAAAACACAGAGAGGGCTATCACAGGGCTATCATTCAAAGGCCAAAAAAGGATGGACACACCACACTTTAGTCAAATGTCAGGCAAAACTTGGCGAGTTCGTATAAATGTACTTAATAAAGTACAAAAACCAAGGTAGGTGCTTCAGAGAGGGATTGTGAGAAATGGGAGAGGCAGGCTGATACCTATCTGTAAAATAAAGAAAGGAAAAGATACCTCTTGTTCTTAGGAGAAGGGGGGCCTATAGGGGAAGCCTGGAGTGGGGGGGACACCCCTTTCACATACCTGCTGGAATTGTGCTACATTATAGCACATTTAAGCCATCACGTGACACCAACAGTGTCTACTCTTTTCTTGCAGGCATGAACACAATGTGAAAGTAGTCCCTACAGTCCGGAAAAGAAAAACGAGTCTCATATTCCTTTTGTTTCCAAAGGAGCCTTCACAGCTCACCATGTGCAAAACCCAACAAAAGCAAACAATGTAACTAAACATGTTCTGATATTTATTTAGTGACAATGTGCTCTTTACTGGAGCCTGTAAGCTCATGCTCAGGAATCCTGCCTCACTTGAACATCTTTAATCACTTTTTATTATACTTGGGTATTTGCATGTGGGCTGTAATTCTTCGTAATGTAATTTTCTTATTGTTTATTTAAGAATCCATACACCGAGTGAGGCTTGTGAAACCAAGCTATGAAGCAATCTAATTACTTCCAAGTTCTGGTACACAGACGCTTACTGCAAATGAGTTCTGTCTAACCATCTTCAGGGAGAGATTTGTTATTCAAAACAAGAAAATTCTCAAGGCAGGAACCTCGCTGTCCACTAATCCTGTGAATAGTTCCAAGTGGTTTCCTTCCAATAATTGGAACTCCAAAGGAAATGTTCTCAGGTTTATTGATGTAGATACAGTCAACCAAATATTTAAAAAGGATAACCAAGGCACTGTATTTTCTTCTATGTTTTAGAATATATACTCATATGTACATCTAATTCTGGCCAATAATGTGACTAAAAGGTGCCTCTCTATGAAGGAAGTCAATTAATGCTATAAGCGTTGAGTAGGAGCACCTGGGTGGCTCAGTCAGTTAAGCGTCTGCCTTCGGCTCAGGTCATGATCACAGAATCCTGGAATCAAGCCCCACAGTGTGCTCTCTGCTCAGGGGGGCTCTGCTTTTTCCTCTCCCTGTGACTCTCCCCATGCTCCTTCTCTCTCTCTCTCACTCATTCTCTCCCTCTGAAATAAATAAAAATCTTTTTTTTTTTAAACCCTTGAGTAAAAGGCAGGTATTAGATTTTCTATTCGTCTAACAGAACCGTTGGCCCTATTCCTTAATAACATGAAACAGCATTAAGCTCAACTTGCCTAATACCCAAAGCTTTCGATTTTGTACCCATTTATTCAGATTGCTTATCTCTCTTCACTGCTCGATACTAATTATCTGTATCTCTAAAAGAAAAAAGCAAGATGCCAGGTCCAGCTGGGGGGGATTAAGAATAATAGAAGAGCAACAGAAAGAAATGCTTCCAGTATGGAAAAAGCAGACTAAGGTTTTCTATACAAAGTTAAAAAAAAAATACAGGCATTGCAATTCAGATTTAAAAAGCATTCTTTTGTTCAGTTGATTCAGGGAACATAAGCTTATGTAACATATTCCTAACTCTCTAGGTTAATTCATAGAGGAATTCAGAGTTAAGCAGTGAGTCTCACTTGGGGGCTTTCGGCTAGTAGGTTCTTGATAAAAATTTGATTGAAATAAAGCATACATTTAAAGATACAGTCAATTAGAAAATATAGGTGATTTCCCTTTGAGAGTTCAGAGGAGCTGACCCTTAGGTAAAGACACGGATCACTTTTATTTGCTGAGATTGAGGTTAGGGCCGCGTGAAAGGGTATCAACTGGCTATTCTCATACAAGAGCATCAGCAAGGCAAGTCTGGGTTGAAACCACGTGACTGAATTCTGTTCATGCCGTGGCCCATGTCGAAGACAGGTTTTTTATCATTAGCCGGCTTGGTCAGCTCATCTGTCAGAATTACTCCGACCTTATCATTTCATGCATCAACAATATTTTCAGAGTCACAAGTAGAATAAGATGAAAACAAAGCTTAGGAATATAGTTACTTTACAGCTACTCCTCCTCTATTTTCATGGGTCAGAGAAAAGTCTTGCTTATAAATCTGCTTAGATTACTAGTTTTCCAAATTAACTCAATATCAAGAGGAGGGAGGCGAACTTTAAAAGTACTTATGTGTATCATAAGTAAGAAGTCAGAACTTATGTGTATCAGTGAAAACATCATCATGGTATCTGCAGATATTTTCTCTTCAGTTCGTTTAAGATCCTGCAAGAGTATTGTAAAGCCTTAATAAGCAGTAATGGATACTCCAAATACATCATTATCAAGAAATCTCCACAGTTCACTTGCAGGAACGCGTCTATGAGAGCATTTTAGCTTCTGGGAACATCCTTGAAAGTGTCACAAATTGAATTCTTTATGCTGTGAGTACCATCCCTAACCTCCAGGCTGTTCAATACAAACTTCTAGAGAAACCTGGAAAAAAGCAAAGTGGAAATGTGGAAAAGGTAATTAAGACATCACCTAGACCTATAAAGGTAAGAGATATCATCTTTCACAAGGCGCAAACAATGACAAAATGAGAATGAAGGAGGAGAATACTGAGTAGAGCCTTTAATGGGCAGAGATGAGATAGACTTCTGCACATGGAAGCCATTCTAAGTGGGAAGATTACCCTACACAAAGATGCCAGCACAGGGAACATTCCGGGAATCCTAGAAATCTGTTTCTCGAGTTATGGGATCATTATGGTGGTTCTCCTGGGACAGAAGCCATCCAAACAATCACGATTTATTGATTTCATATTTTTTTCCCGGCACAAAATCAACGCTTGACATAGAACCCCTCAGTAGGCCATGAAATAGGCCTTATTGTTCCTATTTGACAAAGGTGGAAAATTTTGCTAACGTCCAAAGGGAATCAGCGTTCTACCCTTTTGGGTTTACTCAAGGCCCTTGTTCACTGAGATCCAAGCCCCCAGGCCTAGAGGAGGGCAGGGAGGCTGGAACCACAGCCTGGGGAGTCAAAGTGAGTGCTGTCACCAGATGCCTCTTTCAGAAAAGGTGGAAAGCAACACAGTTAAATTGGTATCTAAAAGCAGGGTAGACATAAGGGGAAAGAGACAGGAGACCATCCCACAAGGGAGAGGGAAAGTTCCAATGGAGGTGAGCCCCACGTGGCCGCCCGCATGAGGAAAAGGTGACAGAGTCACAGACGGCAAACTTCAGTATCCACTCAGGTGGGCTTCCTTCTCCCTCTTTACGCTGTGCCTCCCCCTTGGTACCTAAGTTGGGTCTAAGTTCCCCGCTCTCTGTCCCCAAGCCAGAGTCTGTCAAGGTGAGTAGGGTCCACACTGAAGGAAACTGGAGGTTAGAAGGGAAGGTGGAAAATCAGTTCGATTCCTTATGTCCATTTTTACCATGTCTGCCTCTAAGATTTTCAGGAGATTTCCAAGAATTCTTTAAGACTTCTTTTGAAGTACAGTCATAGTAGAGAAACCTAATTTCTCTTCAAGTTATGAAAATGAACTCAACATGGGTTTTTTTCCTATGATCTTAAACTTTTTTTCTTTTTTCCTTTAAAACCGGTCCTTAAATGCTGGCAAGCTTCTGTGATTCACAGGAGCATGACGTTATATTCACAATTTGCTGTGACATTTGAAAATCATGTCAAGGCTTCATTGAAAGTACTAAGCAGAAAATACTAGCACTAACAGAAAAACAAATGAGCCTTTCTTTAATTATTCATGAGTTCCAAAGTTGCTATGATTTCTCTTAAGAGGAATAAAAATGGGGCGCCTGGGTGGCTCAGTCAGTGAAGCATCTGCCTTCAGCTCAGGTCATGATCCCAGAGTCCTAGGATCAAGTCCCACATAGGGCTCCCTGCTCCATGGGGAGCCTGCTTCTCCCTCTGTCCCTCCCCCTTGCTCATGAGTGCTTGCTCACTCTCAAGTAAATAAATAAAATCTTAAAAAAGAGTGGAATAAAAATAGGGGGTAGTGGAATTAAACCAAGAGTGAGTTACTTAGGATGTAAAATTCCAAGCAGACCCATAAAAGGAATGTGTTAATCAACATACATGTACAATCATGACATCTATTAAAGCCAAGAGTCTGAAGAGTCAAGCAGCGTCAGGATGTACAGATATTCAAAGGTCACTTGTTTTTCTGCTCCTCCGTGTCAGCCCTTTATATCACACTGATTGCTTTCAAAAACTAGCTAAATCTACTTTGTATGAGTTCTACTGAGCATCGCAGACATTCCACACTGGCCGTACGTGTGCTATCCTGACTGGTTTTCTTTATCTGTAAATGCGCCCACGTGCTTCGACGCTCAGTGGGTCTTCCGTCTTTTCTCCAGGTTCCCATGCACTAGACAGAGAACGTTCAGGATAGTTTTCTCATTTTTAAGCTCTCTTTCCGACATTTAGATACACTGGATTTTGGCCTCCATGAACCAAACCAAATTTTTTTCTAAAATAAATTTCATTTTATTTTTTAGTGTTCCAAGATTCATTGTTTATGCACCACACCCAATGCTCCATGTGATACGTGTCCTCCTTAATACCCACCACCCCTCTCCCCTCCAAAACCCTCGGTTTGTTTCTCAGAATCCACAGTCTCTCGTGGTTTGTCTCCCCATCCAATTTCCCCCAATTCACTTATCCTTTCTTTCTCCTAATGCCCTTCTGTGTTATTCCTTATGCTCCACAAGTAAGTGAAACCATATCATAATTGAGTCTCTCTGCTTGACTTATTTCACTCAGCATAATCTCCTCCAGTCCCATCCATGTTGATACAAAAGTTGGGTATCCATCCTTTCTGATGGAGGCATAATACTCCATAGTGTATATGGACCATATCTTCTTTATCCATTCGTCTGTTGAAGGGCATCTTGGCTCCTTCCACAGTTTCGTGACTACGGTCATTGCTGCTATGGACATTGGGGTACAGGTGGCCCTTCTTTTCACTACATCTGTATCTTTGGGGTAAATACCCAGTAGTGCAATTGCAGGGTCATAGGGTAGCTCTATCTTTAATTTCTTAAGGAATCTCCACACCTTTTTCCAAAGTGGCTGCACCAACTTGCATTCCCACCAACAGTGTAAGAGGGTTCCCCTTTCTCCACATCCTCTCCAACACTTGCTGTTTACTGTCTTATTGATTTTGGCCATTCTAACTGCAAATGAAATTTTTTAAAAATTTAATAAGAATTATGTTTTTTAACAAAAATTTGCTTTTATGTTTATAGTCTTTAATAAGCATTCTGAATTCTGCCTTTTTTTTAATCCTTTTTGACTGTCCACTAGACCTGATTTAATGAAGAAATATTAAGGCCCTGCGATGTCTGGGTGGCTCAGTGGGTTAAGCCTCTGCCTTCGGCTCAGGTCATGATCCCAGGGTCCTGGGACGGAGTCCTGCATGGAGCTCTCTGCTCAGCGAGGAGCCTGCTTCTCCCTCTGCCTGCCAGTCCCCTTGCTTGTGCTCTCCCCGACAAATAAATAAAAATCCTTAAAATTAAAAAAAAGAAAAGAAATGTTAAGGCCCCAAACCCTATTTACAAGTCTCTCCATATTATCAAAAACCCCTATTAGTACCTTCCTATGACTGTTCTCTCTTCTAAATGTTCCATGTGAAAAAGAAAATGTGTTTTATGGGCTTCTAGACAGCACTGGGCCAAAGCCAAATTTCAGAATTGCTCCATGATGGTCAAATCCACCAAGACTCTTAGCCGCTGGCCTTCTGATCAACATATGCAGCTTTTCCTTTTAGTTCCCAAGGAGGTGATCTTAGCTGCCATCCTCGTTCTGTTGCAAAGGCTAATGTCTGAACAATCCCAAATTATTATTTATATATATATAATTGTAATTATAAATATATGTATTACATTTTTATATATATATAATTGTTCTATATATATATATATATATATATATATATATATATATATATATAAAATGTAATTATCACTTATACAAATAAGTGATACTTGGAAGGACCTACATGGATGGACACGCCTTACTGGTAAAACAAAGCAGAGGGGCACCATAACTAGCAATGGGAGGGCTCCAGAAGAACACCTTTTGGAAAGGAAGATGATATCAGGAGGGAGCTTATCTGTATTGTGGGTATCAGTTTATGAAGCTCATGTTAAAATTTGGAAACGGTCCTGGGTAGTTTATTGCATGAGCTAACACGGTTTTCCAAACATCAGTAGCAACTGAGAATCAGTTTATGGGACAAGCCATCCAAATTCCCTCCCCCAAAATGCCATCAATCTATATGACTTCCCAGCTCATCTGGTAGAGAAACCCAGAGCCTACATAACTAATGCCTGAGACATTAATGTCATCGCTGTCAATAAATCAAACTTGCTAACATTTTTTTTTGAAATGATTCTGCTGAGCAATTAAAATCAATCAACATAATGATTCCATCCATTTTAAGCTACTGGTGACTCAATTCAGTCAAATGTCCAAGTCCTAAAACAGAAATGCCAGCATGTTGTCGTAAAAATTGGGAACAACCTGGTTGAGATGCCCCAGCTTAAAACTGAAGATGGGCCAAGTCAACCAGCATATTACAGATCAACACACCTGTAAAAAGACCCCAACCTCTCACACTCCCTGCTATTCTGGTATAATTAGCTCTGTTAACAAAGGGCATGCGTAACAGCTTCTAATTCACAGTGTCCATGAATGCGAAGTATTACTATTCCAGTTCCTGTTATCAAGTTGCATGGACCAAGAAGAATGGCACATTAAGAGCAGAGAAGAAACTACTTTTTAATAGCAAACACCCAAAAGAAAAACACTGGGAAACAAGGACTGGAATAAAGGGCACAATCCTGTTACCGCACGACTGAAAAGCTCAAAGAGAAAATGAAAACAAAATCCAACCACCTTGACCCACCTGACCTTAAGGACAGAACCCTATAGCGGTCATCAACACATAATCAACTTTCAGAACTGACCGTGTTCACTAGAAAGTGCAGTGAGATCTTTCCTTTTAAAACATCCAGAAAGGGAAAGAAGAAAGTGCAAAACATTCCGGGTAGGGGGTGATAAATGATTTTTTACAAATCTTTTTATAGGTGGGCACCTGGGTGGCTCAGTGGGTTAAAGCCTCTGCCTTTGGCTCGGGTCGTGATCTCGGGGTCCTAGGATGAAGTCCCGCATCAGGCTCTCTGCTCAGTGGGGAGCCTGCTTCCCCCTCTCTCTGCCTGCCTCTTTGCCTACTTGTGATTTCTCTCTCTCAAATAAATAAATAAAATCTTTAAAAAAAAAAAGTCTTTATAGGTACTTATTTTCTAACCATTGTTATGATCAAAAAAATATTAAAAAAAATTTTAAGGCGTGTTCAATTAATTCAAGAGAGTATTGGGGGAAAAAAATCAATACAGAAAAAGAGACCTGCTGGTTTTATAATTATTTACTATTGTTTTTGGCTGAGCCATTCTGGTTGAAAACCAGGAAGCACAAGTAGGAGATTAAGAGAATCAGTAAATAAAAGACCAGAACTCTCATTCAGTATTTTCTTCTGCTGCCTTTTCAAACCTTTGACTCTTCAAGTGTCCTGATCTGTTTTTAAAAGGCCTCCAAACCCCTATACTTCCCTTCCACGTTTATTTATCCAAAACCTAATGACACACAAAGGGAGTTAATTCTTGACATCTCATGTCTCTCCCAAACTCAGATTTGAGCTTCATAAGATGTTTCCCATTTCAGAAACTCTGTATATCTCGATCATCTTAGAATTTCCCAGAATACATTTTGTGTTGCACACAGTTTGGGCCATATCGCATTAGAGAGAGTCCTTCCTCTTTTTTGTTTTCGGCAGCTCACTCTGCTCTGTGCTATGCTCAACCTTCATGGAAAACAGGGTTGGAAGCATGTCAGTGGTAAATTCCATGTAAACTGCTAGATTTCTGCCTTGAAGTATTAAATGACAGTGAAAGGCAGTAAATAGGAGTAATTTCTACAACTTGGGGCAACTAACTTTAGGGAAACCAAGAATTGCTTAATTCAGATACAGATGAAAGGCCAGGGTTTAGGCTGGGGAAATAAGGAGCTTGAATCTGTTAGGGTGTGCGGGGAATGGGGTAGACAAAGGATTTCAATCATTCTTTAACTGTGGCCATCAACAGCATCTTTATCCAGAGAGAACACGGTACATAGAGAAAAGATTCATGTTCTCTCCAGAGGCATTTGAAGGGGACAAACTAATGGGACACCAGAAGTCTTGAAGTTTTAGGCTACACCTTAAGATAAAAATTCTAGGTGTCATTTGTCTGAAATATTACTTTGGAAAATAATTGACATTTTAAAGGTATGTCCAATAGTTAGATATCTACTGTTCATTTGTCCGAGACCTTGATGCTCTAGGCACCCACTCAGGGCTGTGCTCACATACCAGAAAAACACCCATTTCTCATGGCCATCTCGAGAAGTCAGCCCAGGAGGGAGGGAGGACAAGCTGGCTCAGAGGACACAGATACTTTTTGCTTTTGCACCATCCGAAGGCTCGCGCCTAAACAGAAGTATGATCTCCTCACAGTCCCAACATCCCTACCTGTGTTAGGGTTTCGTGGACCACTTCATTCAAAGTGTACATCTGCACAACTTTTCTGGGTAATGGCAATGGCGAAAGGATATAATCAGTCATCCCTCTCCATCCCAGTGCAGCAGCTCCTTCTGCCCACGGGTCCTGTCCCTGCACTTTAATAAAACCGCCTTTTTTGCACCAAAGATGTCTCAAGAATTCTATCTTGGCCATCGGCTCCAGACCTCACCAACATTCCAAAACTGTATCGTAAGTACATGGAGATATGAAGATAGTTTATCAAGAATTACCACTACTGGGCGCCTGGGTGGCTCAGTGGGTTAAGCCTCTGCCTTCGGCTCAGGTCATGATCTCAGGGTCCTGGGATCGAGTCCCGTGTCGGGCTCTCTGCTCAGCGGGGAGCCTGCTTCCCTCTCTCTGCCTGCCTCTCTGCCTACTTGTGATCTCTGTCAAATAAATAAATAAAATCTTTAAAAAAAAAAAAAGAATTACCACTACTTAGGTATGCAAAATGCCCTTGAAATTAACTAGAGCTGTGTTATCTAAACTCCCCACCCCCCAAAAAAAGCTTTATAAATGCTGAACCCAGGGATAAGAGTAAGAAAGCTTGAAGAGTAAGGGGGTACTAGACAGGGTGCCTGGAGACTGCTCCCCCATCTGTAACCAGCAAAATCTATTCATATAAACTCCATACACAAAAGCACTCAATGCAATTTTGCTTTAGAAGGAAAACAGAAAAAGAATTCAGCCACGAAGATAGTTTGCACAATCCTGTTGGATCCTGTTCAGAATACTTACAGACAACAATGCTTTCAAGTCAATAAAAAGTTGCCTTATTACAAGTGGGAGGAATTATGAGGGCATCAAGTACATCCTGTCAGCGGACTATCCTTTAGGGAAAATAAGGCATAAAGAACACTTAGCTGTAGAAGACACCATCGGGTTTCCTAAGCCTCTACCTTTCCCAGCCCTCTCCTCCCTGCCTTTCTGAGCAGCTGGCACTTATTTCTAGGATCTACTGCTACCTTCACAATAAAAACTCAGTTCCTTCAGGCCCGGGCAGAAACGAGCAACCCACACACCAGACCTCAGAAATGTCGTGTCTTAGTTCCAAGCAACTCCCCACGTCTTCCTCATCTTTTAATTATGAGATGTTAAGAGATCAGCAACCACCTAGCATGAATTCACCATGAATTTGATCAGTGACCACCTTCACGGACTATGAAGGACCTTCTCCGCTCCTGGTCCAATGGATTAGATTTAACCCAACAAGGAAATACACTCTACTTATTCAGATATCTCCAAACCTCTTATTCTTTAAAAACGCCCATCCACATTTGTTTTCACCTAATCCAAACTACATTCATGACTATAAGAAAGAACAACAAAAATCAAACAAAACTCTTTTTCTGTTCTGTTTTCCTACCAACATCTTAGCCTTCAGATTCAATAAATCCAGAAGCCGTTCTTATGAACAACACAGCCCAGCAGTCCATGATTTTTTAAATTTTTTCCTTGCCTCTCAGCTTGTTCTTCTTTTAATTTTACTTCTCACTATTCTTCAAAAGAATATGTTAATATTGGCTCAATGCTGGTAGTCTTCTACTAATGTTGTATTTCGTTCTTCAAAAGAAAAGCACAACTTAAATATCTTAAGTATCTCTTAAATATCTCTGCATGGCAGCAATAAAATAATGAGGGGAAAAAAAGACCCTAGAATGATGCCCAGAATAATAGTAATTATTATAGTGTCTGTCATTTTTCTTCTAAATACTTCAATGTTGGCAATTCAATGCAGGGAAGAGTGTGTTGTTTGAAGGTTAATACAAATTAAGCACCTGCAGGGTGTAGATCAGCGGCCCCTGCTTGCATGATTACTTAGAAACGTATCCAGTCAACAAAAATCTTCCCGGAAGAGAGGGATGTTAAGATCAACCAGGAAATCGCGAGACTGTTTTTCCTCTAGGGAATTCAAGAGTAAATGTGTTTTTCACGACTCTTGTTCTTTCTTTCATAGATTTGTTATGTAAAAGAAAAATAAAATGAGAACTTCCTTTATTAAATGTTTCTCAATTGCTGTTTAAATTTTTGTAATTCTTACTTTAAAGAAATTCACAGACTGATATATTCCATAAAAGAGACATGTGACTACTTAGTGATGTCTTAAATATTGTACAGGCTCATCGCATGAGACACTCAAGTATTTTACACTACAAAAACTACATCCCACAACTGGTTCAGATTGTTTGTTATGGGTCTCTAAGGCTTTAAGCTTATGACCCTCTCTTCATTATATCACAGGATTCATCCTTTTGTAACAGATGTACTGAATGTGGGTCCATATGTTCCAGTTTAAAAATTTTAAAAATCCACAGTTATAACATGCTGCGTCACTTTTTTGTGGAAATAAAGCCTGAAGCTTTAGTTCAGTGGAAATAGTCCTGTGGACACGTTTGTGTTTAAACACAATGGGAGGGACGCCTGGGTGGCTCAGTCATTAAGTGGCTGCCTTCAGCTCAGGTCATGATCCCGGGGTCCTGGGATCGAGTGCTTCATGGGACTCAGCGGGGAGTCTGCTTCTCCCTCTGCCTGCTGCTCCCCCTGCTTGTGCTCTCTCTCTCTCTGACAAATAAATAAATAAATAAAATCTTTTAAAAAAATGTAAAAGCTTATGACAGGAGCAGAGCAAAGCTGTGTCATACTCACACACCTCCATCTAAGCACACAGCTACCAGATGCTTAAACCCAGTTGCTTCAGCAATGAACCAAGGGCAACACCACACCACAGCCAGAGGCACTGAGCTGAGAGCATCATCCACAGCCTTCAAATGTTTTCCGCTTTCACTTGTTGCTCCTTTTAAGTACCTATCATAATTTATGGATAGGAATGTTTCCTTTTAAAAATAATAGTAATTATATAACACACAGTATTGACCTACATTACTATTTTGTTTACTAATTACCTCTTAGCAAATTCTTGAGTAAATTAAGGCACAGTATCCCATAACATAAACAACCTTTACATCCTGTGAGACCTTTTCTTTTTTCTTTTCTCTTTTTGATTATATCAGTTTCAGTTATTTATTTTTTAACATAAGCTCTATGCCCAACGTGGGACTTGAGCTCATGACCCTGAACTCATCATGCTCTATTAACTGAGCCAGCCAGTCACCCCTGGTGGGAGCTTTTTATGATGCATTCCTTTGCAGAAAATTCTGTAAGATTAAAGTAGCTACTTAAAAAATAAAAAAAAAAAAAAAGGTATAAAAACAGGGGTACCTGGGTGGCTCAGGGGGTTAAAGCCTCTGCTTTCAGCTCAGGTCATGATCTCAGGGTCCTAGGATCGAGCCCCGAGTTGGGCTCTCTGCTCAACAGGGAGTCTGCTTTCCCCTCTCTCTCTCTGCTTTCCTTTCTGCCTACGTGTGATCTTTCTCTCTGTCGAATACATAAAAAGATTAAAAAAAAAAAAAAAGTAAAAAATAAATCAGCATTCCTTGCCCATCCTTACATTTACTATTAAATTATCTGGAACCTTAAAAAATAATATCCCATTAGTTAAAGCCTGACTATTCTCTTGATGTAAAGAATTAATTAATTAATTAATTAAAGGAGAGAGGGAGCATAATTTATCTAGCCCCGAGAAGGAATTAAGTTGTATTGCCCTCCTTTGATGAGAGGCATTCCCTTCCTCCCCGCAAAAACAAGGCCAACATATGCCTATCTACTGAGTCTCATCAATACTGAACTCAAATCATTTTTTGGAAGTAGATAAATATAAATCAAATAAATTCCAATTATAACAATTCCCATTAGGCCTAGAAAAAAATTCAACC
Organism: Lontra canadensis; assembly: GCF_010015895.1. Lineage (NCBI taxonomy): Eukaryota > Metazoa > Chordata > Mammalia > Carnivora > Mustelidae > Lontra > Lontra canadensis. The sequence continues at coordinate 1,856,197 of NW_022631079.1, forward strand.
TATAAAAGAAAAACATTGTAGGGGCACCTGGGCAGGCTCAGCCCTCAAAGCATGCAACTCTTGATCTCAGGGTTGTAAATTTGGGCCCCCCCTGTTGGGTGAAGAGGTTACTTAAAATAAAACCTTAAGGGGTGCCTGGGTGACTCAGTGGGTTAAAGCCTCTGCCTTCGGCTCAGGTCATGATCTCAGGGTCCTGGGATCAAGCCCCGCCCCACATAGGGCTCTCTGCTCAGCAGGGAGCCTGCTTCCCTGCTTCCCTGCCTCTCTGCCTCCTTGTGATCTCTGTCTATCAAATAAACAAACAAAAAAAATAAAACCTTAAAAAAAAAGTGTAGTTTACTGTTTTCCTCTTCTCTGAAATTCACTTTTATTTCACTTAATATAGAAAGGAGATGAAATAGCTTTTGTATATGTGTTTGTTAGTCTGTTATGTGGCATCATGGTTTCCTAGTGAATTGATTCCTTTAATAAAGAAATGTATTTTCTAGGGATTACATAACTGGATTTAAGTTACTAATTCCACAGTATTCTCTAATAGACAAATGTGATAAGAACATTTTACTAAAAGGAATATTGTCTAACTCACCGAACAACGGTGCCTGTTTCCCCAGGATGGGGACGGACACTGTTTCGTTGTCCAGGATGACAACTCCCGGGCTGTTTTTTTGGATTGTTCTTCTGTAATCGGGGTCCAATTTCTAGTCATCATCAACCTGAATTTACTTTGTTTCTCCTTTCCCTTCAGGATTCTTGGGAGAAGGCATGTGTTAGACTAGGAGAAAGCAAAGCTTGCATCTTTTTAATTGGCCTCGAAGGCAGAATGGAGACATTCTTACTAGCCTGCTTATCTCCTGCACTTTCTATGCTGTGGCACAGGGAAAGTGACAGTCCCTGGTCTGTGCTGCTCATTAAAACCCCAGGTAATAACCGCATATAGGACAAACGTTGGTACAGGCAGATTTCCACTAGTGAATGTAACTTCATCATAAATGATGCTTTATGGAAATAAACAATGATACTTCCTCAAACGTGTCTAACTGCTTACATCTTCATTCCATTGCCTTCATAGTTAAAGTTCATAGCCACTAGAAGAGCTTGATCTAGAACTCCTTTTTATTAATAAAATAGGCACTTGTTTCTTCTGTGCCTTCATTGATAAAAGGTACTGTTTTCATTCGAAGAATTACTTTTAGAGGACACAGGTATTTGAGCAAGAAATGTGACTCAAATCTTTATATTTCCTTTCCGTATTCTTTAGTGGTTTTTGTTTTGTGTTTTCTTTTTTGGACCACTGACAGATTCTTCTCAATCAAGTTCAGGTTTGAAACAAAGCTACGCAGGAATGTACAAGCCATTTTATCGCATAGACTCAGATTTATTTTAAAAATCCAAAAATAGGGGTGCCTGGGTGGCTCAGTGGGTTAAAGCCTTTGCTTTTGGCTCAGGTCATGATCCCAGGGTCCTGCGATCGAGCCCCGCATCGGGCTCTCTGCTCAGCAGGAGGCCTGCTTCTCCTCCTCCCTCTCTCTCTCTCTGCCTACTTGTGATCTCTGTCTGTCAAATAAATAAAATCTTTTAAAAAAATACAAAAATAAACTGATAAATCCAAACCTTAGATCTTTGTTCTTAAAATATCTATAACAGACTGAAATATCTTAATTCATCAACTTGCCCCCATACAAATATCCTGGGAAAGCTTAGGTAAACTTGAAAGTATTCAAAAGTGAAGGCAGAAAGATATTTTTAGCAGATGTTACTAAAGTCATCACTTTCCTGCAGAATGGACTTCTTGTAGAATGTTTAGGCTCTTTTATGTTAGAATGCAAGTATTTGAGTATCTGAGGAATGTTGAAATACTTACTATAAATAATCTAAGAAAAATAATTACTCAGATATTTTGCTCAAGTCAGTTCATTACAGTCTCACACCACCGCTCTCACCAGACAAATTTTGAAGATAATTTTCTATGGTTTCAACTCAATGCTGGTATTGAGAGGTTTTCCTACAAAGCAAAGGTCTGGGTTTTATTAGAGTCTATTTGAATGAGACTGTTTGAAGAACACGCCACCTAAGTTTGGGGAATTTGTGATCTAGACACTCAAAGTAGGAGGAACAGATGTCAATTTCGTATCTTCAAGCAAAAATACCCCCAATTCATGTACAACTGTAGTTGGGAGCAAAGAGGCATAGAAGTCAACCTCAAAACAAAACAAAACAAAAAACCCCAATGTAGTTGTGAGACTACATGCTTGTGGGGAATCCAGGTAAAACAAGACAATAGCATAAATGTCCTTGCAAATTCACACGCTGGGGATGGGTCATTGGATCCCTCACTCATTGTGAGGCAAATGCCTTTCCATTCTCTTTTTAGGTTTCCAGCAACTTCAATGTTTCCGTGTGTGTGTATGTGTGTGTGTGTGTGTGTGTGTGTGTGTGATTTTAAGAGCCCTGGGCATAGACGCAATCAATAAATTGATACTGCCCTAGCTGTGAGGGTAGCAAACACTGAAACCTCCACCAGAAACGACATTTTAGGAAGAGAGGATGGTAGCATGCTTTCGATTCAGTATGGGAGTTGAGGAAGCAAGAGTTCTTAATGGATGTATCAGAAGTCGCTAACCTTTGTGGGGCTTCAAAACAGATAGTAAAACTCTTTCAGCTACGCAATCCCAAAACATTTAGATAAAATGTGAAATTAAAACACTCATGGGAGACGTTGTTTGGTGTTGTGGAAATCAGATATAACAGCTGATTTTTTTCCTCCCCATGGCATCTGGAGGGTTTGTGATGGGCTAGGCCATCCAAGTGGCCATGTTCAAAGACAGCTCAAGAAAACTTGCAGGTGTTTAGAAGAACCTCAAGACATTTGTGACACTTGGTTCCCACAAAATGTTACTTTTATGTATTTTGATATACTCATTCCTTTAAGGGGAAAAAAAAATCAATAGTGCTGTTTTATAAGATAGGAATAGATTCTGAATATAGATTTCCTACACCATTGTATGAGGTTTTCTTTTGAGTCATTATGGTTTCAATTTTAAAATAGTTATTCTTGGTGCTATCAGATCACTGTCCCAGTGTAGCCATCATAATCAGTGTATATTCATTTACTTCCCGAGGAATGCCAGCTGATCTCTCCCAGATGAAAAAGCAAAGGACTTGTTTCAAACAACTATGGAGATTCTTTCTGTCGAAGCATCATGAACAAGTATATCCTATTTCACATCATCAATCAATCTATAATAAGAAAACAACTTTTTTGATACCCTAAGTTTAAAAAAACAAAAACAAACAAACAAACAAAAACAAAATCCCCACAGGTAATAGAATCATCTTTGCTAGCCGGAAGTCACTGAGATTTATTTATTCATGGCCTGATACAATTTCAAAAAAAGGGCTCTTTTGAATACGAAATGACTCATATACATTGAGGAGCTCTTGAATGTCACCCAGGATTTAGTTACCACTGTGAGATTAAAAATGCATTAAAATGCTCTGCGGCTTTCAGGCTGACGAGGGGGAAAGAAAGGAGAGAGGGATCATGAAATAAAGTAGATGATGTTGAGAGAAAGGGGGTCACAACCCATGTAAGTGAAAAGAAAGAGGCAAGGACAGACAAGCCATCCAGTAGGATGGGCGGTCTCCTAGGATTTAGACTATTACACCCAAGTGGCTGAATCCATTTCGCAAGTTACTCTAAACGGTCATGACCGGCAAAATGACAGTTAAGAAATGGACAAGAGTTGACAAAATCCTGAATCCTGAGAAATGACTGGATATAAAAAGCCAAATAAGGACATTTTGAAATAGCACACATAATGAGTAAGATAGCACGGTTGGGGGGGGGGGTCGCATGGCGGGAGTGTGTTATATTCTGTAGTCTTTTGGTACAAGTAGCATTCCTAATGGAATCTAATCCAAATTATGCAGTGATCAGCTGGAAAGTTTAATTTAAACATAAATTTAAAGCGGTACTTAAGGATCATGGTCACAGGTGTAATCTCCCTGGATAGTGTAAGAGACAGGACAAAAGGTCCTGAATAAGAAATAATCCATTATTCACACCTTATAGTTCTTTACAAGACGTTCAGACTATTTTGGTAATAGATATTACTCCCTACTCATGCAAAAACCTCTGAGCATCTATAAATGCAAAGATGGGTCTGCACTCCATCAAGCTTAGGTTCTTTTCTCAATACAACCTTCACATCTTAAGTAGGTACTCTGAACACACACACACACACACACACACACATGCATGCACACCCGTGCACAGGCGCCCTTTCTGTGTCTTTGTTAAGAACACGCTCCATTACTCATTTTCCTTGACGTAGATGTTCTGACGTCCCCCAAATGGTTACGATTATAATTTGCATTCAACACCTATTTCCGTCTCACTGAATCAGATCCAAAGTGTGCGTTTAAATTTATCAAACATGAGTCCGATAGCTACAGCAGATGAACACCATTTTATATGAACCTAATAAATTTCACAAAGCAAAGCAATCAGCTCATGAAAAAAAAAAATCTTTGCTGCAATATTCATTAAAATATTTCTTTAATAATTCGAAGCTTCAACAGATGAAGCACATGTTATTACCAACTGTTGACCTTTCTAGAATCATGGTTTTTCATTAGGATTAAATGAGCAGTATACAAGGCTGAAATATTTTAAAATATGCACAATTCACTATTTGCAATTCTGAGAAAGCCTGTTTTAATCAAAATGTGTTATTCTGGCCTTCTGACCTACAAGGAATGTATTTCTCAGAAAAATGCAGCCTGATAGCATAATCCGTTTCACTTAATAGTGTCACGATTAGTCTTTTTCCTACTGAAGGCACTTTTTACAGGGGTTCAAGTTGCGGCAGCTATTGTTCTATTCACGGGGCTTTGTTCTTCTTTGAGCTGTGTAATTAAGTGATCACATAAAATAAAAACCAGGGGGGGCCGGTCATTCAAAAGAGTTTTGTGCTTTCAAAGATCAAGACTCAAATGTCAAGAAGAACTCATCCTAGGGGTGCCGCAACAGCAACTGAGGTCCCAGGGACCGACTTCAGTGAGTAAAAAGGCGATTCACTAACAAGGCACAGAGGACAACTTCTGGGATGCTGGCTGGCCACGTGTTTACAACCCAAGGTTCAGGGTCATATTGGTATCCAAAGGAGAAAAAGAACCCCGATGTACAAAACATTCAAAGGCATCCAGCTAAAACTAATTGATAACCTGTCATTTCTGCCAAAAGGAATTTTTTTTTTTAAATAACAAAACCTAATCAAAGTGATTTGTGATTGCCGTCATCTACAGGATTATGGGTCAGAAGATCATTTCCCAACATGAAATACAGCTGCTGAAGGACGCAATGGACCTTCCACCGTTGGCTTTTGCATGCAGCTCTGTTTGTTACATGCTCATTGCCCCCCAGAGTCAGGAAGGAGTACTTAAAACAACCACATCCCCACCCCGCAAGGATTGCAGCTGTTTCTACTGAGTAATAAAAGTTGCTGGAGAAATCATATATACACATACATGTAAAATTAGGGAAACAAGCTGCTTTATTGCCCCGATTTAAAATAAGCTCAATCAGTAGAAAAGAAAAATACTATAATATACAGCTTGATGAACAGCTGAAGACAAGAATATCCTCCAACATGATTTTAGAATTCAGGCTATATCTCGCTCAATGATGTTTGAATGAGATGAAGGACATTTCTCCTTTAAATTTTTTCTAAACCACTGAATGAACACGTGGAATTTATGGGGGAATGTAACCCAGAATAGACAGATTTGTAAAACTTCCGTAAGTATTAGCATGAGACTTTAAAGGCAGAAAAGGGAAGGTCTCCGCCGCTGTTCCGTTTATAAAGTTGTAACATATTGTAAATCATCATCGATAAGAAGTCTAAGTTAAAAGAACAACTTCCGTGAGTCAGTGATAAAATTTAAGTTCTGCAGAACAGATGGTTAACCCTCCCTGACAAGGGCAAACCACTATATCAACCACAGCGCATGGTAAGAATTAAAATATCGATTCACGAAATCATGAAGATGAGATCCATAGGCATGGTGATCAGTATCTCAAAGGTCCAGGGGAAAAGACATCAAAGTATTGGCAAAATAAGAAAACAGTCTTACTTTTGACGGTCGCTGTCCGGGTACAGTTGTAAAGAATCGCCAGCTCGCCGAACACTTTCCCTGGACCCATGGTGCAGAGCTTCACACCTTCTTTTGTAACCTCAACCTTACCATCTAAAACGAAGAGACAACGCCATTGTAAGTGTCTGCCATGCTTCATTTCACTTGTTGCATTTTCAATATGCAATGAAACTCTCTTTAATCCTCTTTAAAACTGCAAAGCAATTACCAAGGAAGACCAAGCCATCATCCAGACGCTAGGCAAAAAATGGCAATAAATCACGTGAGCTCAGAAGTCCTATCCCTCTTTAAATTAATCACCAATAAGGGATGCCGGGGTGGCTCAGTCAGTTGGGCGTCTGCCTCCAGCTGGGGTCGTGATCCCAGGGTCCAGGAATCGAGCCCTGAATCAGGCTTCCTGCTCAGTGGGGAGTCCGCCTCTCCCTCTCCCTCAGCCTGCTGCTCCCCCTGCTTATGCCTATGCCCCCTCTGTCAAATAAATGAATAAAATCTTAAAAAAAAAAAATCACCGATAAGATCTGAAGTAAGACTGAAAGAGAGCCCCAGGAAAAGGCAAAAAGGTAAACATGTGTTTTTCCAAATATGATATAAGAAAACTATGGTAATTCCCATTTTAATGTCATTTTGAATCTGAGAGAAAACCTGAGTAAATGGGCGGTTTTTCTATAGCACACTTCATACGTGGAAATTCTCATTTGGGTAAAGCACAGCTATTACAGGAAAGGAGATTACTTGGACCCTTGGGTACTGTCTAATTGCAGCTCATGGTATCTTTTATTTTTAAGCATCTTATCTGACTTGGGCACGACTGTTTTATCTGCTTCCCAGTCCCACAACACTGGCCATAAGGAAAAATAAACTAGGAGGGTTGTGGGGGAAAGAGGTATTAGGACTGTTTACGTTCCACAAAAGGGCTTGGAAAATGAAATGCTAAGGAAGGAAAGAGCCAAGGACACACCCGTGTTACAGTTTGTTGCCTAAGAGGAAGGCAAATGCTACCCATGACGGAAATAAAAAACAGGTTTTTAAAAAAGGTACAGCTATATACACTAGAAATTCCCTCACCTCACACAATGGGGGGATAGGGTGGGAAATAAATGGGCAACACAATCCATTCTAGACTAATAGCCCCCTCCCCACTTCTATTATTCTTCCAAGTTACTTATCCACATCTATGGTAGAAGCTTCTGGTGGGCTTCAGCTAGTGAATGAATGAAAAGAGCTAATGTTACCAGGTTCTCTCCAAACTTCAGACCTACATGCATTGACTTCATAATTTTTCTTGTATCTACTTGTTTCCTGTAATATTTAACTTTTTAGAGTTTGGGCTTTAAACATACTCCCACTTTAAAAAAAAACAAACGAACAAAATCAACCTAGTTTCAACTCAGCAATAACATCTGCAAAAAAACAGGGTCAATGTGCTAATTTCTTCAAATACCTATTGAGATAAACAATATCAAAAACATTTGGGAAAATTGTAATCCATGTCCCAGTCATGTGAGGTCAACCCTTCAGAGAACATTGTTCTTTCGACCCTGAAAACCATTTCATGTAAATGCTATCAGTGGAGAGAGAATCCTGCAGTAATTAGGACAAAATTTCACATAAGATCTATTCACTCCTCTTGAACTGTGTGTGTGTGTGTGTGTGTGTGTGTGTGTGTGTGTGTACCTCCTCTTGGTATAAAGAAGTTACTCAGGAATGAACAAATACAACAATTCTACAAGTTTGGACATACTTTCCTAGGCAGGTTTGGCTACTCAAAATTTGGTCTAGCTTTGGTCAGTCTATTTCTTGACTGCAGAAAACCAAACTCTTTCTCATGGTAGGTACATCAATACCAGCGCAGTAAATCCATATTTTCATAAGCCACAGATGTCCCCCTCCCTTCCGAGGGTAAGCCTGCACCCTTACAAATTTCATCTGCTACTTGAGAATGAGAAACAGGCTCAGAACTTAATGTGGTTAGATTTCCAAGTCATTAGAAGTCAGACCAGGAGTTAAATTCTGGTTTTCTTATCTGTTCCTTCTGAGTCTTGTGACCTTGGGCAAGTTATTTATATCTTCAAGCCTTGGTTTCTTCATTAATAAAATAGATGAAAGAAAAGCACATATCTCCTCAGGTGGTTGATAAAATGAAATGATTAAAACAGGGTCAATGCTGAGCGTGATCCCTGGCTTACAACAAATGGTCAATGAATACCAGCTCTTATTACTGGCCTTATTTTTATTATATTTCTTACCTAAAAGGAGGGAGGGCTTACTGGATCCTACTGAAACACAGGATTTCATTATCTATTCCAGAAACCAATGGAGTCCATGTAGGTTAGTAGGCTTGTGTTTATTTTTAAATGGAAAAAGTATTTGTTTCAGATTCTCTACTGGTGGGGGGCATGTTTGAGAACTTTTGGGCTCCAATCAATATCATACCCAAAGAAGACAATGGCCTTTCAAGAAGTCTCACTGATCTGTATCCTCTTTGTGCTCTTTCCCACCTGGCAGGTGCAGGCAACATTTGACAAGCGTTCCTTTAGTAAGTACCGTATTTCGGGGCAGACTCCCACGAATGACAAAGTTAACAACTTTCCAATGGATTACAACATTTTTTGGACTTGAAGCTCTAGCTTCAATGATATTGAAGGAGCTAAGAGCAAAATGAGCAATGCCTAAAGAACTATCTACACGTAGGTGATTTTGTACCAGTTCTCTTGTGTACCGGTTCTCTCGCTCTCCTTGGTCCTGTAGCTGGAAGTCTTCAGTGGAAAGAAAACCATAGGAGGAGCAAGACGCTACAAAGAATCCTGCTGGAAAGCTTGGCCATTAGGGCTTCTCAACTAATAAGAGACAAGAAACACAGCATTCTCATTTCTAGCTCAGTGGTTTCTGAAAGGACATCTGTGGACCTGCCACATCAAAGCTAATTAATAAAATGTAGATATTCCCCACTCTGGGAAATTGTAACTCCACAATGACCACTGTACTTGGTTCTGGTGCCCTTTACGTCTCTGAAAAACCAGGCTCATAGAGCAGTGATTGATTTCAACTAATAGGGAACCTTGAAACTGATCATGTTTCCTTTGAGATATGACATCTAGAAAGCTCATAGACAGAATTATCTAAGACTCTGGGGTTGGAAATGTGTGCACAAATGCATTTCTGGTTCCAAGTCATTTTCCTGATCTTATTTTATATTTGCCTAATTTGTTCATGTCTCACTCATTTTTTAAAAAGAAGGGTATGAATAATTATATATATGTATAGACAGATATAAAGATAGGTATAAATAAGTCTATATATGATAAATATGCATATATATGAATAATTAGTTCTGGTAACAGAAGGTTATAATCCATATTAATTAGAATAACAAAAAAGTTTAAGAAGAGATTTACTGGAACAGATTGTGTTTGAGAAATTGAAATTTGCATGTAAAACATCTTTTCCAGGTTAAGTTAAATACTATAAGTTCAGTATATTCACAACAGCCCAGGAAGGAAGGAATCTACTCACATATCATAGAGAGTGGTACAGGAAGCACTTTTTTTTTTAATGATCAGAAATATCTAAATGGTAAACAAAAACGCAGTGTTCGTAAAATGTTACTCTGAGTCACAGTGTCATCACTTTTCCTTCCTTCTACCTGCTGTGTGGGTGGAATAAGTAATTCAGGGAGGCACGATCCTCTGGGTGCTAAAAAGTTAGGTACACACACAGCATTAACCAGAGAGTTGTTTCAAAGACATCTGCAAACGTTCTGATTTCCAGGAGCCCAGGAATGTAAGTTACTGATGTGAAGCGTGAATTTGGTGAAGCTCGTTCACTGTGCCACACAGCAACCCTGAGGCAAAATTAGAAGTGATCACCCACTTACAAATGATTTCCAAGTAATGATTTTCCAAGTGTGTGGTCTGCCTATGAAACCTAAGGGTAAGACCAGCACAAGCTTGCTCCATACACTCCTCCTTTGAAGTATTAGGGCCATCTTGAAGCCACTCCCCTCATCTCAGACTTCCCCTGCCCCCCATCCTGTTTTCCACTCTCTGGCTACCTTTGAGGTTTGGTTTAAATGGACTTATCTTCATAGAAAATAGGTAGGGCTATGTATTTATTTTGGTGGTGAGGAGAACAATGTGGGGTAAGACATATAGGGAAAAAGTCATTTAGGCTCAAAATACAGCACCCTTTTACCAGAAGCATCTACCAACCTCAGAAAGAACCAAGCTTGGAGGTTTTTATATAATTGTAATTTGCTATTAACTTCAGGAGTGCACACTGATGAATTTACTTCAGGTCAGCACGGATTAATGTAACTTCTATTTCTCTTAAAGAAACTACAGAGATTCATTACCATTTATTTGTGACTGCTTAATACTTTAATTTTCAAATATGTTAGATTCCAAATCAAAGATCTTTTTTTCCTTCAAGAGTAGCAGAAAGGCATTTTCAGAACATCCTAGTAAAGTTCTAGACTTTTCCATTAGTTTCCCTAACTGAACTCGACAATGACTAGAGGCTATCAGAGCTGTTATTGGGGGAACTAATGACCATCTAAAAAGTGGCATACATCCTGCTTTTGTTCTTTTTATTTGCTTTTGCTTTTAAAAGACATATATGAAATCATGTTGGCATCATTTTCACTATGCACTCTCCCCACGTAAAAAAGAAATATCCAGATCATTTTTATTTGGATTTTGCAAGACTGTTATTGTTTCCAAGAGAGGTGTTGGAACAGTTGGCTAATACAAGATTTCATGGTGACAGTTTCACTCAGCTCTTATCTCCCCTGCAATTAGTATGATTAATTGAAAGTTTTATCATAGTACCTTGAGTGTATTGCTCTTAAGGATTTTATTTATTTGAGAGTGAACGCATGAGTTGGGTGGGGAAGGGGCAGAAGGAGAAGCAGGCTGGGATCATGACCTGAGTCCAAGGCAGATGTTTAACCAACTGAGCCACACAGGCACCCCTCTTGTGTGTATTTTTTATTTTACTTCAGGTAACATATACCCATTGGTGATGGAAGGGGCTGAGTCCTAAGTCCTGACACTTTCCACCTTGATCAAAAATCAGCCCACCTCCTGCTTTCTGGCATCACGGTTCATGTAGCACCCTTGGGAGATGCTAAGTATGAAGAAATCCAATTTAAAGTATCTATACTTCTGTCTCTCTTTCGTAAGAATTAGTAGGCCCTATACATAAAAGAAATGGAGTTTACAAGGAGACCCTGAATCACCTGGCTTTGTTCATCTTTCTGGGTTTCTCACTAACCTGTGATTTTGTGCCATAAGGACTTTCACGATAAGGCAAATCAGCTTAGAGATTTATTACTGGCTGGCAGAACTACGGTGGCTGGCAATAACCTAATTATGAACACTCTGTGCTTCGTTCCAGTAACCTTGGTTGGAACATTCAGGACAACTTGACTGGCCATCACAGGCAGACAGGTGTTCTATCAATGGTACCATCTAGACAAGACCCCCATCCCTTCCGTCCTCCCATCTGTCTGACCACACCTTCATGATTTGGTAGGTTTGAGCCCACAGCTGGTATGTTATGAATTCTCTCCAATGGGTTCCTGTAGTTGCTAAATTCCACGGGAATATCCAGCACATGATGATTGAGCTGGTCCCCACCGGCAGGGGCATATTTCCTCTAGGAGATGAGGCTTGCTTACAGATACGTCCTTTTTCCTTCTTTCAGTTTTATTAAGATGTAAGTGGCATAGAGCACTGTGTAAGTAAGGTCTATAGAAGGATGCCTTTACTAACGTAGAATGCCAAGTCATTACCACAATAAATTTAGTTAATATCCATCATCTCACAGAGATTTAAAAAAAAAAAAAAAAGTTTTCCCTCTTAGGAAACATGAGACTTCTTGGGCCCACTTTCTGCTTTCCTAATGGATTAGGGATACCAGGAGGTCTGACTTGTCTCCTAGGGTTTTTTTAGGTTGGGGGTATTTCACATGGGGAAGAAAGCAGAAGTAGCTAAGGCTGCCATGGGCTACCAGGAAAACCCATCCAATTGCCAGGGACAGATTATATTCTTAGATATTTCCTTCAAACCTGTAATTCATTTAGCTAGGTCTTTTCTCAGCCATTGTAAGAAGGAAAAAGACAGCCTCACCAGGAAATTTGAGTTTGTTACTGAATTAAAGAATGACAGTAGGTCAGCACCTTATCCGTTTCCCCTTCAAGATTGCTTTCAAATCCAAAAAGGTAATGGTCTCCCTGAACCTAAACCCTTGCTCCTTGGAGGAGGTCTTAATCTGATGATTGAACATCATTCTTTGGCCATTGAACGAAAGCCAGTGAGAAACTGCCCTGTTTCAGCACGATATATTTCTCCCAAAGTTTGCACCACCCATTTTTCGTTAGGGATTTTGCTTATTAGTTTTCTCTTGGGCGACAGAAGGGGGAGAGAAGGGTTTGTTGCTGTTGTTTTCTTTTTTCCCCCTAAACTATTTGTGCTACAGTTTCTTTGACCATCAGGTTCATATACTACTTTGGTTAGGACCAAGCTTCCCATTCAAAGAAGTCACTTTTCTTTGATATCGTCATAGCAAAAATTCTTCCAGGGAGCACAAAATTACTAGTTACCAAATGGAATAAGACAGAGTCTGAGGTTTAAGAGGCCCGATGAAGATATAGGAGCGAAGACCTTTGTTTCTTCTTCAATTAGGCAAATCTGACTTCCTTTCCAGTCACGACTGCTATAAATACCCTTGACACAATTTTTTCATTACACTAAATTACAACAGATCGATATATATTTGAATATAAAATAAAATAATCATAGTTACTATTGGGAATGAGAGGAAGGATCAGAAACAAAAATGAGGTGTCCAAAACAAAAATGAGGTGTCCAGAACAAAGAACCCGACTATCTGACTTATGGGAAAAAAGAGAGAGAGAGAGAGAACGATGACATCCACATCCAGACACTTGAACTTGATGTTCGTTTGTTTCTACCTCTGCGGTCATAGGGCACATATTTACAAAGGAAGACTATATGAGGAAACAGACTAAAATGTAAGCAATTTGGATCTACAGAATTATCTGAATCATCAAAGTAGAAATGTGGAATGAATAATTCACATTGCAGCATTTCTGCCCTTGGAGATATTTAAGGAGAGAGCAAACAGAAATGATGGTAGACGGGTCAACCACTCATCTGCTATGAACAGGATTCTGGAAGGATTTCACAAGCATCCTAAGTCCATAATCTTTATACACGCTGTGTTTTTAAAGCACTTTAAAGGACACAAAAAGCACTAGATGAATGCCTGTGGACTAATTTCAATTTCCAGTGATAAGAAAAGCGAGGACAGAGGACAGATAGACACATGCTGGAAAGAATGAGTGGACTGCTCTTTCTCTGAGTCAATGAGAGTTGAACAGATAATTTGTCTTAATTAAGTCAAGTTTATTAAGCTGAATTCCACCAATACATAATGCATTCTTGCTCTATCATTTCTATAATTCATGAGCGCCTGCAATTAGCCTCAAAAATTAATGACCAGTTCTGTAGTTCCTTAAACACAGGTGCATAGCAAAATTACCACTAACACCATCAGAATTGTAGGCGCCATCATGTTTTTGTTTTGTTTTAATATTAAGCTTGGGAGAGTCCACTGCACGTCAGTAGCTCTCAGGTGTGGGTGATTTTGTCCTCAGGGAATATTTGGCAATGCTGGGGAACATTTTTGGCTGTCACAACTCAAGGGCAGGGTTTCCTACTGGCATCTAGTTGGCGGAAGCCGGGAATGTGGCTAAACATCCTAGAATGCCCAGGCAGGCCCCATAACAAAGCACCATCCAGCCCCAAATGAGAGCCATGCCCACGACGTGGAGAATACCCGATTTAATCCATGCTGTACAATATACTCTACATGTAAAGCGAAATTTTTCACTTCCGCTATTTGTTATTTAACCTCCACCAGATGTAAATTGCAAGTTGAAAAAAAAAAAGGTTAACACCAGGTTATAATACTGAAGCAAACCACACTGACCCTGGATTGAATCAAGCCACAAAGCGATTTACTGGATAATTCTCCCCAGCAGATGTCATCTGAAATAGACGTACAGAACATTTTGAAGCAAGACTATCCTACTGAGGCTGGAGGCAGACTTTTCCAGACACAACTGAGGAGTGCAGGGTGGGGCACAGACTGGCTGGGGATCTTGAAGAAATGATCAAACTCTGTCTTGATGACCTCACCACAGATTTGTGATGATAGTACCTTCTTTTATAGGGTTATGATAATTAGATAATACTTGGGGCGCGATGAAGCTACAGACAGAGTCGTTCTTAAAATTTCCTTTAGACAAAAAAAAAAAAAAAAAAAAAAAAAGGCAGCTTAAGGAGGACTTAGGGAAGGCTCCCAAGAGTTTGGTTTATCATGTTTAGGATCTGGAAGGAGCAGAGGGATACAAGAGCCAAGGCAGGGAGGGTAGAAGGGAAATGGGCAGGAAGCTGGGGCCAGTAGGAAAGCTTTCAGGTTTTGGGAAAAGCAGTGTCTACTGTGCAATATCTGGCTGTTTGTTGCCAGAATTAACGTCCTACCTTTCTCTCCAAATGAGTCTGCTTCACAGATTTCTGGTGCACAGGGTTTGGGAGAGGGAAAGCCCTTGTTGGGAGGGTGCCTTGCTTGGAAGGGCCCAAGAGGAGTCAGGCAGGTACTGGAGTGAAAGAGCAGAGATCCGGGTGGAATTTTCTAAACCATGCAAGTGTGAGAAACTGACAAGGGGAGTTTGCAGAGCTCTTAGGGGGGAGGTTACCAGCCTTCACACATCAAAAGAGTACTTCACTCAACCTCACCTGAGGCTGGGAAAGTATCCACAGTCCACGAGTGAATGAATGGGGCTGCAGTCAGAGAGGAGCTCTTTTTCTAAGCCCTTTTGGCACCTTTGTTTAGCTTTGTAAAGGCTCTTCTGAGGCTGGAGGAGGGAAGATTTAGAAATGAGAAGGTCTAAGCTGCCTCGCTGGTTCTCACTGCTCTGAACAGGGCAATTTGGGGCAGTTTCTGCCTCCTCCCGACAGAGATCACCACCACCTGCCTCCTAGGATTAACGTGTAAAATTTACGTGAACGCCCGGTGTGTGCTTTCACAAATATTAGTAAGTAAGCCCTAAACGGATGGAGAGCAACCACTTAATGCCTGCTTGTAAGTTAGGAGGGGGTTAGTAGATACTCACTGGTGGCCAGATTGAAATATCAGTGAGGATGACCACCACAGTGATCAAACTTGTGGGAAAGACTTCGGATTTCATTTTAATGAGATTGCCTATGTAGTCTGCAAGAAAATTTTTAATTATATTGCCTTTGTAATCTGCAAGAAAAAACACTAGTTAAAAGTGTCCAATAAATAAATAAATAAATGAGTCACCCTCCCACTCCACTTATGGAAGTATTTTTTTTTAAGATTTTATTTATTTATTTGACAGACAGAGATCACAAGTAGGCAGAGAGGCAGCAGAGAGAGAGAGAGAGAGGAGGAAGCAGGCCTCCTGCTAAGCAGAGAGCCCAATGTGGGGCTTGATCCAAGGACCCTGGGATCATGACCTGAGCCAAAGGCAGAGGCTTAACCCACTGAGCCATCCAGGCACCCCCGGAAGTATTTCTATACTTTCTTTTACCAGGCAGTACACGTGGCACAAGGAGAATTTTTTATTGGAAAGATTAATATATCTACCCTTGATAAAACATGACGTATGTATTTTTTCCCCTTTACACAAGGTCAGGATTCTCCAGAGTAAAGGGTGAGCATTCACCTACCTCTGCATTTTTAAAAAGCAGAGAAAATAAGTAACAACCATGTACCCTGTAAAATACTTGAAGCATCTATAAAAAGATGGAAAGGAACATTTGAATTTATTCTCTTGAAAGCTGCTGTACAAATGGCATGGGGCAGGCTGGGAATTGAAGGATTCGGTTGGAAACCTACTGCCCATATGAAGAAAATGGTGTTCAGCCCCCTGTAAGCCAGGGGCAGAAGAAGGTGGAGTCAGGGTAGTGGTTTAAGAGAACCAAAGGGTGGAAGAAAACAGCCAATGCTCCTCTCCGGTACAGTCAGGGGCAGTGGCAGAAAGCACGTCCTGCACATATACCGAGGACTTAACGGATGAAGGTATATACCGAAGGACACGTTGTTCAGCCACACTGAGGAACAGAGTACCAATACATGCGACGGCATGGCCGAACCCTGAACATGTATTAAGTCAGTCAGTCACAAAGACCACGAAGAGTAGTATTCCATTAAGCACGGCACCCAGAAGGGGCAAATCTCGAGGGACAGAAAGTACACGAATAATTGCCTAGGGCCAGGAGGGATGGAGGGGTTCGGGTATGACAGTTCAAGGGTACAGAATTTCTTTTGGGGGGGAATGAGATGTTCTCAACTGGATGGTGATTTTGGACAGTTCTGGAGGCACAACTTTGAATATTCTAGACCAGATGGAAGCAAATACCTTAAAAGGGTTAATGGTATGGGATGTGAATTATATCCCAAATAAAGCTGTTCAAAACATGGGAACTTAACACAAGCACTTAGTAATTGCTCAATTCAAAGACTAATGTAATCAGTGTTTTATTATCCTTTACAAGAACGTTTAGACATCAGAAATGCTTTGGCGTCTCACTCTTCCTTGAAGAACTGCTCTTACTCCCTTTAGGGCGGTCACAACAACCCTCATCATCATGGGTGACCTCATGTTCCTTCCCAAATCAGCATCCATCCCTTCCCAACTTCACTCTATGACGAAAGAGAGCAAGTCATCTGTACATCACACAGGTGATGCCTACAAACACCTCTTAGGGTCACACTGCATAAGACACCCAATTTTCCCCTTAACTGAAACTCTACTGTAAGACCTTGATGATGATGGATGCGGCCCCTTCCCTGGATTCTTCACCACCAAACTATAGAGCAAAGAGAATAAATCATCTCCCTTGACTGTTATTCTGATAAAACATCCCTGTGCTCAGAAATTCACACGAGTGTCTCTGGGATCAAACCCAAATTCCCAGCATTGTATGTCTAATCTTCGCACAAACCTGAATCTTCTCTAAGTTAACCCGACTCTGAAGCCACACGGGTCATTCCAGATTTCAAACTTCATGGTCTAGTTCAAAGGTCCTTAAGCAAATGGAATTCAGGGGGCTGAGAACTTGGATAAAATCTTCATATTGTTATTTTTACTAACTTCTCAATGAAACGGGGCTTTTCCACTGTAACAAACCATATTATGGTTCAATAATATTTATGATGCTGTCACCAATAAGAATCACATTTTATTATTATATGGCAGTTATAGATATTTTTATCTTTTTTAAGATTTTATTTATTTGCCAGAGAGAGAGAGAGAGAGAGAATATGAGCAGGGGAGGGGCAGACTCCCCACTGAGCAGGAAGCCCTATAGGTAACACAACTGTAGATATTTTTAAATATTGTTTATGCTCATTCCTTCAAACTCATGGCAGTTATTAGACACAGATGTTATTATTGACTGTGTTAAAAAATTCACGTTTTAGTGTATCACAACTTTTATAATTTATTGATTTTTGATATAACTAGTTTCCTTGGAAATCTAAAGTAGCCAATTTTATGCACTTAAAAATATTTTGAAATGAGGTCCCCAGGCATCAGATTTCCACAGGGGTCCCTGGCACAAAAAAGAAAAAAAAAGAAAGAAAAAGAAAAAATATAAGAACCTCTGGCTAAACGAATAATCCTCTTGACTCCTCATGGAATCTTACCAGGGTATTAATAACTATCACTGACAGCCCAGAATTTATCTAAGAGAAAACAAAGTAGATTTATAACAAAACAAGCTGAAGCAAGACAAACTTGTAGGATTACTTGTTACAAGTCCACAATCATGGATCCCATCCTGTTTGCCAACTGATGGTAATTGGTTCCCTGCATCTGGCCTGCCTCTCACCTTAGAGAATTATTTTATTAGTATATCTTTGGTCATAGGACAGGGGAAATGTTAGCTTAATCAGCCCAAATTCAATAATTAAAAAAAAAAAAAAGCAAAAAACTAGATACACTGTTTAAATGGAAACTATAAAAATATTAATTTTACCTTGGATATTTAAAAAACCTTAATACATCTATGTTAATCACCCTTCTAGTGCATTGAGGAATTTTATAAAGAAATCCTGTAGGCTTAAAATATTTAAAAGGATGTAAAGTTCCACCTAGTCTTGAGCAGTAATGAATAAATTTAAGAAATTAATTCCCATAGAAAAATATTATTCCTAATGACTTAGCACCCTCCATGAATAATTTGTCCCCATCTTAAAATGTCCTAAATCATTTATGTTTTGAATTCAAGCACCTCTAGATGATAATCAAGGTCCATATTCATTTTTCAGTTTTTCCTGATTTGAGTTCATCCCCTGACTCACGTGAAGAACAGACCAGTCTTCACTTGTGCAACCAGTTTATTTTTTCTTTTATAAATTTTCTCTTTCCCACACCCACTCCCCAGATAAGTAAATAGGAATTTGCACTCTGCCTCCAGACAGGGGAGGGATTACCAACAGATTGAAAGCACAATAGACGGTGTTTTACATTGTGAAGATTACAAAACAGACATTAAACTAAGGCTATGCTTCTGTCCAATCGCTGCTGTTACAGAAAAATTCGGATACAAACATAAACCGAAATACTACCAGAGACCTTCGGCATCTAACATTAGGATTCAGAAGACAGATTCCATCAAGACAACTTCTGGTGCCGGCTGGTTTTAAATTATGCTCGAACACTAAGAAAACACACTGCCTTGTGTCTCGTGGCTGCTTCCCTGGGAAAAATAATATTGAAGTTCACTAGCCCTGGGCCTTTGGTTTTTACGCTCTCCTAACAGACTTTGAAGTCCTCGGTCTCTACTGGGAACGTATAAAGTCAGCAAAGATGGCATGGGGCCAGCGGACATCTCCAGTATTATCCAGAATAAAACTAAAGCTCTTCAGTGAGATGGTGACAAAAGCGCTTACATAAGTCCTTCACATTTCCCACATATTTTATTCATTACAAAGGAAATCTGTAGACTTTCCCCTGCTAACACAACTCTGCCGAAAGGAGAAAACACTCGGGACGCGGGATTATTGAACCCCATTTGGGGCACTGTGTGGGTTTGATCACAACTGAAATCTAGTGGCTAGAAGCAGCAGGTTTTTGGTGAGGGGAAAGATGAAACAAGTCCTGGAAATATTTCCCCCTATCAACCCCCTGCAAAAAAAAAGCAATGAATCATAGCTATTTATTATTAGAGAAGGTAGCTTTAAAAAAATCCATTAATAAAGATTTCTATTTTCTTAAAAGCTGTCATTGGTATCTGTCAAAGATCGGTGCTTTTAATATGCTATGAAGATCAAGGCACAGAGACATATTTTTTGTTGTTTTATTGTTATTGTTCATTTGCTCTGAGGAAAAAAAAAAATCATAGTCTGGCATCCGAAAAATCTGTTTGATAAATGAGGAGGAGGCGTCAGTGTCTCCAACTCTATGGACAGAAAATGCAGTCAGTCCTAAAGAGGAACCTGGTTGAATTTCAAAAGGTAACACTCGCCCCATTGTGGGGTCATCATGACAGTATCAAAATGAATTAAACACAGGAACAAAGGAAAAACCCCCCAGAGAGGATTCACACCCGCACTGAGACACATACATTTCGAAGCCCAGACCACAAAGCAAACAGAATCCCTCCCTAATGGAAAAATATGAATGTCAACTTGATGAATGATCGCGTGCTTACAACGGGCAGAAAAACGTGTTCAGTTCCACTCTGTGCCCAGTAGGACTACAGAATATTCTCAAAGGCATTAAATCCTGGGTTCAACTTGTCCTTATTAATAAGCCATCATTTGTGAGCTCAGATTTTCTGGCCATATGCCAGGAGATAATGAGACGTTCACAAGAATATTCTGAATAGGAGCATTCCAGCTTTCTGCAATTCCACCAAGGCATGTTGCAAAACAAGTCCCCCCAAGTTGCTGTAGCCACGAACTGAGATGGTTAAGACTCCCTACTGAAGAGACTTTGACAAAACTCCAAGCTCCATGTGTCATCTCTAGTGACGGGCAGACAGAATATGGATATTACCCTAGAAAAGGTACAGGGGAAGGAGAGCCAGAGAGAAGCCTCACAGAGAACTGGGAATGATGGCAGGTGAACTGTGAATTAACAGAAGAGAGAAGGTTCGGGAAATAGGACACGATGTAGCGAAGAGAAGAGATAGCAGGTTCAAGTATCAGAATGAACAGCTCAGGGTTCTGAGTTCTGTGTTGGCTATTAGAAGAACTTTCGTTCTTGTGTAAGTCTTCTGAATGCCCCCGGAGCTGAACCTGCAGGCGTGCTGACTCTTGCCGATGGTCCTTCATGGAACTCTTCAGGCACAGAGCCCAAATGGCAGCTTTGTGCTGGAATCGGATTATCCACAGTCCCTGCGAGAGTGGCCTGGTGGGGGCCTTGGCCAGCCAGGTGTCAGTTACTATCCAGTCCTCAACTTCCTGTTTTTCAAAGTCCCATTTCTTCAAAACCTGACCCAGCCTAAGAGGAGGCCATCTAGAGTCTGGACCTGACCTGAATGACCACTCGTATATCTTACTACGGATATGTTAACGTGCTTGGGTGGAGGGGTTATCCCAGACCCAAGTGGGGGTATTACAGAACGTGTAGTATACGGACTGTTTTACTTTTCCCAAGTCTGAAACATGACGAATTCTCAAACCTCTGGCCCCAAGGGTGCCGGAAAGGGGCCTGCAGACAGGTACTCTGCTGTTCTCTGGGTGAGGCATTTCCCTTTCTTGTGAGGGGTCCTTGTGTGACCCTCATCTAGGGAGAAGTCTGCCCCTCGAATGGGATACGACTGACAGCAGGGAGCTTTGGAATGTATGTGCACTGAAATCTGCTTCTTATTCTCGTGGATTTTACCATAAGCTATGAGGATGGACCTAAGAAAATGCCCACGGTGAAAGGAATACCATTCCATTTTAAGAAAATCCAGGACTTTGAGTCAATGAACATATTTACCTTTGGACTTTCCTTCTTAAGTGCTGGGACAGTTTTTTCAAATGTATATCCTAGTCTCAAGTGTCTAGCACAAAAATGATAAACGTTTGCTGACTGAACGTTTGGGCAGGGTTCAGGGGTTAATGTGAAGATCTTTGTTCAGACAGACGAGTATTTTTTTTATTTTTAAGGGACCATTTTCGTGCAGAAGAAGAGCTGCCAGGCTATTTTTAACTGACTTATTCAGGCAGGCAGTTGTAGATGGTGGAGAATTTATGTGTCCAGCCAGATAAGACATTTTAAGACCTATGAGTCTTCCCCAAACATAATGTTATAAAATGTCCTTTTGCTAAAAATACTGGAATCAAGTAATTATCTACTTTTGAATTTTAATGAATAGGCCATCTGTTCACTCAAATTGAAAAAATGAAATTTTTCTACAAATTAACTACTTGATGAGATATCCCTTGTGACTAAGTCGGCTTCACTGTTTTTTGTTATATTCAACCTAAAGGGGACATACAGCATTTTATATCAAGTTGCATAAACTAGAGTACGGAACCATGTTTTTCCATAATCACAGTATCTGTTGGACAGGCCAGATTTATTATTATCAAAGCCTAATTTTTACTACCATAATTTCTATGAACACTATTAGGATCAATCTCTAGGAAGAAAAATGTGTCCATTTTCATCTGTGATGATGATGACAAAGCTGTAATTCTAAACATTAACGCTTTATGGATTATCACTACAACGATGAACAATTGTTTTCCATCTCTTTACATTCTTTTCCAAGAACATTTTGTTTCCTTTGTGCTGTGCTCTCCAATATGGGAGCCATTTGCCACATGCGACTATTTAAAAAGTTACTCCAAAGTAAGTAAAATTTAAAATTCAGGTCTTCAGTTGTCATAGACACACATCAAACGCTACACGTGCCCGCCATATTGGACAGTGAATATTCCTCCCATCTTTCAGAGAGTTCTACGAGACAGAACAGCAACATCCTTTTCATTCTATTAAAAACAAGACAACAGGTCCAAAACAAAGTTACTTATTCTAATCTCCAGGTCTCCAAAACAAGACTAAACTGAATTGCAACTTCAGCTCTCCCAGGAATGGACTTGTGCTCCAATAAACTCTTAAAATGTTTAATATACCCCAGTTAATCTTTAACACCTCTAACAGTCATCCCTCTGAAGAATTATTTCTTTCAGCAAGGAAGACCTTGCCACTTGGGCTCTCAGCAATGTTATTTTAAAACCATCCCCAAGATCCCTTGGGCACCACACATACACGTGTAATGCTTTCAAAGACCACCCCTTTCTACAATTCAGTTGATTTATCTACTATCTCTTACAGTTTTTCAAGTCTTTGGGGGTGGGGAGACAAATCATGTAGGGTTTAGTGAAACAAAAAAAAATCGGTGGCACATTATAAATCACACATGATGGCGACATGTCTTTGGCAGAAAATGCATTTCATTCATACCAGCCGCTAAAGCTTTCAGCCTAATTAAAAATGAAAATACTATTAAAACCCAAAATTATATCTAAGTTATTGAATTAGTATGCCTGATAGTACAGTTACGGAAAGTATTCAGGATGCTGCCTTTTAGAAATGAACTTGCATGGTTGCCCCTTATTATCTAAATAAAGGCAGGTTCTCTACATTTAAACTTACTCAATACCAGCTCTAGATTTGTATGCCCCTGTCATGTGAGATTTCACCCATAAGACGAACAGGTTAGGGTGGTAAGAGAAAATAGGATTTTTTTCCCTTCTAAGTCTGACCTTTAACTTTGGATCCTATTTACCTGCCCACTCCCTTGCCTCCAACGCATGTAAACACTCCATAGCAGCCTGCCCCAAAACAGGATTTAATTCTTTGTCCGTGGCTCTTCTTTCCAGAAAACTCCATGCTAAGACCCTCACTATTTCCCACAGCTCACCCATTTCAACATAATCTCTCCTACAAGCTATTTGTAGTTCCCCCAATTAGTAACTGGTAGGAGGACTAAAAGCCCCCTATTTCCACCACCATTTATTTCTTCCCATACTCTATCTCTCCTTCTCTTCATGCTTCTCTTCATGCTTCTTTATATAAAAAAGTGCCACCTTCCCCCACCAAAGGCACTTAGTCTTGTCTTTAAAAAAAAGTGTTTCTAGCAGTTAATGAGCACACAAGGTCTATTTTCAGATCAAACTGGAGTCCATTCTTTGCAAGGGGTGGTTATATTTTTACTACCTTACAGATGATGGATTGCTTTATTGAGGATTTGACTAGACTTTAAAATGGACAACAGTTGTTCCATGTTTGTCTCTAGCCACAGTGCATATCAAGTTTTCAGTGATGATGCATTTAACCCAGGTCGAACAAACCAGGAAATCCGAGGGTGGGGTGGGATTCTCTGCAGGTGAATTTCCATCTGTTGTGAGGCTGGGCTTGAGGACCACTGTAACACATACAGTGTCTGATAGAACAAAGGAGTCCCATAAGCAGACAACAAATTGTGGAATCTGTGGAAACAGAAGGGAGGGCTTCTATGCTGAAGAGGAAAACAAGTTCCATGGAAACTGTCTTAGAGGACTACAACAAGGTCATGGGCACTAGTAGGGTTGATAGCATCCACTTAGAGAAAAAGTTAACAGGAAAAATTCACAGGCAATAAAAAGTTTGATTCATGTAAATATTAACAAGTATCCTCAACGTACAATGTTCTTTAAAAAAAAATGAAGATATTAAGGCAGGAGTTGGCAAGTTTTTTTCCTGTAAGGGACCAGACTGTAAACATTTATGGCAGATAGTTCTTGTTGCAGCTACTCAACTGTGTGGTTGTAGCATGGGAGCCATCAGAAATGACACATAAATGTATGAGCATGGCTGTATTCTAATAAAACTTTATTTACAAAACAGGGAGGGGGCCACATTTGGTCTTCTGACCATAGTTGATCTATCGCAGCATTAAGGAATATGATAGGATATTCCTTTATCTTTCATTATTTTTTAATAGGACATTTCATTGAAACTATGAGGATTTATTGTATTTTCCAAATATCCGATAAAAATATGGTTTCTGGTTTTTAACCTCTTTAAATCTGGCCAGGTCCCATAACTGCTTTGGCCAGTAAAATATGGTAGAGACGATGCTGGCCCGGCAGCTTCCAGCTTCTGCTTACTGTCTCTGGGAATGCTCACCCTGGGAACCGAACTACCATGTGGGGAGATACGCAAGCTATGGTTGATGTTTAGATATTCCATTTGAACTCCAGCCAACAGCTGGCACCAGTCACCTACCGTGTGATTGGGTCATCTTGAATGTCGAGCCCTGCCAAGTAACCAGATAACTCTATCCCCAGCTGTCATCTAACTACACTCATATAACAGATCCTACACAAAAAACACCTACTGAACGCAGACAACACACAGAACCGTGAGAAATAAGTTGTTTTAAACCACCAAGAGGTTGGCATGCTACAATGTAAGTAGAACAACTTTTAAAAACTGACCGATGCCACTTTTTCTGCTAATATAAAAGCTTTGAACCGGATAGAAATTAATTAATAAATAGACAAAGGCAGGTGCTTTTTTATTGCCCCCAATTAGAGGAATGTATTTCTTCTAAAATTCATGGATAAAACACACTTATTTTAAGCCACAACCCAAGGGCACCTAGAAGTACAATGGCTTTAATATTCAGTAAAAATCTACTTAAAACGTATCCCAAGATTAATGTGAATAAAGAAGAACTTTTTATGATCATAGAGAAATTTAGTCATATTTGTATTGTGCAGGGAAAGAAGTCCTGAAAAATTGTTTCTATTGTAACTGTATCTTCATCCATTGCAAATGAGCAAGAGGGATGGTTTGGAGTCAGGAAATACTGTAATTCTGAAACTAACGGAATTACAATCAAATTAGCCACTTGATTGAATTAGGTTCATCCAAAGTAGAACTCATTTTCCTTGAAATAATTAGAACCAAGTTTTCTTAGAAACTTAGTGCTAACAATATATGTTTCAGAATTAAAAAATACAGCACTTAAACAAGGGTTGTTTCTAAAAACTGAAACTTTCCGCACAAAGCTTGATTTGGAGTGGATTCTCAAAATTTGAATGGTTGATGAACTCATTGGTCCACAAATAATCAAAATATTGAACGAGTGAATTTCAGTGAGTAAATTAACATCTTTTCTGGCAAAAATAATGAGAAAAGTCCAACCCCCAAGTTTTAAGTTAAATAACAATGCATAACTTCCACTGGGAAGATTATTAAAGTCAGAAAACTAATGTTCTTCTGGCAATTCAGTAAAGAGACAGATGCTTAAATCAGAAAGAAATAGCGTAAAGGCAAATTGACAAGTGAAGAAGTCTTAGATCAGCCAACTATGAGAGTGACTCATTTTAGGCTTAATTTCTCCTTCATAAATTCACGATGGATTGGGGTAGGGGCTGGGCGGGAAGAAAGTACTGACTGGATACAACCCAGAAGTGGTCTGACCACAAAGGAGAGACTAACTCTTTGGTCTTCTGTGCTTAGTTGCTACTTTTCCTCAAACTGCCCTCTGTGACCACCATCCAGTGTCAGAACAGAACATAGGAAGGAAACCTTCTCTGGGGAGCACACACAGAACTCAGAGGTGTGTTGTAGGATAAAGTTATAAGGAAGTATCTTACTCTGGGAAGCAACAGGATTTTTTTTTTTTTTTTGCAGTTGTCTCACATTTCTCTTTTTAAAACCTTAGTGGATTTTAAGATCTCAAATCCACGTATAATATCCATTCTTTTCCTGATTTTATAGCCTGCAAACATATCCTCTTTCCAGTTGCATTCATTTGAGGTAAAGCCAGGAAAATCCTACCCCTGGAATTTCCCCCTGCTTGGCCGTCTCAGTTGGTCTCTTTAGATCATCTGTAGATACCCCTCTGCCTTTACGAGAGAAGCATTTTTAGAAATCATCCTTCAAGCAGAGTAATGCATGGGCATTTTATCGTAGTGGAAGCATAGATCCCCAAACATGAGGATTTGACTTTTTGCCTTATAGCCACATTTTAAGTCAATGCTATTAGGACCTAATTTGCAATAATCACAAACTCTAGCGCTGATTTTGAAATTGGTTACTGTGTATACAAAATCATAATTGAGTTTGGATACATCCCTCCAAATGTGTTGCTTTCTGTATGTTAATATTGAAGTTAGTATTTTGAAACTGGACCCACTCACGTAAACTCTTGAAATCTTCCATTATTTCCCTACCTTCAATATTTCCCAAAGTAGAAGAACGATGATCTTCATTTTGTGGTCTCTCATCATTTAAAAAAACAAAAAACAAACCTAAAAAGTGTTTAAATTAAAATCTCAAAGACCACAGCATCACAGAGCTGTGGAATCACGTTGCATATCTGGAACGAATGTAGCACTGTGTGCTAACTAGACTCAGAAGTCTCAAACATTAATAATACTATAGTGTAGAGAGCAGAGCCATAAAAATATCTTGTCCAATTGCATTTCATCTAATTATTTGTAAGTTTGATACTATGTCAACCTTGTTCTTTCCCTGTGACCTAATTTGGTAATGTTCCTTTAGTATCTTTTCTCTGACTTATTCCATTACTGCTCTGTTCCCTCTATAAACTTTTTATAATAAAAAAACTCCAAGACAATGTCACCTAGTTTACCCTGAGAAATAGGTTTTGTATAGCATTTTACTTAAAAACCAAGCTGCCTTATACTATTTAGAGATACAATGCACCACGAAATATTAAATGGAGCATCATACTTGGTGTAAAAAGAACTTAATTCTTGTCCCAGCTCAGTAAGCTGACCACGCACATTCTTCTACTCTCCCATGGCTTCTGCATTCATCTACAAAGTGATCCCGGATAGTCTCAAGTCCAACTCTAGGATTATGCTGTTCTTAAATGTTTACTGAAAAAGAAAATGAAAAGTCTTGTAGAAGGAAAAGCACCTTTTTAGTATCTTAGTTTTAAAAAAGCGACTTCAAGAATTTTCTCTCCAAGTTTAGTACAAGCATTCTCTAAGAACATGTGCAGTGAGAGCTGGCATTTTGTTCATCTGAGAGACTGGCTTCCCAAAATTCAACGACTTCTGCCCCTTCACACATCACTTGCACAGAGAAACACAGGCAGTTCTTAGAGCTCATTGGTCCAACATGGCTCCTGGGTTCTTCACATTCCATCTTGGACACCTCAGAGAACATCCTGCCCTCAAGGGTCTAGAAGGAGCTGGGGGCTGATATATATAGATATATCTATACACACACACACACACATATATATACACACATATCTAGATATAGATATAGATATAGATATGTCTATCTATATCTATATCTATATATATTTTTTTTTGGTCAGGCTCGAATTGTAAACTGCTCTTTGCTGAGGAGGTCTTAACTGTCTAGAACATGTTGAAGCTACTTCTCTACCTCCTGAGTGTGTTTGTGGAGACGCACTGATATCTTTAACTTTTAAACAGAACATGGAGCTGAGGTCTGCAGGTGGGGCAGACGCTCTCCAGTTTGGAGAAGAGAATTGTGGTAACGTAGCACCACCATCAACACAAGGTGGGAGACCAGAGGCAGGGAGAGAGGAATGCTGTGTTACTCCAACACGGTAACCTCGAGGATGGTAACAGGTCATGGGCGGTCCTTACAAGGAGGTGGGGTAAAAGAGGTCAAAGTACTCTTTTTATAAGAGAGATAGAGTGAGGAGCAGGAGAGGGACAAGAAAACTCCGAGCCTGGAGCCTGACATGGGGCTCGATCCCACAACCCTGAGATTATGACCTGACCAGAAACCAGAAGTCAGAGCCCCTCAGCTGACTGAGCCACCCAGATGCCTTGAGAGATCAAAGTGCTTTAACATCTGTTTATCTCAGTTGCTTGGAACAACACAATAAAATATCCAGATTAGGATTAATTATCTGAATCTGACAAAGAGCCTGCAACATAATGCAATCACAGCTACTACACCATGATTTATAAGCAATGGTGAAGTGCAGGAACCATGGCCCTCATGTCCCACCTCTTAGCGTATCGCCCTACCACACCAGGACAGAGAAGTGGGGCAGCAGGGGGGCTTTGTAAGGGGAGCAAAATCTTCCCTGAAACCACCCATTTGACAACAAATGTTGATTTCCTATCTAATATGTTTTAGGATGCAGATCAGAAATTGCCAATGGGGTTTCTCATTTTTGGAAAAAAACAAAACAATTAATTATTGGTTCCAGGTGGCTTTTCACTCTTTCAATTAATCAGATTCGCCCTTTCCTACAATCCGTATGCTTCCCTGGAGAAAAATTAAGTTGCCTATTTAATCTGAGAAGTTGCTCATTTATACATTTCCAATCTGAAGCTCCAGATCTGTAAGAAATCTGGCAATTGTAATGTTGTAGGCCTTCAAACTTCCACCATGGAAGACAGCCTCAGAAGGACAAAGCCTTGGTTGCCCAGTAAAGCAAACATGAATCCAGTAAGAAAATAACACAAGCTATAAAAATATTACCCAACAACAGTCTCAGCCAGGTAATCAGGTTCATGACAACCAACGACAAGGCAGGTTGACAGTAGGACCCATGATGGGACATGTTGAAGATGATACTTAGCTCTGTGATCTTCCTCCAAACATAACATAACCCCGGTCTAACCATGTGAAAAAAAAAAAAAACAAAACCCAAAATCCCCCTGAGGAATATTTTACAAAATATCTGACCGGTACCACTCAATATTATCTAGTGATCAGACACAAAAACAAGAAACATCTGAGAAACTGTCCCAGCCAAGAGGAGCCTAAGGAGACATGAAGACAAAATAGAAAGTGACATCCTCAGTAGGATCGTGGAATAGGAAAAGAACATTAGGTAAAAACTAACAGAATGTGAGGAAAGCCTGGGCTCTTCTCACTGGTCAAGTACTGATATCGGCTCATTAACTGTAACAAGTGTATCACATTAACAGGAGAGGTTTATAATACGGAAACTCGGTACAGGGTGCATGGGGACTCTATACTCTTTTTTTTTTTTTTTTAATGACACCATTCTTAAAGTTTATTTTTAAAAATAGCAGGACTTGCAACTAGTGCTTTTCAAACATAAATGGACATGCTCATCCCCTAGGGATCTTGGTAAAGGAAGATTGATTACGGTAGGTCTGGGCCAGGGTCTGAGAATCCCTATTTCTGTTAAGTCCCCAGGTAAGCTGAGTGCTGGTCCAAGATCCAGTGTGAGTGGCAAGTTTCTTACTCTAGTGCAGGGTTTCCCAGGCTCTGCCTGATTAAGATTTTTACCTGCCTAATTGCCCAAGACATTACAGAATATTTAACAGTAACTTTGGCCTCTATTCACTAGAGGACAAGAGCATCTCTTTCTTCCAGTAGTAACAACCAAAAGGGTCATCAGACTCTGTCTCCTGTGGGGAAAGGGACAGTCTTCATGGGAGAATCCTCAGTTTAGAGCATTCATTAAAATATGACTTTTGGGAGCTACTTAGAGGGGAAAAACCCTGTTTATTCATTTATTTGCTAAATACTTGAATGTTCCACACATTCTAGGCTTCCAGAAAAGTAGCTATAATTATTTTATCAAATTAAGTTGATAGATATTATCAACTATCACTGTAAAAACAGGATTTAAAATATATGGTTTCTGTTCTCCTAGAATTTACCATTATGTCAAATATACAGGAAGATATATTTGTACTGCTCAGTACCCCTGGAAAGAGATATTATCTCAGTTCAGGAAATTAGGCTTGTAGCACTCCTTGATCAACA
This sequence comes from Lontra canadensis, assembly GCF_010015895.1. Classification (NCBI taxonomy): domain Eukaryota; kingdom Metazoa; phylum Chordata; class Mammalia; order Carnivora; family Mustelidae; genus Lontra; species Lontra canadensis. The sequence continues at coordinate 1,886,168 of NW_022631079.1, forward strand.
CCAAAGGAAAATTAAAGAACAAAGATCAGACCCAGGTGTTCCAAATTCTAAGTCCCCATCACAACCATTAATTCCTTTCACAGGAAAAAATTCTCTCTCCTAGTTAGGCTTTTAGGAGAAAGAGAAAACTTTACCCAGACAGTAGGAAGGACGGAATTCAGGCCTTCAGCGGCATGGCTCACAAAGATGCCAGGAGACAGGACCTAAATAACAAAGCTATCGATTGTCAGGGCGGTGGAAGGAAGAGGGCAATGGTGTCACCTCCTGAGCTCTGACCTTTAGGAACAGGGCTGGGTTCAAATTCTGTCTTGGTAACTCTTGAGTCAGGCAGCCTCTGTCAAGACCATTCACTATTCCAAATGCTCCGTCTTTTCCTCTCCTAATGGGGAGAAGAGAAGGTAGGTTACCTGTCTCTAGCGACGGCCGGCTGGCTTCTGCTGATGACTGTGTGCTGGGTGCAGACAAGGGCGGGTTATTTGATCCCCTCAGTAGAGTCTGATCTCAACTCCAGAGCACAAATGAAACCTGCCTTTGGTTCAGAGTCTCACACCTGGAAGGTCACCGTGGCCTTCTAGCCAACTCTCCAGGCTGCTTTGACAGCCTCAATGCCTCGGTTCCTTTTTAAGAATTCATTCGGAGCCACTGTTCCGGGTGACCCGTAAAGTTGAAGTCAGTGGGCCATGTCTTGCTTGAGCTCCTCGGGGACGCTGGCCACACCCTTCCCCTCTGAGCCAGGAAGGAGGTGGGATCCAGGAGGTGGGATCCAGAAGCTGGGGTGCCAGCTCCCAGGCCCCCAGGCGTGCTAAGTGCAGCCTCAGTGGGCGGGCAATGGAATGCCCAAGGGCAAGGTGGGGATGTGCAGCCAGTTCTAACAGACTTAAACACAGAAGCCCACGCAAGCCAAAACCCCCAAATCCTCCCCATCCTTCGGCTAGTGCCTCCACATACAGTCGTTGTTCAGCAGCCTCAGCTGATAATTACCTTGCACCTGCCATGTGTCAGGGACGTGCGTGAGAAGAGCACGTATGGTAGGCTCTCCCAACCTCCCAAGCAGCCTGCCAAGGAGCTACTGTCTTTGTTTTACAAGAAGCTGACCATTAGGGGGGTTAAATTATACAGCAAAGGTCCCAGTTCGTGGGCAAGCCCATTTAAGCCTTATACTTTAGCCCCTGTTTAGTTGCTTCTGGGAGTTGGTCATTGTGTTTGAAGGTTCTCACTATACCACTACCCAGGATGCTAAGAAGGAAGTTTTAAGAAAATATCAGAGGGAAATAAATGGAATCTGAACGCTCTCAAGAAGAGAGCGAGTGAGCTCAGGCGCCTAAATACAACCATACAGCTCCCCTTACACCGCACGACACCTCGTGTCCTCCCCCTGGGAACAGCACACGGTCTGAAGTCACCTGCTGACTTCTCTGCACTTGCCACCATCCCCACCTGCCAGCATCTGCTACTGTGAGTCCTGGGGGCACAGAGAAATTGGGCAAAGCACAAACACAGTCTCCAATGTACCCTGAACGTTGGCGCGATCCTCTCTGCTCTGAACCAAGCAAGGCAGAAAGGGCGAGGGGGAGAGAGAGACCCAGGGTAACAGATGAAGAGAACATAAATGCACATACCTCTATGGGGTGAGACAAGCAAGAGATGGGCGGATGACATCCAGGGCTCTGCCTGCTTTTTAGAGTCAGTAACAACCCGGGGAAAGACAGAGACTAGTGGGTCTGCCTTTGTGAACCAAGAGTCCACACCTGTAGTCAAGCCTCAGGGAGGTTCCAGAAATGCAAATGAAGGCCAATACTGCTCATAAAGGAAAGACCCTAATATTAGTCAGCTGTAAAAGCGACAGACAAACAACCCAGCCAAAAATGCTGGCAGGTTTCTCATGCCAAAGCTGCCAACCACTGTGTAATTAAGTCAGAGCTGGGCTATATACCGGGTGTTTTTTCTTTTTAAGATTTTAGTTATTTGTTTGACAGAGAGAGAGAGAGCACACAAGCAGGGGGAGCAGCAGGCAGAGGGAGAAGCAGGCTCCCCGCTGAGTACGGAGCCTGATGCGGGACTCGATCCCTTATATACCATGAGTTTTACACCAAACGCCTCCACAACCACGCCAATGAACGCACCTATAGTCTCCGCCTTCTCAACCTAAACTTACACCCCAAGTCATCCAGACACCTGACTGGGCGAAAAAGAGAAGGCGTTTTCAAAAATAGTGTTTAAAATGTTCTTCTTTACACGCCAATGAGAAGGCATCACATTTCATGCCGGAGCATCTCACCATGGACCATGTGCTTTGTCATGGATCCCTCCAGTCTTCTGGCACTCGAGGCAGCAAGTGCTTGACGCGCAAATAATTTAGGGACCACTCACTGGGCACATCCTTCTCAGTGCACTCGCGGAAGCAAGTGGCATTTCCCCAGCTGAAAGGACTTGCTCTCGCACACAAACACGCCTCAGATCACGGAATCTGCCAAGGGTTTCTTCCCCTTCTACCACACATGCAAGGATACAATAAAACCTCAGCATCCAGTGATCCCTAGAAACAACTTCGGGACGGTGAGGAGGGATGAAAACACCACATGTGCTCATCTGCTGTTAATTTTAAACAGCTGATTGTCCTCAAGCCTATGACACCCTATTCTAGGGCAATGTTTTCGTCCAAGTGCTGTAGTTCAGTCTCATGGAAGAGCCACGGGATGAAAACTGCCTTTCTCTCTGAGCAGGTGCTACAGTTTGCTCCTGAATCGATCCCAGGGTGGCTGCTGTATTCATTTAGAAAGCCTGTTTTGGCCAGTGATCCTTTACCTAGAACAATTTCTACTCCCCACCGACTGGCAGCTGATACCTCTGCCAATGCCAGAAAAATACCATTTTCTTACGAAGCGCCATTTGCCCCACTTCCGTGGCTACTCTGTCTTTTGACTTTGTGACTATGATGAACCAGCAGATACACTAGCTGATGGCAGCGGCCTGGACGGGACAGCAGAGAGATTAAAAGGTGGCTTGCAGCCTGTGAGATGGATTTGAAGGCACGATGCCCTAAGGTTAAATCACCCCAAAACAGTCTCCCAAGGCTGTTTATTTCAGCAGCCAGGCACCAGCTGCAAAGCTCGCTGGCCTTGTTGAAAGATGCATGCCTTCTCTGGGAGGCACGGCGGGGCTGTAATGCACTGGGGAAAACATTTTGGGGTTGTGGTTAGAAACTCTGGGTGTGCATTATGAGGCTCTGTGAACTACTAGCAGTGGGACCTGGGAAAGGCCTCTAAATTCCTATTCTGTTTCCTTACCTGTCTAGTACAGAGTTTTGTTTTGTTTGTTTGTTTCTGAGAGAGAGAGAGAATGAAAATGGGGAGGGGCATAGGGAGAGAGAATTTCAAGTAGGTTCCATGCCCAGCACAGAGCCCAGTGAGGGCTAGGGCCCTGCAATCGTGACCTGAGCTGAAATCAAGAGTCGGATGCTTGACTGACCGAGCCACCCAGGAGCCCCAGTAGTAAAGGTTCTGATACCTGCCTCAAGTGTGTGATGATAGAAGAAATGATGGATGAGGCTTCCACAGAAAGACTAAGTATCATTTATCCCAACAGAGTACTACAGAAGATGTCCGTGTTATACCTCTAGGTACTTTGTCTGACTATCCCAAGTTATATAGTGGGTGGTATTTCTACCTTTAAACATGGCTTTATGCATGGATCCCACACAATCGTCACCAGGATTGGGGTCCCCTTTGCATAGACCTAAGGGAATATTCTCATCCACATGGTGGGATCCGTAGGGCTCCGACGGATCCTCATTACCGTTCGTTGACTGGTATTTTACCGTGAGAAAGTCGGTCCTTCATGTTGGCTAAAAGCCAAATCCCCAGCAAGGGAACACTGTGATTTTCATCATTCATTATCCCTTCCTGTGGCTTTAATTCTCAGATTAGCATATTAAACAGTGGCCATGTATTAGTTTCTCCATACGCAATCTGTATTCTTTACAACCAAACCCTTTGATGGAGAAGGATCCCAAGCCTCCAAGAGGGCCCTAAAAATGCTCAAGCTAGTGAATGAGGCAAGCAGGATTCAAACCATGATCCACCCAGCATCAAAGCTCATGCCCTTTGCCTCTGTGTGGAGGAGCCCCACTTCCCCATTTCTTAGCCTTCCTTGTCAGCTTACCCAGGCTACCCAACCACTGTCTCCAACCAGGCAACACACTTCCCTTTCTTATACTTTCCCTAATCACTTGCCTCGTTTCATTTTCTTTGTAGCTCCTTTCCAGAAAATGTTCCTCAAGAACCTACCAGTTGCCAGGTTCTCTTCTCCGATAATGTCCCAAGATGCACTGGGCCATTTTAGAGAATTTGGTAGAGAACATCCACACTGTAAGGAAGAATTATTTATCATTTTCTTCAAGCCTCAGTGTCTGTCTTAAAAAGCTGTATGTCCCATTTTCTGAGGTGATGGTTATTCCATTTTTTTAGACCTAGAAAAGTGTGGTGATGCTATCAGGAGGGTAACTGTATATCCTTCAATAAATGTCATGAAAGATGCTCAATTTCAAGGACAGAGCAGCCACGTAGACGTAGGATGATCGGAGGGAAGATGTGGTGGGACAAGCCCAAGGAAACCAACAACCCATGTGTTTGCTGGACACAACTCCCATCTCCACAGGCAGTCACCATCTTCTACAGAGTGTGTTACAAATACAGATGTAAAATTATAAGCAGACATCCTGAGGTCCTCGAGCCCTGTCCACCGCAGACATTTCAGTGGAAACCATTTTCCAGCGTCTTATACCACTTGGGTGATGTGTTGCACTTCTCAGTATCAGTCAGTGTTCTGTGAAATGCATTAGGAATTCACATGGCACATTTTATTCATCTGTTTAAACATCTGTTGGACTACACTGCTCAACTTGATTTTGTGTTTTAATTTCTGAAGGTTTCTCTCCTAAATCTCTAAGTTGCGAGGTTTATTTTTTTTTTCATTTCTCGGTTTTACAAAGTACGAAAAGGTATAACTTACATCCTTACCTAAATATAAAGCATTAGAAACAATAATATCTGAAATCTTAAAATCACTATGGTCATTTTTTTTTAAGATTTTATTTTTAAGTAATGTCTACATCCAATGCAAGGCTCAAACCCATGACCCTGAGATCAAGAGCCACACGCTCCATTGACTGAGCCCACCAGGTGTCCCAGTTATGGTCATTTTAACTAATTCATTTATTAAAGTGACTTACCTGTGCAAAATGTACACAGGCAAATAAGATTCATTTATTAATATAGTTTTTATTCATTTATTCATACATTTAATATATCCACATATATAATATATCCACATATTTCTATATTTAATATGTTGCAGTCCCATGTTATTTTGGGCAACTAAAAATTATTTATCAGTTGAAAACACTTTTAATAAGTACATTAAAGGCTAATGCGAAGGATCTGAACTCTTCCTCTGCTCTCACAAAAATCAAACCATGGGGTACCCGGGTAACTTAGTCGGTTAAGCATCTGCCTTTGGCTCAGGTCATGATCTTGGGGTCCCGGGATTGAATGCCAGGTGGGGCGCCCTGCTCAGTGGGGAGTCTGCTTCTCCCTCTCCCTCAGCCCCTCTGCCTACCTATGCTCTTTCTCTCTCTCTCAAATAAATCAAATCAAATCAATATAAAAAAAATAAAACTGTAATGGCAGCCCTCTTCTATTGATTATAGCATTCAAGATGTCCCCATTCCTGGAACAAGTATCCAGACTCTAGTCAATTCACAACCCGTAAAAACTGTACTACCTAACTTTGCTGCCAACGTATGAGCAATGCATGCTATAAAAGTGAAAAAGTACATGTGCAAATGGCTATGTTTTTCCATATGTTCATTTGAAAACAGGTGAATGGACTTTTCCTTTGTTTTGGTTCTCCCAAGGGAGAGGGAACCACCTTCAAAAATTACTGTTATTGAAATATACTAAGAAAGAGATTCTCCTCCGTTGGCATTTTAATCCTCCCTTCCTTCTGTGTTTTCTTCAGTCCACATTTGTCAGTTTGGCAGCCATCCATCACAAAACCAGTTGGATTCACTATATTTTCTATATTCCTGATGCTCTGGCATGTGTGGTCCTGCTGATGGGAGAGACTGCCCCTCGGAGGACTAGTCAGTTCTCAGAGATAGCAAAGGAGGAGCCTGAGCCCATGCCTTTCATGCTACACTAACAGATCCAGAGCCCCACACCTCCTACCATCTCCTTTATGGCACAAACACAACACACCAAGCCAGTATTCCCCTACCCAAATGAATCCAGGGCCAGGGGGCAGAGAATTAGCAACAGCCTCTGTGCCCCAAGCCCACTAGAATTGCTCCAGCCCACCGTCCTCTGCCGTTCACCATGCCCCTTCTTGTCTGCCCCTGGCCTGGCCCTTTCCCTTGCTCCTCCGTGCCTCTCAACCCAACCTGGAGCTTCCCCACGTGACCCTGCAGGATTTGGACGCCCCTTCTCTTGGGAGTCTCTTTAGTGGCGTTGAACACTGCCATGGCTCAGTCACCTCCATGAATTAAAATCTGCAGGTGCAATCATTCCTTCTGAAACCTTTACTTCTCTTCCCTGTCCATGGCACCATCTGCATCTCACAATAGCATCTCCCCTTCTTTTCTCCCTCTTTCCCTCTCACTCTCTCTCTAGCTTTACCAAGGTATAATGTACACACCGTAAAATGTACCCAAGTGTCCAACTTACACTTAGGAAATTTACAGAGCTGTGCAGCCTTCACTACACTCCAATTTAAGAACATTTCTGTCCCCACGAAGACCACTCACACTCAATGCCATCAATCCTTGCTCCCAGCCTGAGCTCCAGACAGCTACTGATGTCCTTCCTAGTCCGTGTCTGTCTTTTATGGACACTGCACACACAGGGGGTCATATGATGTGTTGTCTTTTACATCTGGCTTTTTTCTTTTAGCATGATGTTTTTTGAGGTTTGTGTATGTTGTAGTTCATTCCTTTGTATTATCAGATAATATCACATTGTGTGGCTAGATCACAGTGTGTGGCTAGATTACATTGTGTTTGTCCATTCGTCAGTTGCTACTTTTTTAGACCATTTCTAGTTTGGCTATGATGAGTGATGCTCACGTATGTGAACTGTGAACATCTATATACAATACTTTACACAGACATAGTCTTCAATTCTCAGAAGGATACTAGCAGTGGAATCACTGGGTTGTACGTTAAGTGTCAATTTTTCAGAAGTTGCCAAACTGTTTACCAAAGTGACTGTACCATTTCATATTCACACCAGCTGTATACAAGGATTCTGGTTTTTCCCATTGTCCCCAACACTTGGTATCCTTGGTCTTTTTTATTTTATTTTATATAGCCTTTCTAGTGGCATGAAATACCTTTTTCTTGTGGCTTTAGTTTGCATTCTCTAACGACTAATGACTTTAGACATCTCTTATGTGCTCGTTAGTCACTCTTATATGGTCATTTGTGTATCTTCTTTGGCAAAGTATCCGTCTATTCAAGTCTTTTTTCCACCTTTTTAATTGCAACATTGACCTATTATTGAGTTGTAAGTGCTATATATAGATTCCCAATGCAATGTTTCATCAGATGTATGATTCATAGATATTTTACCCTACACTGTGGCTTGTCTTTTCATTTTCTTAACCATGGCTTTTCAGGTAAAAAGTTTGCACTTTCAATGAAGATCAATTTATCAAATTTTCTTTTATGGATCATTCTTGGGTGCCATAAATAAGAACACTCTGTCCAACCGAAAGTCACAAACATTTTCTGATTTCTCAAGAAGTTTCATATGTTTCAGTTTTAAGTATAGGTCTAGACCTGTTTTCAGTGAATTTTCTGCATGCTGCAAGGGTTTAAATTCATCTGTTGGTATGTGGACATGCAATCGTCCCAGCACAATTTGTTGAAGAGACTATTCCTTTCCCATTGAATTGCCTTGGCATCTTTGTCAAAAATCGATGTACATTAAATGAAAGAACGTCTCACTCTCTGAGTAGGAGTCTCAGTCTGTCTACTGATCTATATGTCTGGCTTTACCCCACTATCACACTGTCTGGATTAGAGTAGGTTTCTTATACAGTTTGAAATCAGGAAGTATAGGTTCTTCAACTCTATTTTTTATCAAAATGATTTTGACTATCCTAAGTCCTTTGCATATCCGTACACATATATTTTAGGATCAGTTTGTCAATTATTTAAAAAATAATTAAAAAAAAAAAGGTCTGCTGGGATTTTATTCAAGATTACATTGAATCTGACATCTTGACAGTACTAAATCAACCCACGAATGTCTTTCAATGTATTCAAATCTTCTTTAATTTCTCTCAAAATCCTTTCATTGTGTAAGTCTTGCCCTTCTCTTGTTAAATTTATTTCAAAGTATTTTAATATTTTTTTCCTATTACTGGGAATGAAATTGCTTTCTTCACTCTCTTTTCCAATTGTTCATTGTCAGTATATAGAAATACAGTTGGCTTTGTATATTGATTTTGTATCCTGTGACCTTGTTGAATTTATTTAGTTCTAGTGTGTGTGTGCGCGTGTGTGTGCATGTGTGTGTGTTCATGTGCGTGGGTGTGGGTGCGTGCGTGCGTGTGTTTTAGGATTTTATGCATACAGAAATCACATCATCTACTAACAATGACAGTTTTATTTCTTCTGTTACACTCTGCATGCTTTAATTTCTTTTTTGTATTGTGTGCCTAGAATCCAGTACAATAGGGAAGTGATAAGGGTAACACTGTATCTTGTTCCTAACATCAGAAGGAAAAGTAGGCAACCATCACCTGTATGTAAGACTTTAGCAGTCAGTTCTTCAGGGGTACCCTTTATCAGCTCGAAAAAGTTTCCTTCTGTTCTTACTTTACCAAGATTTTGTTTTCACGATCAGAAGATAGATTTTGTCAATTGTTTTTTATGCATCTATTGAGATGATCTTGTGGCTTTTATCATTTATCCTATTACTGTAGTGCATTATATTAATTGATTTTCTGATGTTAAGAACTTCATGTTCCCGGAACACATCCCATTTTGGTCATGGTGTATACGCCTTTGTATATGTTGCTGCATTAAGTTTGCTAATATTTTATTGAGGATTCTGCTTCTATATCAACGAGGAAGATCGATCTGTGGTTTTCTTTTTCTATGATGTCTTTGTCTGGCATTGTTATCAGGCTAGTTCTGGTCTTATAAACAAATTGGGAAGAGTTTCATCCTCCTTGAAAAGATTTTGTGAAGAATTCATGTAACTTCTTCTTTAAATGTTTGATAGAATTCACCAATGAAGTTATACAGGGCGAGTTTTTCTTTGTGTGAAGACTTAAGTAATAATTCAATTTCTGTACTTGAAATACCTCTGTTTAAGTTTTGAGTCAGTTTTGGTAATTTTGCTTACAAGAATTTGTCCATTTAAGTTCTCTAACTTATTAGTATTTAGCTATTCATAATGTTCATTATAACCTTTTTACTCTTGATAGGGATAAAATGATATCCTCTGCTTCATTCCTTGCTTAGGTGTGGAGATTTCCCCCTTTTTTGTCTTGGACAGTCTAGCCAAAGGCTTGTCAGTTTTATTTCGTTGTTTTTTAAAGAATCAACTTTTCATCTCATTGATTTTTGTCTCATACTTTTAAAAAATATTTTTCTTTTCAGTTTCTGTTTTAATTTTTATTATTTCTTTCCTTCTGATTCCTTTGTGTTTAATTTATTCTTCTTTTACGGTTTCCTACTTATGTGGTATCTTAGTTTACTGATTTGTGGTTTTTCTTCTTCTAGGCATTTTTAATGATACAAATGTTCTTCTAAGCACTGCTTTAGATGCTCCCATAAATTCTGATTCTGTTTTCATTTCATTCAGCTCACAATATTTTCTGATTTTGCCTGTGACTTTTTCTTTGACCCATGGGTTACTTAGAAGTTTGTTGTTTAGGGGTGCCTGGGTAGCTCAGTGGTCATGATCCTGAGATCCTGGGATAGAGCACCCACATTGGAATCTCTGCTTGGCAGGGAACTTGCTCCCCCACCCCCCGCCTGCCTCTCTGCCTACTTGTGATTCCTGTCTGTCAAATAAACAAATAAAAAAAAAATCTTAAAAAAAAAAAAAAGAAATTTGTTGTTTAATTTCCAAATGCTTGGAGATTGTTCTAAATTTCACACACACACACACACACACACACACACACACACACCCAAACCAAAAACCAACCAAACAAACAAACAAAAACCACTTAGAGTGGTTCAATCCTTTTCCACGAGTTGAGGTTTGTTAACTGGAACGCTACATAAATGTGTATTCTACTGTCTTTGGTACCTGTTCTTAGAAGCCAGGTCAAGTGTGCTGAGTGTTGTTCAGGTTTTTGACATCCTTGCTGACTTTCTGTTTAGTCATTCTATTAATCATTTAAAAAGAGGTATTCAAGTTCCCAAATATTACTGCTGAATTGTGTATTTATCCTTTCAATTCTATTTCTGCTTTGTGTATTTTGAAGTTCTGTTTTAGGTGTATATACATTTGTAATTGCTCTATCTTTCTAAAGAACTGGCTTTTTTATCATTATAAAATTTCCCTTTCTTTCCACTAACATCTTTTTTCCCTGAAGCTTTTTTTTTTCCCCTTGATAGTTGTGTAGCCCTTCTGGCTGTCCTATCATTAATGTTTGCATCATGTATCTTTTCCATCCTTTTCCCCACAACCTGTTTTTGTCTTTGGATCTAAACTGCATCTGTTGCTGAAAGCATATTGCTCTGTGATGTTTCTTATCCATTCTGACGATTTCTACCTTTTGAATGGAGTTTTTAATATATTCAATATAAGGTTATCTCTGCTATGACTAGATTGACTTATGCCAGTTTGCTGTTTGTTTTCTATATGTCTTGTGTCTTTCTTTCTCTTTTTCTCTTTATTGCTTTTTTTGGTGTTAATAGACATTTTCCTATGTACAATTTAAAATCCTTCATTATTTTTGTTTAACCATACTCTTTTGAGTCATTTTCTTAGTGGTTCCTCCAGGGATTACAATATACAACTTAAATTGTCATAGTCTACTTCAAATCAATACTAACTTAAATCCAGTAAAATAGAAACTTTATTCCAATATTACTCCATTTTCTCTCCACTCCTTTATGACATTATAGATATGTACTACATATATGTACATTTAATCATTTATATAATCTATATATATAATCACTGTGTTATAAAATATGTATCTTATATATAAACATATGAACATAACATATATAAAATGTCATATATGTTAAACATTTTATATACTTTAAAAATAACTTTATAATTATTATTTTATGCAACTTTGTCTTTTCAATCACTTACATGAAAAGAAGGAAAACATGAAATATATGGTCTTCTATATTTGCCAATATATTTATGTTTTCTGATATCTCTTATTTGCTCATATACATTTTAGTCACTGTCTGCTATCATGTCCATTACCTTAAGGAACTTCTTTTAGTACTTCTTGTAAGCCATGTCTACTAACACATTCTTTGTCTCTGTTTATCTAACCATATCTTTATTTCACCTGCAATTTGGAGGAATATTTTTGTGGGACACAGAATTCTTGTTTGATAGGTTTTTTTTTAAAGATTTTATTTATTTATTTGACAGAGAGAGATCACAAGTAGGCAGAAAGGCAGGCAGAGAGAGAGAGAGAGGAGGAAGCAGGCTCCCCGCTGAGCAGAGAGCCCGATGCGGGGCTTGATCCCAGGACCCTGGGATCACGACCCGAGCCGAAGGCAGAGGCTTAACCCACTGAGCCACCCAGGCGCCCCTTGTTTGATAGTTTTATGTTTTCTTTTTGTTTGCTGGTTTTGCTTTCAGCAATTTTCTTTATGCCTCAATGCTTTCCAGCCCTACTATTTTTTTTTTTTAATAAGACGTATGCTGTTAATCATATCTCTGGTCATCAGTATAGACTGAATTATTTTTCTCTCCCTGCATTCAGGATTATCTCTTTGGCCTTTAGCAGTTTGACTAGATGTGCACAGGTATAATGGTCTTTGTGTTTCTTCTGCTTGGAGTTTGTTGAAATTCTTAGATATGTCAATTATATTTCTTTTATCAAAGTTATGAAGTTTATAATTATTTAGTTCTTCAGATTTCTGCCCCCTTTTCTCTCTTGTTTATTCTATAATGTGTATGTTGGAATGTTTTATGGAGTCCTAATGGTCTTTGAGACTCTGTTCATTTTTTAGTATTCTTTCCCTTTCTGTTCTTCAGAATGAATAATTTTAATTGGTCTATCTTCAAGTTCACTGATTCTTCCTTCTGCCATCTTGAATTTGCTGGTGAGCTTCTATAGTGAATTCTCCTGTTCGGTTATTATATTTTCAGATACAGAATTTCCACTGTTTTTATTTTATTTTATTTATTTATTTGACAGAGAGAGAGAGAGATCAAGATCACAAGTAGGCAGAGAGGCAAGCAGAGAGAGAGGGGAAGAAGCAGGCTCCCCGTTGAGCAGGGAGCCCGATGTGGGGCTCGATCCCAGGACTCTGAGATCATGACCTGAGCCGAAGGCAGAGACTTAACCCACTGAGCCACCCAGGTGCGCTCAGAATTTCCACTGTTTTAAATCATTTCTTTGTCTTTACTGATGTTCTGTATTTGATGAATCATTATTGGCAGAGTTCTTTAAACATATTCCTAATAGCTGATTTAAAGTGTTTTCATGCTAAGTCTAACATGTACAGCCTCCCAGGCAGCTTAAGTTGGCTTTTTTTCTCCTTAGAATGGGTCACACTTTCCTGTTTCATTACATGGCTCATGATTTTTATTTTTATAAAAACCAGACACTAATGGTAATACAGTGTAGCAGCTCTAAATTTTGATTTTTCTCACCGCAGGTTGCTCTTTAAAAATATATATATATATATATAAAATTTATTTATTTATTTATTTGAGAGAGGAATAGAAAGAACAGGAGCGGGGAGTAGGGGACAGAAGCAGAGGGAGAAGCAGACTCCTGCTGATCAGGGAGCCCCACGCAGGGCTCAATCCTAGGACTCTGAGATCGGGGCCTGAGCTGAAAGCAGATGCTTAACCAAATGAGCCACCCAGGCACCCATGGAGGTTGCTCTTTTTGATGTTTTATTGCCGTTTCTCTTAGTTTCGTTAGCAACTTGCCTGGATTAATTCTGTGAATTGTATCTCCCTCGGAAAGTGTTGATGTTTCTGCAAAAATTTTTAGTATCTTATTTTTATTTTTAATTTTAGCTTTCTAGGGATTGCTGCTGTTTCAGGACAGCCTCGTCATCAGCCAGTGACTGATGAGAGCTGCACTCAAACATGTGTGGGTTGGGGAACATAGTTTAAATCTGCCCTAACTTCCATGCTCCCCTGGGCCCTCTTGTGTCTCCTGTTTTGGCGCGTGGGCAGTGGGACCTGCATCCCTCCCAAGCACATGCACAGCCTTGTACCCATGCAGAGACTTGCAGACCTACAGTAATATGTGAGACCTTATCAGGACACACTGAAGCTGTCTCATTCACCAGATCTCCCAATTAAATTTTTGGCAATGTGCTATTCTGTTGCTTTTCCCAACAAGGACAACAACAGGCTAGCTGCAATGTTGACCTTCCCCTTTGTTCGCTACCCGGATTGCTACTGTTTTTGACAATGCCCAGAGATGCGTGGTTTCTCTATTCTCTGCACCAAATCAAATCAGTCCTCTCTAGTAACTAAGCACTGGTTTTCACAGGCACTGGGCCCTGGTAGAATTCCCACAATGAACTACCTGGTGGTGATGAGAACAGCCCCAGGCAAAAAGGCCACACACTTCACCGGCTCTTACCCTTAATAATCACTTCTCGAAAGATCATTATGTCCTTGGCCAATTTTCAGACTCCTAAAATCGCTGTTTTGTCCATTTTTGGAGGGTATTTTTCTCCCATTTGTTTTTATGGAAAGAATTTGCCAGTCTCCTCACACTACTATTCTAGAAGCCCCCACATCTTTTTTCATAGCTTCATCAGGACTTGGTAAAGCCATCAGTGGTATGAAAATTCGACTTTCCACACAGAAAAACAAGAAACCACACGAGAAATAAGAGTTCAAGAGCCAAAGTCCCTTAAAATGGTGTGCTTTTGAGGATTTTTGAGGTTGGCAAGGTCACAGCATATTGCTTGCTTACCTCAGTTAATGAGAACTTGGCATAAGTTTTCCTACAAAAGTAAGAAACAAAAGCCATGATTTGAACAATTGCACAAGAAAAATGTGTGGAGAACAGAATGCTATTCAGGATATGACAGGAATCCCTGCACCCAGAAAGCAGCTCTAACTCAAAATCGGTTTTAGAATTCATCTGCTCAAGCAGGTTGTTCATGACCCTAGGCCCTTGGTATTGTCCTGTCCCTGCTTTTTCTGTGCTCTCTCCATTGGCCGATGGGACTTGACTCATATCTGTTCCACTTCCTGGGTCACACTGACTCACAACTTGCCATGGCTCATGGCCTCTACTATTTTCTTTTTGATGTCCTCTCTCATTCTTCCCACCAGGTGTTGTGACACTATTCATGTCCCACTTGAAAGCTCCACAAAAAAAGGGGATCTGATTGCAAGTTTTATAGGAGTGTTCCCTAATATCTACCATGCATACTAATGAGCTGAGAATTCTGGTAAAATGAAGATTTTGATTCAGAAAGTCTGGGGTGGGGCTAGAGATTCTTCTCATTGGGGCCTGTGCTGTTAATCTGCTGGCCCCACTTTCACGAACAATGCTATAGTTAGCGCCTATAAAAGATTCAGCTCCTGGGCGGAGCACCTAGAACAGGTGTGTTGAAGACCACAGACCAGGTGTGAATCACATCACTCAGCTGTGGTTTGGGCCACAGGAGTATGTGGAGCAAAAAGCATGGTGCTTTGCTCTATCTGTAAAGAAAGTTGGCTCTAGAGGTGGTGGAAATTCTACACAATGTGTCCAGTACAAATTATTCTTGGTGTGCCAGAGCTAAGTGGTTCCTTTTTTATCTTTGCTGATCAAGGAGAGTAACTCACCTTAAAACTGAATTAGTCTGCAGAGGACCCCTGACCAGTCTCCATAATACCCAAATTTCTTAAGGAAAACACATATCTTTTTTGTCTTTTCAGAATGGAAATGAATTTAGAGTATTCCATGCCTCCTTTTTCTGTGTAATTAGAGATTAGGTCTGTACAGTTTTAAGCCAATTATACAGAATACTTTCTATACTATCCAGTACCTATTCACAATATGACAGTTTCATCTCTATCCATCTGTTAGCATCTATCACCGTAGTTTATAAGACATTTTCATCTTTTAACTAACTTAATTAACATTGTTGCACGTGGCATACAGAAAGAACTTTTTCTTGTTTATCTCTGAAGGTGCCCCTGGTGCCAGGGCAAGGCTTGGCTACACACCTAGCCTTACCCTAGTGTGCATCTGAGTCTTCTAGGCCTTTTCTACAAAACAAAGAACCTCTCCAGGTCTCTTCCTAAGATCCCACCCCATTACATTTAAAATGCAGATTTAGAGACCCTGGGGAAGCAGAGGTGGGGAGAGCTTAGCAGAGGGGTGAGGCCCAGAGATCTCTTTCCTCCCTGGGTGCTTGTGTGCTTCCCAATTTAAAGAGAATGAGAAACAAGGCAGGGGCATTTCTTCACTCAGTAATCCAACAATAACTTTTTGACTAGAGGGACACAAGGGGAAAAGTGCTCTCACTATGCTGACACAGCCCATGCAGAAACATGGCAGAAAATAAATCAACACTGAACAAAATTCACCAAGATAACTTCAGATGATGGTAACAGCCAAGGAGAAAATAAAAAGTCAAATGTGGGAGAAAACATAAAATGCAGATTTATCTTGAAATTTCATTTAGGGAAAATTGAGAATGACCTATTTAATCACCATGAGCCAACATATGCAGCTGGAGTGTCATTTTATGCTCACATATGGCAGCAAGACAGAAAGTGTTTGCACCAGTGATGAGCATTTCCTCTGAAACCTGAATGGCAGTAACCTATACTCCAGCTACATCCTATGATCTGCAGGCATAAGGCTGGCATGTTTTCTTTGGAATCTAGCAAGTACTTGGAGGCGTGCTGGGCTTGGCAGAAGCTAAAGCTAGCCAAGGCCTGGTTCTGATCATTGACAGCTGCCTCCCAGACTGCTGCCATCCCACCAGCCTGTAATGAACCCCAACCCAGGCCTGCCTGCTCTGGCTTCCGAAAGGGGCGGAGGCAGCAACTGCTTATTAAATCAGCCTTCTAGTTAGTGAGTGAGGACACTGTTACTGCAGCACTCCACAATTAAAACAATGACAGAAAACCTCTCCCTCCATGACCCCTCAGTTGATTATAAAACAAGATGAATCTCCTTTGGCTACATGCAAAGATGTGAAATAGCAGAATGGTGCTTTTTCAATGGATAATGGTGGTTACGTGGAAGAAAAACATGGATCCCAGAGTCGTGCAGGAGTTTTCCCTCACAACTGGAACAATGTAGGCTCAGTCTCTGGGGCTAACAAAGGAGCAGGAGTAATAGGTTGGACTTCAGAATTTCTCTGAAGAGATTAGGATAAAGTTCCAAGTAAAATAACACACCAACTTTTACAATAGAGTATCAACTTTAGAATATCAACTTTGATAAAGTTCTAAAAATTAAAAGTATAAGGAAACCACATTAGCAATATAATCTTTCCTAAATCTCAACAAAAGTATAGCCAACAAAAATGCCTGGACAAGTGTTTGGTGAATTAAAGGAAGGAAGGAAGGAAGGAAGGACGGATGGACATTCTGTTCAAAATTTAAAAATATAACTAAAGGGGCGCCTGGGTGGCTCAGTCGGTTAAGCGTCTGTCTTCAGCTCAGATCATGATCTCAGGGCCTTGGGATCAAGCCCTGCATCAGGCTCCCTGCTCAGGTAGGAGTCTGCATCTGCATCTCCCTCTGCCTGCTGCTCCCCCTGCTTGTGCTCTCTCCCTCTCTTTCTCTGCCAAATAAATAGACAAAAATTTTTTTTAAAAACATTTACTAGAATGTAAAAGAATAAACCAGGAAAATCATTTTAAAAATTCATATCCACATTCCTTGCAGTAATTTGGGTTTGAATTGTCATAGAACAACACAGCAGGGGAAAAATCTCTCTGTGGTATTTGGAGAGGGAATTATTTCTTTGTTAGACACATTCATTTGCCACTGTGACTCATCTAATATAGAAAAGGAAATAAAGAAATATATTGGCCTGTTAAAGCACCCTTAAAATCTGAACACATTAAAACAGATCTATGTAGGGAAAAATGTGGGCCCTTCATTCCTTATTATTGGCCATAGGATCTTATTAGGACAGTTACTCTTTTTTTTTTTTTTTAGATTTATTTATTTATTTGACAGAGAGAGAGATCACAAGTAGGCAGAGAGGCAGGCAGAGAGAAAGGATGAAGCAGGCTCCCCTCTGAGCAGAAAGCCCAATATGGGGCTTGATCTCAGGACCCTGAGACCATGACCTGAGCCAAAGGCAGAGGCCTAACCCATTGAGCCACCCAGGTGCCCCAGGACAGTTACTCTTAAAGCCTTCTTCAAAATGACAAGGAGTGTCCACATAGCATGGGCTATAAACATAGCCTAATGGATCTGAGGAATGCCACCCTCCAAAGTGTCTTCACAGACGATAGTCATTTTTAGGCATTGGTTGAAATCCCTGTAACATAGGTAACTATCAAAATTAAATATCATAGTTGCCTACATTTTTTAAAAGCTAAGAAATTCTTGAAAGAAATATATATATATATATATATATGCATATATATGTATTTAAATATTTTATTTATTTATTTGACAAACAGAGATCACAAGTAGGCAGAGAGGCAGGCAGAGAGAGAAGAGGAAGCAGGCTCCCTGCTAAGCAGAGAGCCCGATGTGGAGCTTGATCCCAGAACCATGAGATCATGACTTGAGCTGAAGGCAGAGGCTTTAACCCACTGAGCTACCCAGGTGCCCCAGAAAGAAATTTTCTTAATTTTTTCTTGGGAAAACATTAGACGGGTATGGTGTTAGAAAGACCTGTAATTCATAAACAAGATAAAGATGATAAAATCTGTATAGGAAAATAAAGCATGAACATACACATGCTCATGCTCATAAATAAAATGAATGACACTCCACAATGTTCAAAAGAGAACCGAAATCAACTTTGGTTTGGATCTACTTATGAGACCTCAGGTGAATAATTTGCTTCTCTGTGCTTCCAACTTTTCAATGCCAAAATACTGTGCAGGCTCTTTTTTCATCCAAGGTCCTTTCCAGCAACAGAATGCCATAGTCTCAAATATCTGCAGTTTGATATTTCAAATCAGGTACCGTGATGATACCAAAAGCAGAAGAGTCTTTGTAATATTTTTGGAAAGCACAGCCTCGAGACAAATGTAGCATGGAAATATTGAAGATGACACAGCTCCGAATATAGCAAACATAATACAGTTGGATAATTTAATATGATGACCATAGTTCAATTTATGCCCTATTTTTACCTTGAGTGAACTACTGTTGACTTATTTCTACAATCTGCTTTTGATCAAAACATGGTAAATCAGGAATAATTACAAACTATTACATTCCAATGGCTTTTGTGAACGATGTCCTAAAATATCCCTCTCAACTCTCCAGAGAAATCCTCAGGAGAACTGGAGTAACAGTGCGCTTATTACCCCTTCAGTCATTAGAATACAGATGTGGCCCCATTTACATTATTTATCATTCATTGTTCTTGTTTTCAGGTATACCAGTACACTAGGACGGTTAAAAGGAACATTTTCTCAAATATGAAGAATAAACGCAGTCTGTTCGAATTACTTAAGTAGATGAGAACCACTGGGAATCTTCATGGTGAACAGAAGGTTTTGTGGGAAGAAATCTGGAGATAAAAATCATCAGAATGAACCAGAAATAGGAAAAAGGATGGGATGGATGCCAATTTGTAGAAAAGGGCAGAACAAAGAAGACCAAGGGATACGTAGAGAGCAGATATCTTTTGTTGAACACGATTAGAAAGATGGTCAATTTTTAAAAAAGACTTAAAAGAGGAGGAGAATTTCTACTGTCCATTTGAAACCCTGGAGTTAGTCTTATGATATAGAGATGACATAGTGACAACAGCACAGCTAGCTGTCAAGAAACCGATCAAAGCAGGTCACTTGGGAGAGTCTATTCTTCGTGTGGAAAGAAACCAGATGCCACACCCGCCATCAGATGCCCTGCACTGGAGAGGACTACAACTCTCCTTCACTCAGGGCATGGACAGTTATGCTTTCTTCTGTGGGACCCTTGCTTTATTCACTCTGCCAAGCCAATACCGTCCAGCAGCTATGCATACGGAACCAGGTGCATTGGTGTTTTTAGAGTTCGCTTCTAAAATCCTTTTATATATAAAAAAAAGTTCCAGTAGAAATGGAATATTTGTATACTTTGTAAAGCATTTTCACTTTCCAACCCCTTCCCATGCCTGGATGCTTCCTTCATGATAGGTTCGAGGCTGGGCACTGAGTTTTGATCTGGGAAAGACAATCATGACATGATGCGCCCACTAGGTGGCAGCAGCGGGCACACCTGTGGCCCTCAAGGGCAGGGTCATGGGGGTTTTAAAAACAACCTGAAAAGATGAGGGCAGGGGATTTCAGTGTTAGAGTCTTAGATGCCTAGAAATGATAAGATTCGAGATGAAAAGGGACGGGAAAACAGGCCTAGGAAGGGGAAATCAGCATCGTGCTGTTGGGCTGGTGAGGCTGAGCTAGTGGAGTATGGGAAGGGTACCCCATGTTTGGCCAAATACACTGCTGTCCTTCCCAGAGGTGCTATCTCCAGCCTGGAGTTTGCTCAGGAGGACTTCTCTGGGGTGCTGAGGAGCAGAGCGGATGGGGCCAGAGGCTGGCCCACCCAAGCGTGTAGGCATGGATGTTAGTCCCTCTTCCCTCCCGTCCTGTGCTGTCCATGCTCTCCGTGGTGCTGGATGTCCAGAATTCCCTCTGGCTGTAGCAACCCACAGACTCCCCTCTCTTAAAGGAACCTCACACTGCAGGCTGTTCCTAATGACAGAGACCGGCTGAGCTCTTATCCAAACAAGACCACTTTTACAAGTGAAATTTGTGCTGCTAATGATTCCATCAGAGTCTCAAGTACAACCCAAATTCTCAGGGCAAATGCAGGTATGTGGCTATCCAATTCCCAGCTATCTCCTCCAGGAGAGCACAGCCAGCCCTTGGAGCACTGGGAGGTAGAGGAACTGAAGCTCTTCCACTTAGGAGCGCCTGGCAGAGAGTAAACAAACAACCAGAATCCCCAGAGTGAATCATAAGGGGAGGTGACGTTGTGTTAGCTCCCTGCAAAGGATGTACAGTCCAATCTACAAATTATGGCTTTACAGAGGAGAAAAACTCAGATTCGGAGAGTTGAAGTCCTCGTGGAGCAGTAAATGGCAGAAACGGACCAGAACTCAGTGTTGGATGCCTCCTACCCAAATGTTTTCCCACATCAGCATTCCAAACGAGCAATCGACCCAAACCTACCACCCAACCCCCCTGCCATGTGTGAGGCGGGGATTGAAAGAAGACAGGCATTATACACCATTCACCCAAGAGAAGGCATGACACTGTGACCCTGTGAACAGGGGCACAAAAGCAAATGCTTGCAGGTGACAGGCAGACAACAGAAATGGGGAAAGTGGCTGGCCAGGCAAGAGACACCCAGCTCTCTGGTTATTGTAGATAACAACCAGGTGAGAGCACAGTCTTGGTGTTGCTTATTCAACACAGAGCTAAAAACAAGGGTTTTAGTGTTTTTCAAAAACATGTGAGATCTCTCCATGTTTTTAAGGATAAGAAAAATCGTCAAGTCCGGTAGAAGCCAAATCAAGACATCTGTGAGTCATCCTTGACCTATGGGCTGCTGCGGTGCCCCACTCCTGGATGCCACTCTGGACTTGCTGACTGAACTGCACTGGGGTTATAGCCTGGCCCACCAGATTTTTACAGCCTCCCTGGTGATCTCCGGGGCAAAGCTGAGCTTTACATTGTGCAGTTTTGACCATTGTCAGCATGGGCATCAACTGGAAATTAGAAATGCAGAATCTGGAGTCCCACCAGGGTCTAGTGAATCTGTAAGACTCTCCTGAAATCACGCTCCTCATTTTAAGCAGAACCTCCCCCACCCCTGCCCTGCCACCCCTCTGCCTGAGGTGGTTTGTTTGAGAAATCCTGATCAAGAGAAAGGGTTCAGCCAGTGCTAATAATCCTAATAGTTTCCACTTGGCAAACAACCAAAGCCAAGGCCAGATGTAAAACACTGCCACTCCATTCCCTATCCTGCCCACGGTCCAAACATGGCCCCATCCTGGGAAGGGAGAAGAGCCTTTCGTCTTCTTTTGTTCTGCTGTGCTTTTCTTGGTAACAGTTCTGCTTGTGTAGCTGGGCAGGAAGAAGCAGTAAGTGCACCCCAGAAGTTGGGGTATCTGAGCACTGGTTCTTTTCTTGAGAGAGCAGCGTCTTAATTGGGCTGCCACAGTAAAGAGATCTTGCCCTTAGGGATCCCACGAGAAGATGGCTGACCAAAAAATAATATTATCGGCTCTGTCTCCAAACGAGAACCGATTAATCTTGAATCTAACCTTCGGCTTCCTTTATTCCACATCACTGATTTTACCATATATCTTTTTACCTGTCAGATGTCTCTGGCATAAATGTCACTGCACGGTCCCTTCTATGACATGGTCTCTAAGTTTTAAAAATTTCTCCACGATGCAGTCGGGAGAACGCAGTGCTCCTTTGTCATCTGACAAGAGTCCCAACTTCATTAAAAGCTCTTAGAATGTGCTGGTTTCCCTAAAGGGAAACCTCATCCTCATTTATCTACTCCTCCCAAGGAAAAAAAAATGGATTAGCCCCAATCCCATGCAGGGAGTCAGTCAATAAACGTTAAAATACAATAATAATAATGACCAGAAAGCCTTGTCTTCTTCCTTATCCGTGCAGGTTGCTATGGTTACCACTAAAATCTTGTTTTGTTTCACTGGTCCTTCTATTCTTTTACATAAGATTCCTTGGGTTTACTGCTTCCCTTCTCTCCGTTTTACTACTTCCTTGAGGATCCATCACTGTCACCGATGGAACACACCTGTGCTATATACCTGGGACTCTTTCAATTTTAAATGCAGTACATTTTCTCCCAGGAAACTTTCAAGAGCCCAATCATATGAATGAGCTTAAAGCATAGAAATAGGAGAATACTGTGATAAAAATCACAATATTCTACTTTTCCAATTGGGTCACATTGCAAAAGTATGTGTAAAAAATAGAATTTTATTAACTAAGCTGCTGTGCTTTCCTGCTAGAATAAAAAAAAATACTTCTTCTTTATCAGAAATACTTATATAAGACGTATCTGAATCCTAAAACATGTTCCTTCACCTCAGAACAATCGAAAGCAAGTGCCACCATGTGCAAAGTGTCTCTGGGAGCTCTGTGGTTCCCTATTCTGTGTGCATGGAGATTTTTCCCTTGAATTGTGACTCTAGTGTTAACCAACCTTGGGCTTCTACCCTTTGGTCGCCCAGATAACCCCCTGGTGTTCCCTGGAGTAGTCACTCCCTTAGTAATTGTGTCTGCTGGCTTCAAAAACCCTCCACCCCCCTTCTCTAAGGCTGTAGCTGGGAGACACATCTGGAAGCTGTAACTCCGTGTTCAACTATTTCTTAGATTTTTTTTTTTAAGATTTTATTTGCTTATTTGACAGAGAGAGGGAGAGCACAAGCAAGGGGAGCAGGAGAGGAAACAGACTCCCCACTGAGAAGGGAGCCTGATGTGGGGCTTGATCCCAGGACCCTCAAAAATTTCTTGATGGGTTCAACGTGTGCAGTCAGCCAGCATAGAGTGGTCATACTGACGGTTCTCTCATTCATTCTCTCCTTCAGTCCAGCCAGAGACGTGGCTGCCTGGCTTAGAGCTCAGCTGCACTGACTTCCTTTTGTTACTTAATATTTATGAGACGACGGGGTTTGCAAGCATTAGATACGGCAACTGAAGTTGTTCTCCAACAGGTAACCAATGCCTACTTGTTGATCATCTCATGTTGAGAGGGCTTGGCTGCAGGGCTATGATGCCTAATTACTCTCTCCTTTTTCCATGGGTTAAATTATTCAAAATTGTTGATATTTGACCATTCTGACCTCTGAAAATGATAGTATCACATGATTCAGCCTAAGCATTCTGGAAGAGAAGGGAACATGTTCCCCGAACGATTCTGGCCTATCTGCAGCTCCTGAGCTCTACCATTTTACACAAAGTATAGACTCTCAAGCCTCCATTAAAAAAAAAAAAAAAAAAAAAAAAAAAAAGGAAGAGCTATGAGATTCTTGCTGAGGGGCACTAAATTATTTAAAGGCAGGTGGATAAATCAGGAGGGAATTAATTGTGCCTCCCCCTGTCCTTCCCTCACAGTTTCTGGAAGGCCAGCATGAGGAAAGCATGATGGAGTCAAACCATGACCACGTACTCATGGGTAAGGGGCTTGGAAGACAGAAAGCGATCCTAGCTGCTTTTTTTCAGGGGGAGAAAGGCTAAGGTCAAACGCATAATTCTCGCAGGGCTTTGCTCTGTTTCTAATCCAAGAATCTGTGAGGATTCCTTTGAAAGGGAGATCAAAAAAAATCAAAGGCTAATATTCTCCGAGTCTCTTCCAAATAAGAGATACTGGGTACTATTATATTTGGGGCCGTGTGCACTCAAGCAGCTCTATTTTTCATGACCATCAGGAGGGTACTAAACAGAAATATAATTTGATCAAATATAAGGAGAGGCATCAGTCAGGGACAACCACACACCAGAAATGGCATGGGGGAGGATAAGGAAACAACGGAGTATGAGCTGTGTCAGTCTCGATAACTCATCTTTGATAACGATGTATATAAGACTCAGTCCTGTCATGGTGCACAAATCTTTGCTTTACTGACCCTTACAATTCTCTGGTTGGCTTTCTCTTTCTAGGATATTAATGACGGCAATGGTGGGTTTTACCCATCAATTGCTGGTAACCAATCTTCTCTTGCATCTTCCCCACAGCACAATATTTTCCATCGCCTCTACCACGTTGTGCATCCCTCCTGTGTTTTTTCTTTTTTAATTTCTTCTTTAAATTTAATTTAGTTAACAAATAGTGTATCATTGGTTTCAGGGGCAGAATTTAGTGGTTCATCAGTTGCATGCAACACCCTGTTCTCATTCCATTACGTGCCGTCCTTAATGCCCTCACCCAGTCACCCCAACCCCTCACTCCCCTCCCCTCCAGCAGCCCTCAGTTTGTTTCCTAGAGTGAAGAGTCGCTCACGGTTTGTCTCCCTCTCTGATTTCATCTTATTTTCCTTCTCTTTCCCTATGTTCACCTGTTTTGTTTCTCGAATTACACCTATGACTGAAATCATAGGGTATCTGTCTTTCTCTCACTCACTTATTTTGCTCAGCATAATACCCTCTAAGGACCCTTCCCGTGAAAAGATGGCAGGAAGACTACATTCAGGTGAAAGCTTTTGTGATCAACTCTATGCTCCTGAAAGTACAGCTGTGGTTAACCTTTTCCCAAACATGGAATAAATGCCACCAGGGAACATGTGAGACAATTTTAGGTGGCACATGCAAAACTTTTTTTATTAATTAATTTATTTATTTTTAGTAATTGTGTACTTTTTTGTTAAACTTCTATTGTGACAATTGATATTGGTTTTCTGTTGGCAATAGAAATACATTTAAACGAAATTAGGTTTAAAAGTCAACATGTTAAGAAAAAGTAGCAAGTCAATATTGGCACATCATTTAAGAAGGCGGTGGTAAATGAGAAACAACACACGTAGGGTAATTCTCAACGAGAAAACCAGGGCTGAGTTCACTAGCTCCTTGTAAGTGGCATTAACTTTGAAACTCTGCAAAATAGAACTATCTTTTTAGAAGTTACTGACAGGCCGTCTTTATGAAGTGTTTTCCACTGGAGGCCTGAGTTCTACGAGCAGGATCCTTTCTCAAAGCCATTCTCTGAGTTCTGATGAGTTCTGACCTTCTTCAAAGCCATGGCCAAAGTCCTGGTGAGGATGGGGACCTGGGGGTCATGGCTAGGAGGGCAGCCAACTGATATGACCCTCTGGAGCCCTGAAGGGCTCTCTGTCATCCCGCCTCTTTCTCCCCCGACAGATCCTTGAAAGCCTCATCTGCCTGGCCTTGCACCGAGTCCTTTCTGAGCATTAACTCATGCTTTCTCTTCCCAAATGTAGTAAGGCTATTTATTTCTCCCCATTCTACGTAGAATGCGAGTAGATACTGTGCCTTGGCACACAGAGTCTGAAGCTGGTTGAGGCAAGGTTAAAGCTTAGATCTTGTAACAATGAACCAGGACAGCACTCCAGACCTCTTAGGAAGGAACTATTTGAGAGAAATCTGTTTCTGATCAAGATTCAGAAGTTTCAATGCCATTTGGCAGGTCCTTCAAAATATATTGTTGGTGGGTCCTATATTCCACTCTGAAGTAGGTAACAAAACGCTGCCTCCACCAAAGGAGAAAGGGGAAGACGTCAAGCGATCGTGAGTTTCCATCCTGATTCCAACTGTAACGCAGCTTTAAATGATTTATTTCAAGGGACTTAGCTATAAATTGAATTATTTGATTAGAAAGCCAATTTTTTCCCTAAAATCATTTCATCCTTCAGCCATTAAATGAACCTAAATTCACAACATGGGAAGCTTGCTCACAAGAAGAGAGCTTTTTATTAAATTGTATTAAGGTTTAGCTCACCTTCTGCATAACGCGCTCACTTCCTAATCACATTTTGCAGCAACACATTAGGCAATGACCCCAGTGAATGTTGCGGGCAGAAAGTCTCTGCGTGCACATGTGTGTGAGCACTCAAGTGTACACATTCGCACACACGGGGAGCTCGGGCATGCCAGTTTAGGCCACCAGTAATCTTTTTTTTTAAGAGATTTATTTACTTGAGAGAGAGCATGAGCAGTGGGGGAGGAGGACTGGGAGAAGGGCAGAGCGAGAAGCAGACTCCCCACTAAGCAGGGAGCCCTACGTAGGGCTCCATCCCAGGACCCTGGGAATGTGACCTGAGCTGAAGGCAAACGCTTAACCGACTGAGCCACCCAGGCGTCCCTGAGCCACCAACAATCTAATTTCTCCCAAACCCAAGAGCCTTGCTGAGTGAAATCTTAAAATGGTTGTGGGTCCTGGGCCATGAGGTCCTGAAACGATGGGATTGGGACTACTAACCAAGGACAGCAACTTTTCTTGGGACGCTTTTGGTGTATACTTTGCATTGAGAAGGATTTCCTGTGTGTCCCTGGCTAATACCACACACGTGCCCTCAGTTGGAATCTCCTAGGGCCTGGTTTCAAACGTTTCAAGAGAGGAGGTGGTTAGGTTAATTGGGATCAGTGATGCCATCCTGCTAGCTTTGGAAACCTTATAAAACAATTATAAGTCTTGTCAGTAGAGAGGTCCCTCCCTTCTCAAGGTGTGTGTGTAAAATCATATATGTCAAGCCCTATTTTTTAAATATATATATATACAGACATATATATATATATTTTACAAAGAGAGAGAGAGCATGAGCAGGGGGAGAGGGAGAAGCAGGCTCCCCACCGAGCAGGGAGCCCAATGTGGGACTCAGTCTCAGGACCTCGGTATCATGACCTGAGCCAAAGGCAGACACTTAACTGAGCCACTCAGGTTCCCCTATGCCATGTTCTTAATACTGGCCTTGCCAATACCACATATTCAAGAAATGGATGCCACTACCGAGACCCAGCATACTGACAGGGTCATGGGCTCTCGGGTCAGACTACTTGGACGATTTATCATGTTGGCTCTGGGCAAGTCTGCTAACCTCTCTGTGCTTCATGTATAAATTGAGAATAACTGTAAATGTTATTTCATAAGGTTACTGAGTTAATACAAATGAAGCCTTCCCTTTTCTTTTTTTTTTTTTTTTAAGTAGTCTCCACACAGGGTGTGGAGTGCAACATGGGGCTTGAACTCATGACCCTGAGATCAAGACCTATGCTGAGATCAAGATTCAGACTGAGCCACCCAGGTGCCCCATGGATGAAACCTTTAAAATAAGGTCTACCATTTAGGGACTACTCAAAGAATATTATCTATCTTTATTATAATTCAGAATGTTAGCTAAATCTTTATATTATTTGAATAGACTGCTTTCATATTTAAGTTTTTTTTTTGCCCAAGCAATTATAATTCTAGATACTTAAAAACAAAACAAACAAGCAAAAATTATCTTAAAGAATTATGTAGTGTGAACACAGAACTACAATACTGTGTTTTTTTAATACTTTTTTTTTTTTAATTCTGAAAGGGGGGCACCTGGGTGGTACAGTCAATTGAGCCTTCAACTCTCGGTTTTGGCTCAGGTCATGATCTCAGGGTCATGAGATCAAGGCCCTCCTCTGGCTCTGTGCTCGGTGGGAAGTCAGCTTGAGACTTTCTCTCTCCCTCTGCCCTCTGCTCCCTTATGTCTAAATACAAAAATAATTTTTAAAAAAATCCTGAAAGGATATTGTAAATGTCAGGAATAAATTCATCCAGTTTGATATATTTTATAGTAAATCTCTAAAATGTACACATTATGAGATTAATAAAAATGTTAGACACGACAGTGGCATAAAGCCGATTTTTGTAATGACATACTTTCTGTATTTGACATATTATTACCATGAGCTGTTAAACAGATTAAGAGAAAGTTACACTATTCATTCCAACATTCCCCCCAAAATGACTCCAAATCCAAACTTTATATTCCCATAGCTAGTCACATGTGTCCTCAAAAGCATTGCTTATGGCTCAGCGGACAAAATGTACAGCCTGAAATATTAACTGCTATTTATGCCATGGCATCAAGGAGAGAGAAACACGGGCCACCTGGTCCAAACCACAAATTCGACCACAGTTACTCTTATCTTTCTTCCGAATTCCCTCTTCCCATCCCTCTGACTTATACCCAATGCTCTTCCATCCACTGCTTTGTTCAGTACGGACGACATTCCCACTTCGTGCTGCAGAAGGATACGGGACATGAACTTGAACCCGAGCCAAGAGCCATGAGTGACCAGCATCTCGCCTCAGGCGCCAGACTCTGGGATGGGCACACCCCACACAGCAGAGTGTGGGGCTTCACAAAGCCCAGAAAAAAATGGACCCTTTTTCAAATAAGGGAAATAAGCTCAGAAAGTTCAAATATTTGCTCATGGTCACAGTTACAATGTGTGTGACTCTGCCTTTCTGGACCTGGGTGACTCCGTTGACATCCCTGAGTGGGAGCACGTGGGTCTTCTGGTTACCAACCAAAGAAAAGAAGCCAAAGCCAAAAGCTGACCAGAGTGTCTGTGTGTGTGTGTATGTGTGTGTGTGTGTGTGTATTTTTTTTAAGATTTTATTTATTTATTTGAGAGAGAGAGAGAGAGAGAGCACAAGCAAGAGAAGAGGGAGAGCGAGGGGGAGGAAGCAGGTTCCCCGCTGAGCAAGGAGCCCGATGCAGAACTTGATCCCAGGACCCTGAGATCATGACCTGAGGCAAAGGCAGACACATAACCCGCTGAGCCATCTAGGCAATCCTCAGAGTATCTTTAGTTTGTAGAACAACTGAGTGTATTTTGTTTATCCGTCTTCCGCACATTTTCGATGAGGAACATTCACTGTCTCAATACTGTGAACAACACAGCTTTAGAATAATTAAACATTAAAGACAGAGGCGACAAGGCACTTTCTGGGAGATGGCGTTGCCCAACAAAGGCTTAAGTTACCAGGCTTCCCACCCGTGTTTGTGTTTATATGGGAAATTCAAAGATTTTAAAAAGAAAAGAAAAGAAGAAAGGAAGGAAGGAAGGAAGGAAGGAAGGAAGGAAGGAAGGAAGGAAGGAAGGAAGGAAGGAAACCAATCCAACAAAACAAAACAACGACGACTCCAAACGCTCCCAGAGCCAAAGACATGCATCATTTAGTGTGGAATGGCAAATAGCAGGTTGATCATTTTGGATTAGAAACAAACCTAACACCGGTCGGCCAACCAGCTAGACCTTGTCTCAGTGAATAAACTGTCTACCCAGGATTGCTCTCCGCCCCAGGGCACTGCTTCTTATCTCCTCTCTCTCTCTCTCTCTCTCTCCTGGCCTCCAAATCCCCTTGCTGGAGTCTACACCACACAAAGGCTGCTCTTCAAGTGGACAGGACACATACAGGAATCAGCACAGGGAAGTGTGGGCACACCAGCTGTTCCTGCTGTCTCCCTCGGCCATTTCTCAGAAAAGTGCCCTTCTAGCCATGCCATTTCATTTCCCCAAAACTAAAGGTCCATCCTCCCACTTAGGATCATTTGCAATTGCTGGTTTTTGAACAATGTTGCTTAAAATATTAATAGATAGTTTTATTTTATTTATTTATTTATTTAATTTATTTATTTGACAGACAGAGATCACAAGTAGGCAGAGAGAGAGAGGGGGAAGCAGGCTTCCCGCCAAGCAGAGAGCCCAATGTGGGGCTCGATCCCAGGACCCTGGGATCATGACCTGAGCCGAAGGCAGAGGCTTTAACCCGCTGAGCCACCCAGGCGCCCCAAAATATTAATAGATAGTTTTAAGGCCATGCGTTTTTATCCTTCCCTTTTCCTGGGGCCCTAATATTAATTCCGAAGAATACTCTTTCTTGTCCTCTAATTCTCTCCCTCACTCTGTCTCTCATTCATTTAGTGTGTTACCTTGACTAATAAATGTGTAATAATAAGTTTAACCTGGTAGAATGCTTGTACAGGAGTATTTCACAGTGTGATGAAAGATAAAAAAAAATACTGTCAATTTAATTACATACCACTCATACCTACTAATATCAGATAAAAATGACTTTCTTGTTTGTTAAGTATGGGACAATAAACTAACTCCAAATAAAAATTTCACATTATACCTTGCTTTTATTTTATTTTAAGATTTTATTTATTTACTTGAGATAGAGTGAGAACAAGTGAGAGAGAGAGAGAGAGAGCATGAGAGAGCACAAGCAGGGGGAGCAGCAGAGGGAGAGAGAGAAGCAGGCTCCCCACTGAGCAGGGAGCCCAACGAGGGACTTGATCCCAGGACCCTGGGATCATGACCTGAGCCAAAGGCAGATGCTTAAACGACTGAGCCACCAGGCGCCCCATATTTTATTTTTACTTCAGTAATGCTGTCATTCTGTATCTCCTCCCCATACTCCTCCAGGAAGCAGTGTTTCTCCAGCAACAGGACACTATTTGGTTTTAAATCCATGTCCTTCACTTAGAAGCACAATTATCCCCTGATCAGCTTCTTTGCACTGCCCCACTGCCATAAAATACAGTCATGAAATATTCACAAGCAGCATATAGGAGAAGGGCTTTGTTCTATTAAGGCTCATGATAAGTTAACTTTGCTCCCAACTGGAAGAAAAAGATGACAGAAAAGGGATCAAAGTTTCCAACCTGGAACCCATCAAAGAAACTGCTAAATGTTACCTAAAGTAGAGAGAATCACAGACATAGACAGAAATGATGGGAGAGTCTTAGAGGAAAGTTACTCTCCTCCCTACCCTCCCTCCTCTCATTATTCCCACAACATACAGGCATGCCTACACACACACACTTGGGCACGCGTACACACAAGCACACACATGCACAAACACAGGCATATCCTGAAGGCAGTGGGTAGAGACCTGAATTGAACGTTCATCTTATGTCCTTATTTATTTAAAAATATATAGTTCCATCCTGATCGTTACTATTAAAGGAGTGAGATTTTCTTTAATTCAATTATTCAGCATTCAAAATTAACTTGTAAAATTACTACACCTTACATCTCAGAGCTGGAAATCACTGAGAAAATGTGTGTATGCACCATTTACCAAGAACATTTAAGAGATACACATGCAGCAACGAAAGTAAATATTTGTTAAAAAAAAAAAAGTATAAATCATTTTTAAACCCAAAGTCTAATTTCCTTGTTTCCTTAATGAGGATTATCATACCCGTTTTACTATCCCCCTTGAGGATTAAGTGAAATAGCTCATCAGGACATGTCAGGTACATTTATTTCTTGGCACATTTTGACAAGTATTAGCAGAGTATGAATCTATTGTCATAGAAATATAAAAATGGAAGGGTCTCAGGTTAAAAAAAAAATGAAAAAGCCAGCAGAATGCTTAATTTTTACCAAGAAGCTTAGCAGTGAACACAATGGGTTCTTTTCAAAACAGCTTCCTTCTCTGTCTAGAGAATTCTGGGTCCTTAGGTATGTGAATGGTTTTTCCCTAAAGAGGGTTCAATGAGAGGCAAGCTCCCCACTTGGGCCATCTGCAGTGGGTCAGGGTTCCTGGCTCCTCATCCCCGCCAGGACATAAGAGAGTGTGGCTGGGAGGAAGGATATGGAGAACAAACCTCAGACATCTTGGTGGGCTTACACATCTCCCCTCTGTACCTGGGCAGCATCTCGTCCCCAAGAAGGAGGAAAGGGATGGTCTATAAGCTCTTGAATGGGCGTGGAGAGGAACAGCTGCCAACAGCAAATCGATTTAATTGGTGGAGTTCAATAGCAGCAGGCAGGGGGCCCCAGAGCCGCTGTGCCCCGCTGTGCCTACCCACCAGGGTAGTCAACATCATTAAGACAATTCGAGAGTGCCTAACTGCAGAAGCCCAGCACTGGAGCTGGCGTCACTGCAGGTGGAGGAGGGCAGAGGCATGGAATTCTCATCTGCAGGGCACTCCAAGGGCCTGAAGCAGAGAAAGGAACAAACAGCAGGGCGGATTGCAAAGCATCCCCTTGCTGCCCGGTCTCCGCAGCTGCCCGGTCTCCGCAACTGCCTGGTCTCCGCAACAGCTCGGTTGCCAGATGAATAAACGATCTGGTGTTTCCAGGTCCCCTTGTGCTGCTTCCTTTCTGGTACACTGAACCCCCCCTGGAATGTGCCGCGTCTCCCTGATGCTCAAGCAGATGCTCTATGACTTGAAGCCCAAGCCACATCCATGCTTTGGGTTCGAGAACCCAGCGGGAGCCGCTGCATCGTTCCCTATGCCTTTTATGATGTCCAAACACATGCCTAGAGAAGCAGGATGATCTGTAAGAGAAGGAAACGGCAGTCATAACAGCCAAATATTTAGATCCCAGGAAAATGCTGCCAGAGGCTCCATTTCCCGAAGAGAAGTGCCGGACAGACCTATGTAAGGATCAAATTTCTGATATTGTTTTAATCCGATCCATAAGCCTACGTGGTTTACATATCTCAAGGAGCCTGCCTGTATACGAAAGGGAAGTGAGTTCCTACCGAGGAGATCCTCTCAGAGACGGATTTAGTAGTAGTTATCTCTGCATTTACTTGGCTGCAGGCATTTGCCCAGAGCTGATTTTGAAAATACAGGTGCAAGATGTCGTTCAAATTGACCATGGAGGCAGGGGGAGAGGAACCCCCGCCCCACCCACACCCCACACTCTCCCCCTGCCCACCCCCCAACTCCCAGTTCCCTTGCTTAGCAGCCAGGCTCCAGTAAAGTGCCAGAAATTTGGCACCTCTGTTTAGAATGATGGATGAAACGCACAAAAATAAACATTTTCCAAATGCCCTCTATGTAATAAAGGCCAATTCCTAATATATCATAATTTCCCAAAACTTAGGTAAGACTTATGACTATTTTTTACCCTTTTGGAAAGCCTCATCATCAAAACCAAAGTGATTACTCATAAGCTGTTATGAGAAGTCAGTGAGCACCTTGAGATCTCTCTTCCTTAATCACTTCTCCGGAGGAGACTTGGTGTGTTTTCTGGCACTGGCAACAAGAGATGTCTTGGCCTCTAGGACATACAACTTGTAGGTCAGGTAAAATCCATGCATGGTTTCTTCATCAACAGTAGAGATCTACCAAGCGTGTCTATAAATGTATATATCACGGTATAAGGTACTCTTATTTGCTCAACTACAAAGTTAAAGGAAGATCGTCATACACTGGGACTTGTTACAGGCATGTGACCAATTTCTTCAGCCATAGTGACTAACAACCTGAAATACTCTTGGCGCAGATTTGAGAAAGTACGGACAGACTACATCATATTTGCTTCCGGGACCATTTCTGATGGTACCAGACATCCTGTTTCCTTGATTGCCTCAGCACATGTGCTAACGACTCTAGACAATAAGAATTATTTCTAGAACACTGACAATCAACAAAATGCTAGGAATCAGGGCAAAGGATGTTCAAAGCTTTCAAAAGGGGGACTGTGTGGAGAGGGGATAAAGAAACCAAGAGGCCTCATGAGCAGTAACATTAATTTAAAATGCCACTTGCTTTGAAAATTTTTAAACTAAAAGAGGATCACTTGTAATTGCCATTTTAGAATCATTAAGACTCTGATATATAAAATCATGTAGATTACAGAAACCATGGAATAGAATGAAATCCAAGGGCTCATCTAGATCAACTCACGATCCCATACGTGTACCTCCTTTCCTAAGTCTCCGCCCAGTGTTCTAGTGAGAGGTCTTGGTGGCAGGAGCGGATTCTCTTGGGAAACAGTGCAACAGCCAGTCACACAACGGGATTTATACAAAAGGAGAACTAGTTTCAAAGCCTGGTTCTGTCACTGCCTTATACTTGCTCAAGCTACTGAACTTCTTTGAGCCTTGTCCTTACTTAAGAATGACAACTTGTGGGGCACCTTGGTGGCTTAGTGGGTTAAGCCCCTGCCTTTGGCTCAGGTCATGATCTCAGGGTCCTGGGATTGAGCCCCACATCGGGCTCTCTGCTCGGCGGGGAGTCTGCTTCCTCCTCTCTCTGTCTGCCTCTCTGCCTACTTGTGATCTCTGTCAAAGAAATAAAATCTTTAAAAAAAAAAAAAGAATGACAACTTGTCTATTTCATGTAGATGTTATGAGGGAGGGAGGGGACTGAATGATGTCTAATGCAGTATCTTGCCCAGATTAAATACTCTATAAATGTTAACTGTTGTCTTCCGAGATAGCCCTATAAATGGATGTTTTTGACATCTTTTAGGGACATCTTAGGATGCCATTAGGAAAGCACATTTCAGATTTTTCAGTCCCCCAATGTAGCTCTCCACTTGAAAATTAATTATTTCAGGAAAAAAGCATGAACACATCACAAGCATCTTGCATGCCTTATTTCTCCTTGTCAAGTGTTTAACTTTGCAACTCTTTCCCACAGATTAATTACAAAGTTGAGCCCTGACCTCCATCACTCTGAGGAGGGAAAGTCTGTCCAGACGAGGCTAGAAGTGGCTTCTTTCTGCATGAGTTACTCATCAAGAAATCAGATTTCCATCCAAGCAGAAGCATCAACATGCGGAGCTTCGGAGCCAGGCCTTCTCGCCGCACTGTGTTTTTCTGTATTCTTTTCACAGTCTATCATGCACGGGTCCATCGCCAAGTAGTTATTTCTTCCATGTGCTGTAGAACCTTTGCCTTTTGATCATTAAGATAAACTCACAATATAGTAACCTGGTAACATCATTAAGACGTGAGACAGACAATGACTAGAGCTTCTTCCCCTCAGAGGTAAGTCAGGCCTTGCTGTAATAGAGGCCCTTGAAATCTACCATCAAGGAAGCAATATTCTGAGCATCTCCCCAAAGAGTATTTCCTACCACTAATAAGTCCTTCATTTTAGTTTTTCCTTCAAGAGTTAAGAATCACTTCCATTTCCAGGTCAGTCTTTAGTCACTGGAGCTCTATGATTGGGTCACAGGTGTGCTCAGGTATTGATCCCTCGGTCCTTAATCCACCCGAGGAGGCCTGGGGTGGGGGGCAATATCACCCTTTATCATTATGCCAGTCGATGCAGAAAACATTTTCTGCTTGAGTATTGATGTGCAATGTTGAGAAACAGAGAATCTCTAATCATCGTCTGCCTCACTTCTTACAACGTTATCAGATTCCCATATAGTGGGTTTATCTTACTGATCAAAAGGTAAAGCTACTGACACACAAATGAAATAGGTTTTAGTCTGTTCTTTCTTAGGGAGCTGAGGAAAGTCCAGGATCCTATGTGCCGCCTGACTGTGGGACACAAAGTGTCGTGCCTTCTGTGGTGAGAGGTAATTATAGTATCACTTTTTTCTACTTTTCTACAGATGTGAGGAACATGCAATGTCTATATAATTGATGGGTCTTTACAATGCACCATATAGTTGGAAATTTTATCATGGAAAGAAAGGGTGTCGTCTGTCTCCCAATATCGAGAAAGTGATTGGCTAATTAATGCTTTGTGACTAATAATATAGTAACTGAATAAAGATAGGGAATATTGTGGGTTCATGTGCACACTCATTTAACTGTTTCCTGTTTTCTGGGGTGCCTGGGTGGCTCAGTCATTAGGTGTCTACCTTCAGCTCGGGTCATGATCCCAGGGTCCCAGGATCGAGACCTGCATGGGGCAGGGTGCAGGGGGTCCCTGCTCAAGGGAAGCCTGCTTCTGCCTCTCCCACTCCCCCTGCTTGTGGTCCTCCTCTCACTGTCTCTTTCTGTCAAATAAATAAATAAATAATTTAAAAAAATAGTTTAACGGTTCCCTGTTTTCTCTGACATGCCAGAAAGGATAAATCATGAACATAAATGTTAAGGCATATACCAGTAGTAGCTACACTTACATTGTTCTTATTTTGATTACTAATGTCTCCGTAGCACCCCACGGCTTACAAAGAGCAGACCTCTTAAAATGATGAGAACACAAAACAAAAAAAGGCACAGCGAAACAAAAGTGGTCTATTTGATAAAGAAACAATGGGTTTTTGCATGAGGAAACATCATACCAAGTTCACTTTTGGCACACTGAGGTTAAGTAGGTGTGCAGAAATAATACTATCCTAAAATAAAAGTCAGCCAGTGACTCAAGAAGAATAGAAGTTTATTACCATATAGAAAGAAAACCTTCTTGTGTTCCTATTTTTGTGTCTAAAGCATCATGGAAAGACACTTCCCGATTCCTTTTATAAACTCTTAATTGTGGAGGGAAGGGGACATTTGACAAAGGAGGGTGTCAGCTGACTCAGAAGGGTTCATTGTGTGCTTTGATACTGCCTTCTTTAAATGAAGGATAAGGTGAAAATTAAAGCACCCAGAGAGAGAGAGAACTGTAGAACAAAAAAGGAAGCTTGAAAAAAGAAATCTAGAGATTGCTTAACAACCAAGTGATAAAGGAGAATTTTTCAAGGAGGAGAGAAGGATTCACAAAGGGGCTGGTGAAAAAGAAATTATAAAGATCAATATCCAAAGGTCACCAGAACTCATGACAGGGATTTACTCAATTTCTTTGTCTCTAAGCAGCCAATAACTAAGTCGGCCTTTCTCTAGCATTGCTTTTTCCAAATTGCGGTCACAAGCCACGTGACCTCGGTATGTGGCTAGTGGGAATCAAGATGTTTTCAAAGGGTAAAATACACACCAGTTTGGAATACTTTGCAGAAAATGTAAAATATCTCCCTAATAATTTTTGTGATAACATTAAAACATTAAAATCGACTTCACTTGTTTTTTTGTTTTTTTAAGATTTTTATTTATTTATTTGTCAGAGAGAGAGAAAAAATAGCACAAGAAGGGGGAGCGGCAGACAGAGGGAGAGGGAGAAGCAGGCTCCCCACTGAGCCAGGAGTCTGACACGGGACTCGAACCAGGACCCTAGGATCATGACCTGAGCTGAAGCAGACACTTAACCCTCTGAGCCACCCGGGCATTCCTCAACTTCACCTGTTCTTGTTTCCTTTTTTTTTTTCTTTACTTTTGTTTAATGTGGCTCCTGGGAAATTTAAAATTATATACATGGCTTGCATTATGCAAGGGGATTTGATAGCAGTGCTCTAAGGGCTTTAAAAAGTTATTTAAATCTGTTGACCCACGAACATATTTCCATGTGAGAAAAACTGTAGTAGCCTGTCCCAAATTTGGCAAACGTCTCATTGATCTAACAACCACTTTGGTTTTGGTGACCCTTGAACTTGAGTCATGCTGAAATTTATTACCTTTTTAAAAGATTTATTTATTTTAGAAAGAGAGAGAGAGAGGATGGGGGAGGGCAGATGAAGAGAAGAGAATCTGAAGCAGACTCTGCACTGAATGTGGAGCCCGACATGGGACTCCATCTCACAACCCTGAGATCACGACCTGAGCCAAAACCGAGAGTCGAACGCTCAACCGGCTGTCGAACCATACTGAACCATACTGAAATTTGTGCCCGGCCCCCTCCTCACACATCTGGAGAATGCTGCTGAGAGAGAATGGTGGTCACTAACTGCCTGCTTCCTTTCCGTCATGCACGCCATTGAAGAAGTAGACTAGGAGATGGCCAAGAAACAGGGTAGAACTGGTCTGGGGAAGTGTGAGTGGAGAAAAACTGAGAAGAACCAAGCAGAGGTGAAAAGCTTACACCTCAGAATCTAATTCTAACCTGAAGGGCACTCATTTCCATCTTGTGCTCTCTTCCACATTTTCACCACAGTCATGACCGGTTCACTCAACGTCAAGAGTCTTCACAAGAGGGGCACCTGCGTGGCTCAGTGGGTTAAGTGTCTGCCTTCGGCTCGAGACATGGTCCCAGGGTCCTGGGATCGAGCCCCGCATTGGGCTCCCTGCTTGGTGGGAAGCCTCCTTCTCCCTTCTCCCCTCTCCCCCTGCCTGCTTGTGTTCCCTTGATATATTTCTGGGTGTCAAATAAATAAATAAAATCTTTAAAAAAAAAAAAAAAGAGTCTTCACAAAAGGCTTGAAAAATGTTTGTGCTTTGGTTTCCTTCTCTATATACCTGGGAGTCTGGGTAACAGGAGCTGTGCAATCCCTGCTTCTGTGTCAGCTCTTGGAGGTAACCGTTAGCCCCACGGGGGACTCCCCTCCCACCAGTATCTACCCCGCATACAAAAACATCTGGTAAATAGAAGGTGCTTAAGAAACATTAAGGAAATGAATAAATGAATCAATCCTGATTCTTAGATATAAACAACCAGGACGGTGGCCAACTAATGGAAAGTGAATATACTAATGTAATTGCCAACAAATACTGGACAAGCAAATTTGGAAAACAGAGACAACAAACTAGGAAGACATGCGGCCACAACAGAATCTCTACAGCCACCTATCGCAGCATGGACCCTGACCAGGGAGGACTTGTCTGTCCCTGACATCCAACTTTCCATCTTCTAGCTCTCTACTGTTGCTGACACCCGTGGATTTATTTATTTATTTTTAATATTTTATTTATTTATTTGAGAGAGAGACAGTGAAAGAAAGCATGAGAAAGGAGAAGATCAGAGGGAGAAGCAGACTCCCCATGGAGCCGGGAACCCGATGTGGGACTCCATCCCGGTACTCTGGGACCACGACCTGAGCCAAAGGCAGTTGCTTAACCAACTGAGCCACCCAGGCATCCCAGCACCAGTGGATTTAGACATTGGCTGTTCCTAAAGACACCATTTCCACAGCTACCCTCGGACATTGTGCGGCTGTCCACGGAGCCATCACCAAAAAGAATTCTGCATTAACCTGACTTCCATGTGTCACAAACTCCATTGGTAGAATTTTGCATGTATACATCAGATTGGCGAAATCTAGGTCATGTGGCTCATGCCCTATCCTACTAGGGAAGGCAGTACTGAGAGTCTAATATTTTTTTTCCCCCTCCTATACAAGGAAAAGGACTCTACCTTTCATTAAAATTTATAAGGCAGGAACTTCCCCAAACACATCTGTGGTGTAGATTCCCTAAATGATGAATGCTCTCGATAATCCTTTTGTTGTGAATGCATCTAATTCTTTTTCTTTGATCAGATATATTCCTTACCACTGCATTTCATGCGTAAGGCTTCTTGTACTGTAGTGGATTTCTGAATGATAAAAAAACAAACAAACAAACAAACAAACACTAAGCTATATGAATCAGGGCTCTCCAGATAAATTGAACCAATTGAATTTATTTATTTACTTTGTATTTGCTTATAATTATAGTGTACATATATTTGTAATAATGGATGTTTGTATTTAGGATATTATAATTTATTTACTATTATTTATTTTATTATCATTATTATTTTTTAAAGATTTTATTTATTTATTTGACAGAGATCACAAGTAGGCAGAGAGGCAGGCAGAGAGAGAGAGGAGGAAGCAGGATCCTTGCCAAGCAGAGAGCCCAACATGGGGCTTGATCCCAGGACCCTGGGATCGTGACCTGAGCCAAAGGCAGAGGCTTTAACCCACTGAGCCACCCAGGTGCCCCATTTATTTTATTATTATTATACATGTGTCTATTATAAGAAAATGCAATGGCAAAGGCTAAAAAATCTGAATCCAGAATTGGTCAGCTAGAGACCCAGGGGCACCAACAGTGGAATTGCAGGGTGGGCCCAAAGGCCTGGAAATTGGAAGAGCAGATGCTGTAGTAGTCAGAGGCTCAAGACTGAGGAACAGCTGGTATTT
Source organism: Lontra canadensis (assembly GCF_010015895.1). NCBI lineage: Eukaryota > Metazoa > Chordata > Mammalia > Carnivora > Mustelidae > Lontra > Lontra canadensis. The sequence goes on from NW_022631079.1 coordinate 1,925,673, forward strand.
CCGATGGAGTCTAAGGTCAGGGAAAGACCAAACACTGAGCTCAAGGGAGTCAGGCAGGAGGAATTCCCTCTGACTTGGGGTAGGACCAGTTTCTTTGTTCTAGTCAAGCCCTCAACCGATTAGGTAAGGGTCACCCACATTAGGGAGGACAATTTGCTTTACTCAGTCTGCTGATTTATTGTTCATTCCAGAGATACCTGGTGGTACAGTCAGTTAAGCTTTTGCCTTTGGCTCAGGTCCTGACCTTGGAGTCCTGGGATCAAGTCTCTACATTGGGCTCCCTGCTCAGTGGGGAATCTGCTTCTCTCTCTCCCTCTGCCTTTGTGTTTTCTCTCTCTCTCTCAAATAAATAAAATCTTTAAAAATAAATTAACAAATAAACATTCATTCCACCCCAAACTGCCCTCCTAGACAGAATCATGTTTGAACAAATATTTGAGAACCCCATGGTCCAGCCACGTTGACACACAAATTTCACCACCATATTGGCCCTTCCTGGGACAGTCAACAATCTAGTGAGACCTTAAAACTTCTGCCACGGTCCTCCTTTCACCTGCTGTTGTGACCAGAACCTGCTATTGTGCTCTTCCGTTCCCCTTTTGGGGTCCCCAGGGTGAACACTGTACCCCAAAGAAGCACAAAAGGGATGAGAAGGACAGCAGCTTTGGGATGAAGTGGCTGGAAAAGCTGGAGTAATGACACATTAGAGGGCCAATCGTTTCTATACCAACCACTGCCAATGGGATGACACCGAAGTCACACTCTCCCCTGCAAAAGGCACGTTCTGCCTTCTAGGAGGAAAAGAACATTCAATTTACGGCAAGTCCTGCCAAGGTACAACGGAAGAGGCCATTTAACCCTAAGAGGAAATGCAGTGGCAGATTAGGTAAAGGGATAAAAGGCTTATTATAAAAAGGGGCTTGATCACTGCTGTGAGCTTAATTATATTCCCACTGCCAGAATCCCATCAATATTTAAAAGCAACAAAGAAAACAATTTCCGAAATGCTCCTTATTTTCAAGATGGTCAGAATTTGCCCTCAGAAATGAGGCAAAGAAAATTAAGAAAAACCTAAAGTACAGAAGAAATGGACACAAACAGGGCAGTCAATACACACTGTCCATACCACCCCCAAGTTGAAGGTCTCTAGGCAAGCAGGAGTCTTAACTTATTTAATGCAGCGTCCCAGGAAGGTCAGATTTGGTGTTCTTGTAAAAGGTCAACAATCCCACTTGCACGCACATGATTTTTCAGCCATAGCTAGTAAGGCCAAAGTTACCATCATTGACATTAAAGAGGAGATGCTTAGAAAGCATTTGCAACTGTGCAGACGGTTGGACACAATGGTACCAAAGGTCTTTATCTAGGGCTGGACTTCTAGAATTCTGAATTTATCTGTTTAAATTTTAAAAAAGAAAACAAAACAAAACTACACAGGGCTGAGACTAGGATTATATAAGCAAGGCACTCCCCTCAAGTATGAAGTTAAGGAAGTCCCTAAAAATGGCATAGTCAAGACAAAAAAATACCATGATGCAATACTTTATTTTTGTTTTATTCTATTTTTTGAGTTGTCGCACAAAGAAAACTTTAATTTCAGGTGATGCCATGTTAAAAAACAAAATTGAATCAGCAAACTCTGGCTCCTGGGTTGGTTGTCTGTTTTTACAAATAAAGTTTTATTGGAACCAGATGAGTGACACAGAGTTTAATCTGTCTTTATATAAAAATTGTAATGTTACATATATGTTATTCTCATGGATTTCTGTTGCACTGATTTGTAAATATTGCATTCAAATATGGTTTATCTTGAATACTGAGTTCTTGGGGCTTTCATATGCCTCGCACCCCAGGTGTTTTATTCCATTCTCCTCAATCCCCGCACCTGCTACTCATCCCTTTGAATTAAGCTACTTCTACCATTGTCTCAATCAAAATGCTGCAGTTAGCCTCACTCACTGAAATACTCTAATTTGCTAAGAGAATTACACAGATTATCTATTTCACTCTGACAGCATTTCTCTGTGAATATTAATTTCTCATTTTACAAGAGAGTCCCTGAAACTCCTTTGCCAAGACGACCCAGCAAAGGCAGGCTGCGGGAAGGCAGAGATTTAATTCTCTGCCGTTGATCACAGTGGCCCACACTGCCAATCACTGCTTCAAGATTTGACATGCTGCTTCTGAGGGAAACTGCTTTTCAGAACCCATGGCATCATCGTTTGAGACTCTTGGGGAACGTCTTCCCTTCCAGTTTTCCTTACTTGTTGACTAAGTTTACAAAAAATGATCAAACACAACTTGCATCCCTTTATTTTTTTTTTTTTGGAAGATGCACACCTGGATGAATATTTTTATCATATTCATGAGTACAGCATAGAAGAAAGTATTTACTTGTGGAATGTAACCCAGGATCTTATGCTCTGAAAATGAAAATAAAGATCCTTCCACATATCCATTTACTAGGACCTGATTTCCTGGAATTATCCAAATTTGAGCAATGAAGTGTAACTTGGTAGTTCAGACAGGAGAAACATGGGGGAAGCTTGTAAGCATACTCAGATCTGTATAGTTATAGGGACACTGTCCTCTTCTGGGGCAGAAGATGTTTGTCCTCTATTCTAGCCTCCCTACTCAGAGGGTCATCTTGCTTCTGTTACAATAAAGACATGTCATCACAGATGTACCCAGAAGATATGGTCAGCTCCTTCAGCCATGTCTGAACGCCCCTCTCCCTGATGCACAGTGCCACTGCTGGGATCAGTAAGCCTCAGAGATTTCTTCCAAAGTGGACCAGTTGTTCTACTTGGCCAAGTTCTACTTATCCACCCCCTTTTCTGCTTAGTTGATCAGTTTTTATCTTTTTTTCTTTTTCCTTTCTAGAGAGAGAGAATGCAAATGTGCATGAACAGGGAGAGGCAAAGGGAGAGAGAGAGAACCTTAAGCAGGCTCCATGCCCCATGCAGAGCCCTATGCAGGGCTCGATGTCATGACCCTGAGATCATGACCTGAGCCGAAGTCAAGAGCCAGAAGCTCAACTGAGTGAGCCACCCAGGAGTCCCCAGTTTTATCTTCTCTCAATCATATCTTGATTACAGTCTTTCAGTTACTGCCAACCTCTAGAAAATTCCCCTCTAAGTAACATCTGGGTCCAATGGCTTTTGCCTCAGTCCCATGGGGGTCTAGAGAAGGCAGTGCCACTTCTGATATTTGCACCTTCTTTTATACTAATTTATGAAGAAACATCAAGATGGGATTTAAAAATATTTGCTTTTAACCACCATTTACAATGTAACTTTTTTTTAATCATGTGTGCAAATACAGTGTGGTATAATCATGTTACTCTCAAGATCATTATAGATTAATTTAGGGGCACCTGGGGGGTTCGGTCAGTGAAGCGTCTGCCTTCGGTTCAGGTCATGATCCTGGGTCCTGGGATGATCGGGCCCCACATTGGGCTCCCTGCTCAGCGGGAAGTCTGCTTCTCTGTCCCTCTGCCTCTCCCCCCACTTATATGTGTGTTCTCTCTTCCTCTCTTCAAATAAATAAAATCTTAAAGAAAAAAGATTAAAGAGTAGTTCAGAGTACACTCTGTATGTGTCCAAAAATGGACACATATCTGCTTCCACATCCATTTGGACCATAGTATGGTCCAAAAATGCCACAAAAGTTTGAAGTTAGGAGACAAATGTCTTCTTCCTTTGGTTTTCCTACCATGTCTACATGACAGCAAGGCTGCCCTCAACAGGAATTTATGACAAAAGTCAAAATGTGGTCAGAGCCACCAGCTCTTATTCTGCTTCTTAATTTAATCTTTCCACTCTGTGCATCTTCATACAAACAAGGGAATGAACCTGCACTCCTTTTCTTCATAATGAATTTATTAAGATGCTGCCTTTTTTGGTGGTCACCTTTCCTTTATATTTAGGTAAAAATTCTTCTTGTAAAAATTTTACTCTTCACAGAGCCCAAGGATTGATTTAACTGATGGGTTGGACTCGGAAGGGCAGAGTTAGACTGCGTTTTTCCTTCATTTCTGTGGGATCTTTGCTTGTTTATGATATTTCTCCATTTTGTTCAAACATTTCTCCAGAGTTCATATAGTGGGTTTGTGGAAAGATCACAGCCAATCATACTTTTCACGGGCAAAGGAAAACATCCATCGAAGAAAATGAGAGCACTTATTTTTATCCCAATAGAGTTCAGAGCAATTCAGAACATTCTGCAGTGGCTGTTGAAAACATCACCTCATATAAAATAAATTATCCACTATGGCAAGGGGAGGGAAAAAAAAAAAAAAAAGGTCAACGCTCCTGTCAACAAGAGACGGAAATATTTGGAAAAATTAAATGGTTTTGCAAATAGCAGTTGATGAGTTTCTATTATCCCCTATTTCTTTTTAACTAGTAGGAAAAACAGTGGAACAAAGTAAGTCCTGTGAGCTCCGAGGAGTCCTAAATCCCTTCCCTGCTTACAGCACATCACCTAACTCAGAAGATGAGAAAATCCTCCCTGATACCAGATAAAAAATAATAATGTACCCTAGTGATCATATGTGTAAGTCTCAAAAGGCAAAACCAGAGTGTGAATCCTCTCTCCTAAAAGGACAGAAGCAAAAAACACCCTCAACACACACATTGCAGTTGAATAGCAAGGGAAACTTAAAAACAGGGAACCGTAACAAAAGCTTCCATTGAGACTGACACCAGCAAGGTCAGCAAACCTTGCCCACAGCTCCCCTCTGATGAAAACAACATCACTGGCACCCTACATCCACAGTTATTAAATACAGAAATTCTTCTGCTTGGAAAGAACCACTGAAAGACTCATTCATTCTTTAGCAAGTTTCACAGTCATTCAACTTAATCATAATGGAAGCAAAAAGGCAACAATGTGTAGAAGCAGAGAAAAGGGTCCGAATCTGACTTTGGCCTTAGAAGGCGAGGATGAGGAGCCTGGATTCTGGATGAATCCAAATCTATGTTCCCTCACTACATTCAGGATCTTGAACAACTTCTTGACTTCTCATTGCCACAGGGTCTGCCTCTGTCAATGGGGAAAATGACAGAATCCCCCTGCTTATTTCTGAGGACTAAACCCAAACCCAATACCTTGGGGCAGGGTTTCTGCACCGCAACACTACTGATACATGGGACTCGATGATTTTTCAACGTGGGGGACTCGCCTGTGCATTGTAGGGCATTTATCAGTACCACTGGCTTTTACCCAGGGTACCAACAATTTTAAAAAATCTTTAGATATTATCAGATGTCCCCTGGGGGACAAAACCACCCCTGACACATAAACAGTGTCTTAGCACCTGGCAAATATCAACTCATGAGTAAGTGAGTGGTCATCTTCTCTTCAGCTGGTGTCATTGGCCAAACGAGGAAACCCACTCACTTCAAGGAAGTAAACACCACTGTGGGCTTTGGATATGGGAACGCGATACGTGATAAGAAGGAAAGTGTTGATGGACTAAGTGTCACGCGCCGGGTCGATACACACAGGTACACATGAACTCATGCCACCTTTATGGCTGTCTTGGGAAGGCAATACCAAGCTTCCTCCAGAGTTCTTCCCCGTGAAGAGACAGCTCCACTGAGGAGACCTATACCATGGAAGCTGAATCCTGCTGAAAGTTGAAATGCATATAAACATGTGTGTTGTCACCTTGAAACAAGTTTCAAGTTCAACAAAGTTATTTATTTATTTGATAGACAGAGATCAGAAGTAGGCAGAGAGGCAGGCAGAGAGAGAGGAGGAAGCAGGCTCCCCGCTGAGCAGAGAGCCTGATGCGGGGCTCAATCCCAGGACCCTGGGGTCATGACCTGAGCCGAAGGCAGAAGCTTTAGCCCACTGAGCCACCCAGGCACCCACTGAAACAAGTTTTAAAACACTTACAGATATGTGTGTGTCCTGAATGTACATGTCCATGTATTTAGGCTTCCATGGTTTCTAAGAAAGTGAATGAGTCTGTGAAGTGAAGGCCATGGTACGATCCCGAAGTGGGCACAGTCAGGGGTCTCACCCAGGGGCTCCACTGAGAAACTTTAGACACAAAGCCCTGGTGGGTGGTTGCATGGAAATCCCACGGAGTTTTGTACTTAGAATGCATAGAGTCCTTCATGTCCCCATCTAAGCTGTAATACACCTGCCAGATTGGACTGCTGTCAGGTCATTAGTGATGAAGAACCTTCCTTCTAGAATTATCTTTCTGTTGTTGTTGGGGAAATTTTATATATTTTTTAATTGAAGTGTAGCTGGCATACGCTATTTCAGTAGTTCTAAAATTATCTTATTCCCTTGTCATTTCATGTTTTATCACCCAATGCCTCATGTGCATATAGAAAGTAATGTCTGAGTTGATCTAGTATTATTTTCTCTATTTCAAAGAAGCTACGGAGGCTGGGTAGGTTAACTCACTCACTCAGTGAGGACTCCAAGCAAGTAGCACGGGGAAGGCTGATGTAGGTAGAGCTGCCTGCCTGGCCCAGGCTGCCTCCCACTGGCTACCGGGAACCCCGAAGGAAAGGTCTAGATGCTTGCTGAGGGTGTAGGACAAAGATGAAATTTAAGTCAGAGTGATCATTTCATACTGTGAGAACTACACAAGGATGGCCAGCGTTTGAGTCTCAGTTGTCTGTTCCATATCTTTGGGGCCCTCTCTCAAAGCAGGACTGATGGCTTATATTCTTTGGGGAGGAAACTTTAGGATATGAAAATTATTCCTTGAGGGGTAATGCCTTTGCATAAGCTTTCACTTCCATAACAGAAGTGAAAATCTGCAAATATTAGGGCAAATTAGTCAAGAAGAAATAATACCTTTTAAAAAAAAATTCCAAACTGGTTCTTTTTAAGAAATACTGAAAAACAATGCTTATTTCCAAACCATATGAGAGACAATGTAGCCTGGCAAAGTCTTATCTTTGGCTATCAGAACCAGCCTGACTAACACAATTATATTGCATCCCTGGATAGATTTAAGAAGAAAACTATTTTGATACTAATAATATTAGCAATTTGGAGTCAGCTGCCCTGTTTCTAAGGCTCCTCATCAGACCTATCCTCAGTTGCCCAGAATGAACAATTCACTTTCATTATAAATGTATTTTGGGTTTTTTTCCTCCCCTCAGCTACCAAAGCCTAGGCACCCTGGTGAGAAAAAACCTCCTATAAGCAGGACCCCCTCACTAGAATTCTTTATTACATACCAGAACAGGCTGCATTATTTTCAGTGTACTTAATTGTGCATGGGTTCACCAACATCTTTTCCTGGGCAATTTGTTTTTCTAAAATAGGTTACAGGGTTAGAAAATGACCAAAACACTCCAAGGCGTTGTTGTTTGCTAGGAAAATTTAATTGGAAAGGGGCAATTTTTTTCTTTTCTGACACAACATCGTGCATTTCAAAACCACTATTGCCCTTTTACTGGCAAGCTAACATTTCCCTCCAGATTTCTGATTTTCATATTCATAGGACCTCGATATGCCAAACTTTAAAGTGAGGCTTCAGGTTGTATGAACTTTTATCATGGAGAGCAAATTCAAAAAGAAAACAATGATTTGTGGCATCAGTACAGATTTGTGTGGTAGGAAGAGTGTAGGACCTAAATTTAGGGGACCATGTGCTGATCTTGTCCACCATCACCAGGCTGTGTGGCTTGGAGGCATCTGGTGTGCCTCTCTGGACATTGATTTCCCCACCCATGAGCGAGGTGCCCAGATCGGATGATTTCTCATATTCCCCAAAGTAAGATAATCTGTGAGTAAATTTTAAAACAAAAGGGGTGGGCAACGTTTGTATATTATTAATGAGAAGAAACAGTCGCAACTCAAAATACTAACTAATGGTGACTGTCTTAAGTATGGCTTGACATTTGAAGCAGAGAGGCACGTTTTAGTTTTCAATAAAATTAGCTGATACAATCCAAAATAGTCCTGATCTACCTATAAGTCTCAGCATTTCTTCTTAGCCTCTAGTCTCTTCCCTTTCCAAGTCTCTGGAAGACCGCCTCCTCCATTTCCCAGGGTGATCTTAAAATTTAAAAGGTCAGAACCTTTCAAGTTTTCAAGAGATAACGGGTGTTAGTGAGAGCGTGCAGGGAGGGGAACCCTCGTACGCGGTGGGTGGGGATGTAAATTGGAGCAGCCACGGTGGGAAACAGCATGGAGGATCTCAAAAAATTACAAGTAGAAATTCTATATGATCCAGCAAATCCACTTCTGGGCACATATCCAAAGGAAATGAAATCAGTATCTCAAAGAGATTATCTCTCCCTCTTCCCCCATGTTCACTGCAACATTACTCATAATAGCCAAGATATGGATACAACCTAAGTGTCTCTCAACAGAGGTGTAAATTAAAAAAATGATGTAGCACATGTGTGATATGTGCATATAAAACATAAATATGATATAGATAAATATGCAATATGATATATACATATGAATATTGTGTGTGTGTGTGTGTGTGTGTGTGTGTATAATGAATGTTATTCAGCCACAAAAGAATGAAATCTTGACATTTGCAACAACATGGATGAACCTGGAGGGCATTATGTTAAGTAAAGTAAGAGAGACTGAGAAAGAGAAACACTATATGATCTCATTTATATTTGGAATCCAAAAAAGTCAAATTGATAGAACCAGAGAATAGAATGGTGTTTGCCAGGTGTTGGGGGTGTGGGAAATGGGGAGAGATTGGTCAAAGGATGAGTAGGTTCTAGAGATCTAATGTACAGCATGATGACTACAGTTAATACTGTATTATATACTTGAAATTTGCTGAGAGAGTAGATCTTATGAAATTTGCGGAGTCGATCTTAAGTATTCTCATCACACAGAAAATAAGTATGTGAAGTAATGGATGTGTTATTTAACTTGACTGTGATAATCATCTCAAAGTACATGCATATATTAAATTGTCACATTGTACACCCTAAAAGTAAAAAGTTATAAATAAATGAATAAATAAGTCTTGGAACAAAATTTATTTTGGAGTTCAGTAAAAGTAATTTCAAAAGACACTACTCCATTTCTTTGACTCTCATGAGGAAGTTAATTTTGAATGCTTTAAGATAATCCAAAAATTAGAGCGAACAAAAATACCATTATGTCCATCAACCATTGACATCCAAGCTAACATTCTTAGCTTAGATTGTGAAACATTTGATCTGATAGAAAAAAAGCTTCAAACTGCATGCTCAATGCTAAGTAACTGGTCGTTATTGATAACAAAAGATCTCAGTGGTGTCATTTTTAGAAAAATCAATGCATTTCAGGTTAAGTCTGAAACAAAATGAAGAAAGTTAAAACATGATAAGGAGAAGGAAAATGCCTCCCTGTGTGGAAATAAAAACACAGTTTAATATGTGTCAAAGGAAAGACAACCAGAGTGGGTTAGAAAAATACACAAAGTGATTTTGTTTCCTGCTACCTGGCAATTAAGTAACCGGAGAGCTAAACACTGGCCATTCAAATCTTTGCCAAAAACCAATGTAGCAATCCGTTCAGAGAGGAGGCACACTTTTGCTGTCATCTGGTGGGGGGAATAGGGGATGAGTGACTCTTCCTATCGGACTGTTTTTACCAGTCGGGAAGTCACCTCTGGGACGGTGTGATGGAATGAAAGGAAATTTATAGCCAGAGACACAAGATGGGCTCTGCAACTTGCAGGACCCACCACAAAATGAAAATGCACGACCTCTGATTTTGAAAGCATACTATACATTTTAAGCTGACCACAGGAGAGCACTAAAGCCTTCTGGGACTGCACAGACCCCACACCCATGACAGCCCTGCACACACCGGAAATTCCTGCTCAGCCACTTAGGAGCTCTCTGGGACGCCTTGTTCCAGTAAACTGACTGCTCTCGGGTTCTCCATCTATAAAATGGCTAAAACCATAAAAGCACCCTTAGAGGCCTATTGTAAAAATCTTATTAACTCATATGTTCTATTTGCCAGGGAAATTATACACACTCAAAACAATGAGCTATTATCATTAGCTGAAGGGAGGGTGATGGCTAATAGCAATTCTATTATAAATCACAATACTTTTTTTTCCTTTTCTTTTCTTACAGGTCTTAGGAAAGTGATGAATAGGATTGTGGTGTCAAACATAGAATTTGAAAGCTGGAGCCCTATCGCACCATTCTCCCCTCATACTGACTAACCATTTGATATCCCCAACAGAAACACTGGAAAATTTTTCTTTTGTGGTTCGTACTGTAGTTCCTTCAAGTGATTTACCACGAGAAAACAAAGGCAGTGTGGAAACTGTCATGCTTATACTAATAGAAGTCACTGTTTCTCACAAGCAGTAAGCAGCTTTTTCCTCCAACAGTGGATTGTAAACAACATTTTCTTGCTCTCAGTTCACCATGGGATCTGAAGGGCTGAGACATCTGAATGATGAAACAAGGCAACAATGTATCAGAAAAGGAGGTCTAATTTGCATGCAACCTACACCATATAATTTTCAAGAACAGGGGGCCTCCCAGCTCTGCTATAGTAGTAAATTTAACTTGTGCTAACCAGCAGGCATATTCTTTTATGCTCTGATTTAAACCAATGGAAAAAAAATTCTGAAATATTTATTTACTTATTTTAGGAACGAGAGCATGCCAGAGAGAGCGTGCGTAGGTCGAGGGAGGGGCAGAGGAAGAGAGAGAATCTTATGCAGACCCCCCCCCCACTGAGCACGGAACCCCACATGGGGCTGGAACTCAAGACCCTGAGATCATGACCTGAGCTGAAATCAAGAGTCAGATGCTTAGCCGACTGAGCCACCCAGGCGCCCCGACAACAATGAGAAAATTAACTCATGATTGGGTTCACTCCAGAAGGTAAAGATTTCTAAGTATGTTGCAGTTGGTGTAAACTCCGTTGTACACATCCATTTGAAAGGCACTTAGTAGAGTAGGAGGAAGCAATGTGAGGAGATAAGAAAGAAGGAAAGGAAATGGAGAACTCCTAGGGTTTCCTTTTGCTCTCAGCAACTTTTCTCAATGTCAGGTATATTAGCCAGAAAAGAAATGTGGTGGCAGATATGACGATATTTTCTGAGTTTTAACTGTGAAGTAAGTATGTCAAGGTCTGAGCGTCTCAAAACACCATGGGGGTATTTAGATTAATGTCCCATTTTAAGGGTTGGTTGGTTTGGGGCCAACTGCCTGAAAACCGATTTAGATTCAAGAACACAGGGGAACCTGGGTGGCTTAGTCGGTTAAGCATCTGTCTTTGGCTCAGGTCTTGATCTCTGGGTCCCGCACTGGGCTCCCACCTCAGCGGGGAGTCTGCTTCTCCCTTTGTCCCTCCCTACGGCGTGTGCTCACTCTCAAATATGAAATAAAATCTTAAAAAAAAAAAAAAAAGATGCAAGAACATAAGGCCAATGCGAGTCTACCAAGAGGTTCAATATCCTGAAGATGATGGAGGTCTAGGATGAGGAGCCAATTCACATCTGCCCTCTCTTCGTCTGACCCAGGAAGGGTTAAGAACACATTCGATCCACCCCAGGAACAGAATAAGCAGTGAGGAGGACAAAGGCTTCATGTAAACCAGCTGCTAAAACAATTACACGTTTACACACTTCACAGTTGAGAAACAATCCACTCACTCAATATCTCCTCCTTAAAATATGCCATGTCCACCCCTTTGAGCAGATCTCGGGCTCACTTGTCTACTTTTTCCTCACCTTTGTTGTTATGAGGATTGAACGTATTAAATAAGAAAAAATACACCGTCTGGATGTTTTACTGCCCAAGAACCATCTTCAAATACCATGTTGAAATCTGGAGCATTTAGCCTCCTTCCAGAGAAGCATAACTTTTCCTTCCTGATAACATGTAATGTATTGCATTACCCACTCAAAGCCATTCCAGGAGGCCCCCAGGTACTGATTTGAGAAATTCCTGTGTTTTTATTAATAACTTTAATTTGTGCTAATGAAAACACCCATTAGTGCAACTTCATAAAAGGGCTTTCCAACATCAACAACCAGCTTCAGAGACAACCCTTTCCTTATGGCATTCATTTTTTAAAGGAGATAGGCTCTTTGGGTTCATTCGTGTGGTTTATTTTGTTTCTGTTTTTACCAAAGTAAATCACGCAAAGCTTGTGAGAACAGAGCAACGTTCGGTGTTTTAACTCGTTATTCTGTCATCGCTAATGTCCTTTAAAAGCCATTTTATAAGTAATTGGCACCATTTAAAGAGCTATGGGGGATTCCAGAGAAAGAAGATTGAGGATCACTGTCCTCAGTGGAAGTCTAAGTGCGGAGACACCACTGAGGGTGCACGTTCACAGGATCAAAAGCAAGGCCAAGGGAAGTCCAGCCAGATACCGAGAGCAGAGGACAGGGTGAAGCATGGGGGGACGACATTCGCAACGTCCAAGTGCAGGTGAGGGAGAGTGACCAAAGGGGTAGATGAGGTTGTATCAGAAAAACGGTACTGAACAGAAATGGAAGAATACCGAACAATTACCCAACTCAGAGAATGCGGCCCCACAAACACAGTCTACAAGCAAGGAAACTGAGGTCCAGAAAGGTCACAGAGCTGATGGGAGAGGGAGCCAGGAGAGAAGAACAGACAGCATAAAGCAAAACCAACTCCACAGGGAGGCCCAGCATCCCTAGCGCCACTGCAGAGTCCAAGCTCCTCTGCAGGTGATTTCTTTTAGTGCCCCCCAATAAAAAAAATGTCAAGTTTCTTTCTATCTACCAGCAAAATACTTTTGCACCTAGTTTACCATACTGATGTAGGTTTCGAACGCTGGAATGAAAGACCTCATCCTGAATTCTGATTCCTATGTGAGGTGGGCTCTGCAACCATCCCAGCTCCATGTCTGAAGTCTTTCTCATCCCCTTCTATATTCTTTGAAGAAGAACGATTAAACAAAAATGCAGAATTTTTTCAAAGAGAATTCATTTAACGGTTATATTGATGTCCCGATCAAAAAGAACCAAGTCTTTCAGCTGGGGCTTTCTTCTTCTGTTCGTTAATGTACCTCATTTACAAGCCATTGCTCTCTTAACCTTTCCTGCTCTTTGCTTCATCAACACAGGAGGAAGATCTGAATTAGTCTGGAATAACATGAGGAAGCACAAGCAACCCTTCAGAAAAGCGAAGGGATTCAAGACAAAGCACATTTCATCCAATGAAACAGAGTCGGAAATCAAAGTAAAATTCATCAGTGTGTGGTGGATGGAAGGACCACACCATGTGAGGGCAAGCTGTGAAATCTGTAAGGTCCAAAAGGCAAGGAATTAAATCCCATAAGAACTAACAAATACCCATGGGAGACCAGTAGGTTCAACTGGTCAACCAAGAGACAGTAGAGCAAAGTCGTTAAAATTGTGGATTCCGGAGCTGCCTGATTTCCTGCTCCAGCAGTTGTGCTATGTGCTCTTAGGCAAGGTAACTAACCTCTGTGTGCCTCTGTTCCTCAACTGTAAAGCAGAGATAGTAATAACAACAGCACTTCCCTCATGAGTTTGTGGTGAAAATTCGATGCATTAATTTTTATCACTAGATAAAGTGCTTAGCACCGTGCCCAACAACGTGGTTAAGTGTGATGTGAGGGTCTGCTGCCTACTGTTCTCTTCCTCCCTCTCCTCCTTTCTTCCTTCTTTGTATCCTTCTCCTTCTCCTCTTCTTCCTCATTCATTTCTGCCATTTACAACCTGCCTGACCCTGGAGAAGTCGGTGACCCTCTCAGCCTCACAGACTGCATGTCCAGAAGCTCACGGTAATAATTACAGTGGTATTTATCTGCCTATTTCTATTCAGCATGTGCTCTGTCCTTCCTCACCAGACCCTGATGTTGCTCAGGGAAGTCTCCCAATGACTGCCAACCCCGTGGCCAAGTGAAACAGGGGAAGTGGACCCAAATCGTCAACTCCAAGGACGGACCTTTCACGGTGAGCCAATTATCGTAAGCCTAGTGAATTGGTCTAGAAACACAGAACTAAGACAAGCAACATAAAGTACTTCCTGGAAGAGGGTTTTTGGTCCAGGTATCATCATTTAACCCAAATTTACCCAAACATACTGAAGAGACAAACTTATATGATACACTCGAATTCTCCCTCTTAGTCATGGGAGGGAAACAAGAAGACATGTTACCCTAAATCCACCTGGCAGCCAACTTGGGGTTAAATGAGAAGGCAAAAGTCAAGACATGGGAAAAGAAACAGTTCAAAACTATTTTAAAGGCATAGAAAAACGGAGCCAGAGCCTTGATCTCCCCCTGCCGATGCCCATATGACTGCTGGACGTCTCTCTTTTCCCCAACTTTACTGAAGTGTAATTGACAAAACTGTAATATACTGAAGGATACAACATGATGATTATTACACATACACATTATGAAAGGACCCCCACCATTCAGCTGATGAACACAACCATCACCTACCCTCACATATTTACTTTGTGTGTGTATAAGAACCCTCAAGTGCCACTGTTTTAGCCAATCTGTATTACAGAATGCAGTGTTATCGACTATAGTCACCTTGTTACACGTTAGATCCTCAGACCTTATTTGTCCTAAATGGAATGTTGTACCCTTTACCGTCCTTACTCCATCTCCTCCATTCCCTAGCCCATGGCAACCACCATTCTACCCTATTTCTATGAGGGTTGTTTTGTTTTTGTTTTTAATATACGTAGGTGATACCATGCAGTATTCGTGTTTCTCTCTCTGGCTTACTTCACTTAGGATATCCTCTAGCTTCATTCATGTTATCACAAATGGCAAGACTTCATTCCTTTTTATGGCTGAGTAATATTCTACCACATGTATGTGTGGTCTATATATCACATTTTCTTTATCCACTCCTCCATCCCTTGGCTATTGTGAATAATGCTACAGTGAACATGGAAGTATCTCTTCAAGATAATGATTTTCTTTCCTTTGGATAGATAACCAGAAGTGGGATAGCTGTATCATGTGGTAGTTGTATTTTTAATTTCTTGAGTAGCCTCCATGCTGTTTTCTCATTGGCTCTACCAGTTTGCATTGCCACCAACAGTGCACAGGGTTCCTTTTTCTCCATGTAGCTGCCAACATGTTATTTCTTGTCTTTCTAATACCAGTCAACTAACAGATACAAGGTGGGATCTCAATGTGTTTTTAATTCACATAACCTCTGATGAATAGTTGGTGCTGAACACCTTCTCATGTACCTGTTGGCCATAGTATGCCTTCCTTGAAAAATATATTTTTGTTTTGTTTTTAATTTTTCTTTTCTTTTCTTTTTTTTTTTTTTGAGCTATAGAGCAGGGGTGGGGGGAGGGGCAGAAAGAGAGAAAAAGGACCCCAACAGGCTCCACCCTCAGAGCAGAGCTGGACTCGGGACTTGATCTCAGGACCCTGAGATCATGACCTGAGCTAAGATCAAGAGCTGGATGCTTGGGGTGCCTGGGTGGCTCAGTGGGTTAAAGCCTCTGCCTTTGGCTCAGGTCATGATCCCAGGGTCCTGGGATCGAGCCCCTCATCGGGCTCCCTGCTCAGCGGGGAGCCTGCTTCCTCCTCTCTCTCTGCCTGCCTCTTTGCCTACTTATGATCGCTGGCTGACAAATAAATAAATAAATAAATAAAATCTTAAAAAAAAAAAAAAAGAGTTGGATGCTTAACTGACTGAGCCACCCAAGCCCCTGGAAAAATATTTATTCTGGTCCTTCACTTTTTTTTTTTTTTTTGTAGGATTTTTTTTTTTTTCTATTGAGTTGTATGAGGTCTGTGCATATTTTGGATATGAGCCCCTTTGAGGATATATGGTTTACAAATGTTTTCTCCCATTCCATAGGTTACCTTTTCATTTTGTTCATGGTTTTCTTTGCTGTGCAAACATTTTTCAGTTTGATTCAGTCCTCTTGTTATTTCTGCTTTTGTTTTCTTTGTTTTTGATGCCAAATCCAAAAAAATATTGCCAAGCTGGAGTCAGGGAGCTTACCTCCCATGTTTTCTTCTAGTAGTTTTATGGTTTCAGGTCTTATGTTCAAGACTTTAATCCATTTTGAGTGAATTGTTGTGTGTGGTATAAGAAGAGGGAATCTAGTTTAATTGTTTGCACGTGGCTATTCATTTTTCCCAACACCATTTACTAAACAGACTGTCCTTCCCCTAGGGTATAATCTTGGACTTCTATGCTGTAAATTAGTTGACTATATATGTATGGATTTATTTTGGGGTTCTCTATCTGTTCCATTGATCTATGTGTCTATTTTTATGCCAATATGACAATGCTTTGATTATTACAGCTTTGTAATATCATTTGAAATGAGGAAGTGGGATGCTTCTACCTTTGTTCTTAAGATTACTTTGGCTATTCAAGGTCTTTTATGGTTCCATACAAATTTTAGTATTCTTTGTTCTATTCCCATGAAAAATGCTGCTACAACTTTTATAGGGATTGCACAGAATCTGCAGGCCACTTTGGATGGTTTGAGCATTTTAACAAGATTAATTCTTCCAATCCCTGAAAACAGAAAACGCTCCATTTATTTGTATCTTCTTCAGTTTCTCTCATCAATGTGTTATAGTACTGAGCACACAGATCTTTCTTATTTATTCTTTAGTATTTTTTTGTTTTTGATGCTATTACAAATGGGATTGTTTTCTTAATTTCTGATAATTCATTGTCAGTGTATAGAAATGCAACTGATTTTTGTACGTTACTTTTATATCTTGCAACTTTACAGAATTCGTTGGTCAATTCTAACAGTTTTTTGGTAGAGTCCTTAGGGTTTTCTGAATATAAAATCACATCATCTGTAAACAGACACAATTTTACTTTTTCTTTCAGACTTGGATAACTTTTAATTTTCTTATCTAATTGTTCCGGCTTGGATTTCCAGTACTACAGTCAATAAAAGTTGTGGGAATGGGCACACGTGTCCTGTTTCTGACTGTAGAGGAAAAGCTTTCAGCTTTTCAGTGTTTTGAGTATTGTGTTAGCTGTAAGCTTGTCATATATGGCTTTTATTAGGTTGAGATACATTTCCTTCATATCCACTTTGTTGAGAGTTTTTATAATGAAAAGATGTTGAATTGTGTTAAATGCTTTTTCATTATCAAGATGATCATATGATTTTCATCCTTCATTTTGTTAAGTTAGTATATCACATTTATTAATTTACATATATTGAACCATCTTTCTCAAGAATAAATTCTACTTGATCATACTGTATGATCTTGTTAATGTACTATTAAATTTGGTTTGCTAATATTTGTTGAGAATTTTTACATCTATGTTCATCAGGGATACTGGCCTATAATTTTCTTTTTTTGTTCTTTGTCTGGATTTGGCATGATGATAATATAATTCTGGCCTCATAAGATGAATTTGAAAATGTTTCCTCTTCTTCTATTTTTGGAAGATGTTGAGAGGATTGGTAGTAATTCATTTTTAAAATGTTTGGTAGAATTCACCCGTGAAGCCGTCTGGTCCTGGAGTTTTCTTTACTGGGAGGTTTTTGATTACTCATTCAACCTCTTTACTCATTATTATTCTATTCAAATTTTCTATTTCTTCATGATTCAGTCTTGGTAGGTTGTATGTTTCCAGGAATTCATCCATTTCTTCTAGGTGGGCTAACTGCAGTCTAATTGCATGTGATTGTTCACAGGCGTTTGCTTTTTATCCTTAGTATCCACTGGACTTCTAAGTGTGTAAAATAAATTATTCCCTTGCTGTTCCAACCATTTTAAATTGATATTTTGACACTTGCTATCCAAAGCATCTTAACTAATACAAATACTACCTCACAGTACTGTTTATGATTAGATGAGATGCATCTAAATTTCTTAGCGGAGATCACGGAGTATGAATATTGAGCATGGATAAAATGGAAATTATGTTTACTCTGATAACAGCCCCACAAGATTTAGTATGAAATGGCATTATCATCCTCCATAACTCCAGTCCCTAGAACTTCCAGCTTCACAGATGGGGCTTAATAATTAGATCTAGGTCATCAACTCTACTTCCACATTCACCAGCAGAATTCATTGTCCTTTCCATTGTCCTCATATCACCTTATCTAAATGTTAAGAGTTGCCTCCATTCTAAGAAACTGTGAAACAAATTCAACTTATCCTTTTCCCACATCTTTTGTACTTCTTTAAAATTGGAATATTTTTCTTCTTAAACACAAGTCTTCCCAGACTCAGCCCCATCTTTGTTAAGGTCATGCCAAGAAAACCATGCTGTTTCAAATCTAATTACCCATTCTACATCAAAAAGCATCAAAGAAACCAACGAAAAAATTCTGAGAAAAACAAAACAACAAAAATGAAATTTCTGATTATATTTTCAGTAGTCTGTTTTCAACCCTGACCATATGCTTTACCTTCCTAATGTCAAGTTTTCTTCCAGGAGGGGAGGTACATTAGGGCAATCCCAGAGTTCGTGACTAAAGATAATATGGCCCTTGAAAATCAGCAATATTATATAATAGAACTTACATGTAATGCAATTATAAGCAATTCAAGCTTTTTTTTAAAAAAAAGGGTATCATTCTTATTTAGGGTGATTTATAAATGTAAATCTGAGCCAGGGAAATAAAATGGCTAAAGCCATTTTGTTTGAACTTCCCTACGGCACAATGTCTTTTTTTTTTCAGGTTTCTGTTTACATATTTTTAGTTCTTATCCATTTTAGTAGCTAAGCAATAAGAAGCTTGACTTCCTAAATCTAAGTAGAAAAATTTTCACTGGCTCGAGGCCAAAGACTGCAGTCAAGAAGAGAGAAACTCATAACTGAGATGTGCTCTTCCTTCACATCTTATGACTCAGTTCTACACCAGGATCTAGTAAAATTCATTTAGCCACCAAGAGCCCCATGCCCAGCTTGTGAATCACTCAGTCAGTGAACCAAGAAAAGCAAGGATGACATCCAGTCTTCACATCCCCGTGAGAGGCACCACTGGCTTTCATTTGCTTCTGTGTTTGTTTCTTTACCAACTCACTCACACCTGTGTTCTATACTTTCTCCAGCAAATGCTTTTTAAACACTTTGTTGAAGGCATCTCCCTGGTTATTGAGGACACACCAGTGAATCACACAAACTCTCTTCTCTCCTAGAACTTGCATTTGCTGGTGGGCAGTTGTGTGCTTGTAAGCCAACTCCCCCCCCAAAAAAAGAAGTCCCCAATTTGTAGCATTTGTCAATTTCCATGGTGTAAATACACCCACGATGGCCAATTTGACAACCAGCTTGCAAAATTCCTGAATATTTAGCAATTTGCTTTTGCAAACTAGTATGAGCAGGCTCCAGCCTACCACTGGGTGGGGGGTGCGGGGGATAGACAACAAGTAATTAAAGTGTGTCATGCGTGGACAGGGATAAGTGAGATAGAAGAAAATACAGCAGGGAAGGGGTATGAAATGTCTCAGGCTCGAGAAAGGGCGTGCATCTACACATTGCTGGGACAAACAGGGCTTCACCAGGAGGCAGTGTCTGTTTCTAGGCCTCCAGTGTAGAGAGAAGCGCCCAGGCCATGGAAATAACGGTCTCTCTGTGATTTTGATAGCATACCAGCTGAGGATGTCAGTCTTGGTATGTGTATGAGGCCCTCACAGTCTGTTTGTTTCAGCCCAGCTTCCTGGCACTTCTGCTTTGCTTCCCAGGTATCATCTATGCACAAGTGGATTAGAAATCCAACAGGCTGAAAATATTCATTTCATCCAGTGGCTTAGTAACATACCCTCAACCCGCCGAGGCATCCTGTCCAGAAATCTCACTTCTAGTCTCCAGGGTTAGCTCAACGGCCTCACTCTCTCAATCCTGCAGCTAAATCTGTCAAGTTTACAAAAGGATATGAAATTTACTTCTGAGCCAACACAAACAGGCAGACAGCCTCCCATTTAAAATGTGATAGGTTTCAAAACTCGCTCTTCACGTGCATGTCATAATAACAACCTCAATGTCCATCACCAGAAAGCTGGAGATGGGATACAGACAAAATGGAGTCACTACGAAGAGATTTAAAGCAACGATATACATCTAAATGTAATGACTTAGAAAGATGTTTGGATCATTAACGATGCCAGCCACAATGACCGACATTTCCTGAGTGTGCTAACTCCTTCCCTGCCTCAGCTTCCTCATCTGTAAATGGGACCAATAACGAAAATGATCTCACAGGTCACTGTGATGTTTAAATAAATTAATACATGCCAAAGTTAACACGTCAATTAATGTTAGCCTGTGATGTAATGTCAACATGTAATAAGTATAATTAAATGATAAATGGAATGCATGGGACGAATATTAGCTATTCTCCTCTCCTTCTTCATAAATACTGTTATTAGTATTACTCTGGGCCAGACACTAGAAGGGGTATATTTATTTTGTTTTTAATTATCTCCATTTACTAGATAAGGAAACTGAACAGGAAGCTTAACAAGGTGCCTCATCACAGAGTAAGAGGCGGTGTAGACTCGCAAGGAGACGGTCACATTCTCAATAGCTACGGTGCAAGACAAGAACACATTCAACCTAAATTCAAACCATGCCCATCTCCGGCCCATTCAGGCAAGAACCGTGTGACTTGCATTTAATGATGTATAGAGACTGCTCATTGTATTGAATGTATACAGAAGGGAAACCATAGTCAGCACTCCTTACGAAGTGCTAATTCAGGTCCTAAATATTTATGAGAAAGGATTTCACACATACCACCGACTGTAAGGAGGTCTGAATGCTATCCCACTCTCTGCAGATGAGAAATTCGAGTCAAGGAGACCTGGATTCCCTAGGCTCATACAAATCATAAACAGCAGCATCAGGACTCAGACTCATCTGCTGGACTCCAGATCCTGGGCTCTTCACCACTGTGCCTTTTCTGCCTACTCTGTTCAGCTGGGAACCTCAAACAGAATGAGGAACCACAACACGCGGTTTTCATTAGACTGGGGGATACGCGAATTGCCGCTGGACGTTTCGTGCGGGCTTACGGTAGCCCCCTCCTCTGTTAATTACAACATGGGATTAGGGAAAATCGCAGAACTCAGTGGAGCCTGGACAAGTAGCTCTCAAAAGCCTGAAAGAGCCAATTAGCTGTGGTCCACCGACCTCTCGCACTACCCCGCAGTTGGCCGGCACCATGGTAAAACCAAACATATCCTCCATCAGATCAATCTCTCTGCCATTTCCAATCCATACTGTGTATGAATCATGCATTTTCAGACTTGAGAACATGGAGTAATGGCTTCAAAAATCTCTCCAGGGCATAAAAATAGAAGCTTAGTGCTAGTGGTATGGATTCCCCACTGTTTCAAAGTAACCATTTTCAGTTTTTTTAGAAAGAGTGCACAGACTTTTTGCAGTAGCATTTTAGAGGTCTACTTCTCCTTGTAATTCTCTCAGCTCAGACTCCCGACAGGGCACAGGGAAGCACGTGTGTGGTCAGAAGGCCAAGTCTAACCCAAACAGAACACCTCTCATGCCAGACATCCCAGAGCCTGGGGAGAAAGGGACTCTTGGGTCCAGCACCCTGCTGGCCCGGGGATGTCAGTTACCGCTCAGGTCATTTGGATCTTACTCCCGGAGTAGTCTCAAGCAAGGATTCTAACTCCATTCTTCCAATCTTCGGAGACCAAGATCTCCATCACTGTGCTGGTGGAAATAAATTCAAAGACCCCAGAAGCCAGAAAGGCCATGTGAACGAATGAAGCAGGCAAGGGGACGTGGCAGCGGGGAAGGAGGAAGCGATGCCTGGCACCTGGGGACCGCGTGATTCCATTCCGCACCTCTTCTCACAAAACCAGTCGCTACTCTGCTCTAGCTAGTGGGTGCTGGCCATAAAGCAAGACATCCTAATTTTGCTTTATCATTCACTTCTTTAAAAGAGAGGCCATGACTTGGGATTTTATGGGAAACTTCAAAAATTATAAAAGTTATCGAGTAAAACATGATGATACCCATGTGGGATGAAGACACAGAGCCACAAGACATGATCTGCCCGCAGGTTTGTGACTTGGATCCTGCTGCACTGTCTTCTCTGCAGGGCTAGCGGAGGCCAGGTGACCCCAGGCTGCCACAAAGTCTCAGGCAAACGACTATCTTTCCAAGTTTTGTTCAGCAACATCTGATGGGACCAATAACCAAGGAACCACACAGTGTTAAGAATAGCGGACATTTAGGAAGTCCCTATCACTTTGCACAGATTCACTGAGACAAAGCCTGGAAGCTGGATACTCTTACTATCCCCATTTTACAGATGAGAAAACTGAGGAGCTCAGCAAGTGTATACTCAGTGCAGAAGGACGGCCACATTGCCTTCGAGTAACAGAATTGGGTGCCTATCCAAATATTCAGGCTTCAGATTACCACGTGGAATCAAAGAATCACTCCAGGTAACAAAATACCTAGCTGCTCATACAATCAGCATAAAGAATATAGTGTATGAGATTTCCATATACAGTCTGAAGGGGAAAATACTGTCTTTTAAAAATGCTAATAAGTTACCAAATTAAGTATCTGGAAATAAAGGACATATTTGGAAACCATAAAATGTAGGGAGAAGGTAATATTTTGTGTTGCTATGAGATTGAACCCCAGTCAGTGTGGCTTGAAATAAATAGTCTTCATAAAAAATGTTCAGATTCTTGGACTAAGTAATCTACTCTTGATAATTTACTCTACAGATAATTTAAATGAAGAAGGAATCAGCCCAGAAGTATTGCCGCATTGAGTTTGTTTTTTTTTTTTTTTCAATAGCAAAATAAACAAGCAAACAAAATAAAGAGCTGAACTGCCCAGGAAAATAAGAATACTTTCTGTAGAGTGATACAGTATCACTAAAAATCGAAGCTGTGGTGATTATTGGTCATAGAATATATATATATATATATATATATATATATATATAAAAGATTTTATTTTATTTATTTGAGAGACAGAAGTGAGAGAGAGAGCATGAGAAGGGGAAGGGTCAGAAGGAGAAGCAGGCTCCTGGCCGAGCAGGGAGCCCAATGGGGGACTCGATCCTGGAATTCTAGGATCACAACCTGAGCCGAAGGCAGTCGCTCAGCCAACTGAGCCACCCAGGCACCCCCACAGAATATATTTCTTAACTGAAACACTAAGTGAATAAAGGCAAGAGGACAACTGCTTCCATTTTCTGATTAGAACTAGGTAAAAAATATTTTTAAAAGCAGGTCAGAAGAAAATACAAATTAAGCTTTGGGATCATTCCAAAATGTTTCATTAATTACAATGTGAATTAAAGAAATAAGGGATTTTCAAGCGCTTTTATTAATATTGTTGAAGCAGCAAACATTATATCCATTAGGTGGGGCAGACAGATTTAACTCAGTCAACAAGGTGATCAACACCCAGAGCCATTCTGCTTCTGCTTCCGGGATTGCACTTTAACCTTCTTACTGTCCCCATTGAACATGAACTCAGCATTTGTACATTTTCTGTGACAATCCTACAGAATCGTGGTTTGCATACACAGGCCCAGCTATCTGGGAATAAACTCTCATCTGTGAGTAACGAGCATGAATATTTATAGGTTACAATGTACAGTTTCAAAGCAGCCTCCATATAGTTCTTAAAGTAAACGCACTCTCATCTTAAGGACTTCGTTCACTCTCGCCATCTCCAAGATCCATAAGAGCCTCGCTTCCTCACTTCCTGCCCGCTCCTGCGCAAGTGTCATCAATGGGAACTACTCAGATCACCTTATGTAAAATAGTGACATGCCCCCACCCCCACCACCGACACTGATGTGTTTACATGGGTTTCTTCTGCCTCTCTCCACTAGACTGCCAACTCCAGGAAGGCTGGGAATTTATCTCTGTTGTTCAGTGCAAAGCCCCCCATACCTGGAATAGTACTTGGCACTTAGCATACTAATAGAAACTAACGTTAATGTGCTACTTGCCACGTGCCAGGCCCAATTTTAGATGTTTCACTTACATTAAATGGTCTAACATTCCTAATGAGTGTATGATCATTTTCATTTAATCTATGAAGATCCTAATGCATACAGAAGTTAAGACATCTGTCCAATATACCGTGGTGGACCAACTCTAAGTGGACCCTCAATTAGTGAGCTCTCCTGGTTTATATGCCTGGCCTAATCCCCTCCTTAGAGTGTGTGGAGGACCTACATAGTGTTTCTAACCAATAGGGAATAAGTGACAGGGTAATTATGTTACCTCATCTTGTATCTTCTTTCTCACTAGCAGAATCTCTGCTGACTCTCGTCCTTTCTGACTTTGAAGAAATAAGCCACCATTTGGAGAATTCCATATGGCAAGAAACTGAGAGTGACTCCAGCCTACAGCCATGGGGGAAATGAATGGGGTCCTCCTAAAAACCTGAAACTGAATCCTGCCATAACCACATGAACGTCCTTGGAAGCAGATCCCTCCCCAGCCGAGCCTCTGATAAGACTTCCGCCCCACCCAACCCTTTCATTGCGTCCTTGTGAAGGATCCTCCTAAGCCATCCTCAGATTCCTGACCCAGAAACCAGGAGGTAACAAATGTGTTGCTTCGAGATGTTAAGTTTGTGGTAATCTGTCAGATACAACAAATGACAAATGTAGTTGCAGTAAGTTTTTTTTTTTAAAGATTTAAATGTAGGCAGTATAGAATCTACATTTAACCACTATATAATATTGCCCTTCAATAAATATTTCTGGAATGAATAAATGGATAGATGGATGGACATATGATACCTTATAGAGCCGACGACCAACAAACACATGCCCATTTTAAGAGACTAAAATAATGTCAATCCTCAAACCTGCCAGAAAATTTACAAGGAAAGAAAAATATCAGCAACTCTGTGTCATGAACATAATTACAAAAATCCTAAATAAAATACCAGCAAAAGAAATCTAATGACTCATAAAAAGTTAATACATATGACCACGTTGTGTTCATTCCAGGAATGAAAGATCAGCTCATCAATGAAAAATCAATAAATTTAAACCACTGCATTTATAAAATGAAGGAGAAAAAAATATGATTATCTCAGTAGATATAGAAGAGGCATTTGATGAAATTATACCTTCATTCATGATTTTTCAAAACCCTCTCAGCAAATTGGGACGAGGACAAAATTTATCTCCATTTGTGATTTTTATAAAGGCCTCTTAGCAAAGCGCAAACAGAAGAGTATCTGTACAAAACCACAAGAAATACTATGCTTAATTTTGAATTTTGGAGCTTTCACCTGATTTGGGGAATGAGACAGTGCTGCCCCCATCCTTATTTCATTCACCACTGTAGTGGCCAGTGTTAAAGTGAAAAAAAAAATGAGTTATAAGGAAGTGAAGAATTATAATTCTTATTATTTGCAGATGACTTGATTGTATATATACATAGAAAACCTTCAACAACAGGTTTCTACGTACAAAGTACAGAATGCACTTGCACTTTCATATATTAACAACAAGCAATTAGGAAAGAAAATTTAAAATATGATTTAGAAAAGCTCTGTGATACACCAAAGGCAGAATGTAATTTCATGTAAGATGGACGAGAATGCTATTCAGAAATCTGTGAGCCTTATCCCACTTACACCCAATTTCAATCACAGCACCCATCACTAGTAATCGGCTGGCTATTCTATTAGAGATACAACACAGGCTATAACCAACATGACATGACATAATCAAACATATGCTCAGTTATCCATATATTTTCAATATTTTTAGCACACATGCACACGAGTATTGAAAACTGTGGGATCGCTTTTCGCCTTCCATTTCCTCCAGTAGCAGTGTGTACTGGTTGCCTAGGAAACTGTATCAGCAGGGGCCAGGACTGGCTATGCTGTCACTGGGAGCTGGGCAGAGATTTCAGTGGTGGCTTGGCTTGCGGCCCCACTGGAGGGACACCTGCACGGCTGTCCTTGGTGGCAGCCAGTCCTTTCCAAGGAGCAGGGGTATACGTTTTGTTGTCGCCATCGGGGCACCAGGAAAGAGGGAAAGGGCAGGATGATGGGAGTTGGGGAGTGGAGACTGAGCCTGGGTTGTTGAAGGCGGGACTTAGGTACCTCAGGTGGAGAGACTGCCCCACAAAAGGAAGAGATGCTTCCTTAGGTAAGTTAGCCTCGGAGCTGAGCTGTGGATGGGAGTGCTACTCACAAAAACAAGGAGGAAGGCAGGGAGGGGAGGGGAGGGGAGGGGATTGGGACTGTCTTGTGCCAGGAACTGTGCTATTTGCCTTGTTCTGCGCTCAGTACATAATCAGTTCACTCATTTTCTCTCTCCCTCTCTCGCTCCTTCCCTTCCTCCCACTCTTCCTCCTCCTCACTCTCTCTCCCCCTCATTTTCTCCTCTCTCTCTCTTTCTCACTCTCTCTTTCCCTCTTCTCCTCCTCTCTCTCCCTCTCCTCCTACTTACTCCTCTCTCTCTCCCTCCCTCCTCTCCTCCTCCTCTCTTTCTCACCTGCTCTGAGTATCACTGACACACACAGACACACACACTCACTCACAGACACACTTGCTCTCCTCGTTTTTAAGATAGGTAATGTGGGGTCCGGAGGGGCTCAGTAACTTTCCTGAGCTCACCTGATTAACTATGAGCAATGGGGTTGGAAGTGAGCCTCCATCAACACCCATGAAAACCCACAGGAGGCTGCCTGCAGATCTGGGACATATTTTGAGACATGGACAGAGTCCAGGAAGACGAGAACGCAGGGGACATGAGAGAAGGGAGGTCCGTAACATGTTCAGGAAATGAGAAGCAAACTGCGGGGAGGGGTGGAACAGGGAGGGCACAGGGGCACAGGAAGTGTAAAATAACCCACCGGAGGACAGTTCGTGAACTGTCTCAAACACCAAACGCAGGATTTGGGTTTTTTTATTCTACAACTATGCGGTCAACTAGAGCAGCCAGGATGCCCAGCACCCCAGAGAGTCCAAAAATCCAAACTGCCATGAGTCTGGGGCATGACATTTGCACTGGAAGTAAAACAAAAACAAAATAAAACAAAACAAAAAGACTTAATTAAAAAAAAATCTCATGTAAAATAGCTCCATAGTCATCTTTAACATGGATACATGCGGGCACGGTAACATTCTGGATGTGCTGGATTACATAAAACCTATCACTAAAGTTTATTTTACCTGAATACTTTTATTTATTTATTTAAGATTTTATTTATTTATTCGACAGAGAGAGACAGAGCATGAGCAGTGGGGACATGGGGGAGGGACAGAATGAGAAGCAGACTCCCCGCAGAGCAGGGAACACAATGCAGGTCTTGAACCCAGGACCCTGAGATCTTGACCTGAGCCAAAGGTAGATGCTTCACCGACTGAGCCACCCAGGTGCCCCTGTTTTTGCTTGTTTGTTTTTTGGGTTTGTGTTTGTTTGTTTGTTTTGTAATGTGGCTACTGAAAAGAATTAGAATTACATTCGCAGGCTCGGTTGCAAAGCATGGGGAGAGGAACTCTGGGACTGGCAGGGGCTTAAACTTCACCTTCTCCCCTCCTGATGTACATGCACAACCTGTCATTCCCGTGTTACCCTTATTATTAGTTTTTATCCAAGACTCCTTAGGAACAGGCACTCAAGACTCTCTTCCTGCTAAGGAGAGGAAAAAAAGAAAAGAAAAAAGAAAAGAAAAGAAAAGAAAAGAAAAGAAAAGAAAAGAAAAGAAAAGACAAGACAAGACAAGACAAGACAAGACAAGACAAGACATTTCTGCTGCAAATTGAAATAAAAATAGTTTAACCAAACTCCTTTGCAAGAAATAAAGATGGACTCATTCAGCATCCAGAGAGTGTTTACATCTTAAAGAATAGAGGTACCTGTGGGGAACAAAGCAATATCCAGGGCTTTGTAAGAAAAAATCAGTTTCCAAAGCCTTTACCTTTCCCGAAAGAGCCTTCAAGCAGGGAGCTCCCATTCACGAGATGACAGAGAGAGCAGCCCTCAGCAGTCACCTGGTGACTCACTCTTGCTTTGCCATATTATGTTCCAGCCCCTCTGACCTTGATATTTTCATATGGCACTGAGAAATTACTCACCTCATCATCAAAACGACAGCCACCAGAAGGCAGCCCCCTCCCAGGCCGAGTGGCCTGAGTTCGCCTGCAAGAATTAGTCCCAGAAAAAACGAACCCGACTGCGTCGTAGGATATTCTGTTCTTGTCATGCTTCAACATAGTGCTTCAACGTCTCTAGCCTGCATGCCAGTGTGTCCTGGGCACCGATCTCCTTTCCTGTCTGCCGGACCTGGGAGAGGGAGCTCTGGGGGCCTGTGGCCCGCAAGTTTCCTGCAAACATGGACCAAGGAATCCTCCCACTGAACAGAGGTGGTGGGCGTGGCCAGGGCCATCCAAAGCATGGGGAGGGGCTGCTAACTGCACACTATGCATGGTACCAAGTACCAAACTGCACTGGGATGGGCAGTCGAGAGACCTGGACTTCCAGCTGAGGACGCACAAGCCCGAGGATTCAAAACTCTCCAGGTATTCAGGAGCTCTGACTTAACTCACTTTTAGAACTACAGAGACCAGGGCCGCCTAGGTAGCTCAATCAGTTAAGCATCCGCCTTCCACTCAGGTAACGATCCCAGGGTCCTGGGACCAAGTCCCACATCAGGCTCCTTGCTCAGCAGGGAGCCTGCTTCTTCCTCTGCCTACCTCTCTCTCTCTCTGACAAATAAAAATAAAAATCTTAAAAAAAAAAAAAAAGTGGAGAGGCCATCTTGTCTCTAAGATCTTTTCTGGTCTTGGGTGGATGAAGAAAATCACTAAGGCTGAGTTGACGAGACTATTTATTCCATGACCCATCCCCCTCCTTCTCTTCCATCTGTCATTCCTCCAATCACAACCCCCACCCCCATCCCCCACCCACAGACACCGCTCTCTACTGAGAGCTGATCTAAATCAATCACTGGACACTCATACCCAGCAAAGAGAAATTTGTGAAGCCAATTCAGTCTACACATTTTCAAATGTGTAAAAGTTGGTTTTGATCAGATAATGTCCTGGAATGTTTTGTCTTCCCCCTGAGGATGCCCTACTCTCTAGTGCCCTCTAAGCTTGTTCCACTAGGAAGAAAAGCAAAGTGGTAAAGAATCAAAATTAGAAATGCCCCATTCTGATTTTCAGACACTATGTACCTCCTAACTCACTCTGTACCTTGAAATAAGTTCAGCTAGCACATCCTGAGCTAGCACGATTTTCCATGTAAAGTTCTGGAAGAATGCAAGATCAAGGTGCGGGATGTGCAGGGAGGCACAGGTGCTAGAAGACGAGACGTGCAGACGGCAACCAGAAACTTGGCATTTATATTTATCCCCTGTAGCTCAATCCATAGCAAGTTCTTATGTCCTAGGGGCATGGTTATGGAAAGGTTAACAGACGCTCTATACTTTCTTACATTTTTGACAGCATCCTTTATAAGGAAGAGCACAAGTGTAGTATGTTTCCTTCATGTAAGAACCGGGCCTGAAGATGGAATGCTTCTCAGATAAAACAGCAACCTAAGAAAGCCAGGCTTGTGCTGTGGAAGGAGGTACCTGGAATAATATTTACACTATAAAAATAAAAGAGAGCATTTGCTAGCCAGGAACATCAGGAAAGAGAATGTTCTCGCCTACCTTGTTCCTAGGAAGGGGTATTTGGTCTGGTCTCTGGAAAGTAGGAGGATTTGGAAAACAGAAATGCAAAGGGAGACTATTCCATAGAAGGAGAAGGAAAGACAATCACCAGAAAGGAGAAGAGAGGCTGCTGGAACGGTCTAGGGGCTAAGACAGGGGTCCAGTCAAAGTGTCAGAACCCTCAGGGATGGAAGTTATTAAAAAATGAGTCTGTGAGGGCTCCAAATGTCAACTGAAGAGAACTCATTTTCTTATAAAAGTGATACATTCTCGAGGCGCCTGGGTGGCTCAGTGGGTTAAAGCCTCTGCCTTCGGCTCGGGTCATGGTCTCAGAGTCCTGGGATCGAGCCCCACATCGGGCTCTCTGCTCAGCGGGGAGCCTGCTTCCTCCTCTCTCTCTGCCTGCCTCTCTGCCTACTTGTGGTCTCTGTCTGTCAAATAAATAAATAAATAAATCTAAAAAAAAAAAAAAAGTGATACATTCTCTAATTAGAAGAATACAGATTTACCGTCGGGCAAAAAAATGCTGAGTTAGCAGTTGTGCTGCATTAATCCCAGATTAGGTCATGGCAAAAAGTGCTCACTGCTTGGGTTTAGACAGCGACATGGAAATCAGAAAAGCAAAGGACAGTGAAAAGGATAAAAAGTATGGAAGTAAAGGGACAGAAGAATCATGAAGGGGGAAAAATTATATCGGTAACGAGGAAGGCGGTCATCGGTTCTGACGGAGGTAGGTGTCGGGTGTAGGCAGAGAAGCCGGATGGAGCTAGAGGCCCTCCGGAGCTGATCCCTGTCAAAGATGCTCCCACAGCCCGGGGCCCTACTTGTGTTCCCTCCCCGCCTGCAGCTCGATGTACCTTCTCAAAGGAAAACAAAATGACAAAAGTACCGGTTTTGGCTACTAACCTCTTTTAGTTGACTCACCCAGTTGCCCAAAACACCCTCTTCCTCCTTTTAGAATTTTAATGTTTTTCATGTTAAGCCCTTTTAACTGGTAGAAGAGATAAGATTTCACAAGCTAATTGAATACGTGGAGCATCACTAAGTTACACGCCTCCTTTGTTGAAAGCCTTGGCGCTGAAAACACGGGTTGTTTTTTTTTTATTCCCTCTTCTGACGTGAAGGAAAAGACTCTTAGCCACTAAAGGGAGCTGCTCAAAGACAGGATAAACCTGGTGAAATTAATCATTAATCCCTTCCTGCTTCTCTTACCTGGTGAATGAATGAATTTTAGATTCACCACTCAATTGCTATGATATGGGCTATTTAGTAGAGCAAAAGTCCAGAATCTGAGACACCTGGAGTGTAATGCTTGGTTTAGTCATCGTTTTGTTTTGTGGACTCAGGTAAGTGTCTTTACCTCTCCAAACTACTAGGCTTAGAGGGGCCTGGCTGGTTTAGTCAGCTTATCATCTGCCCAACCCTTGGTTTCAGCTCAGGTCATGATCTCAGGGTCATGGACTCATGTGTTAGGCTCTGCACTCAGTGTGAACTCTGCTTGGGATTCTCTCTCCCCCTCTCCCTCACTGTCCCTCCCTGCTCAAGTATGCTCTCTCTGTCTCTCTCCTCTAAAATGAATAGATAAATCTTAAAAAACAAAAAACATAAAATAAACTATAAGCCTTAGTAAAATGAGGGGAAATCACCTCTCATTTCCTCTTACAAGAATGAAAGATCTGAAGGACGCCTGGGTGGCTCAGTCATTAAGCATCTACCTTCAGCTCAGGTCACAATCCCAGGGTCCTGGGATGAAGCCCCGCATCAGGATCTCTGCTCAGCAGGAAGTCTGCTTCTCTGCTTCTCCCTCTCCCACTCCCCCTGCCTGAGTTCCCTCTCCCACTGTGTCTCTTTCTGTCCAAAAAAAAAAAAAAAAGAAAGAAAGATAGATTAGGTTCAGAATCTGAAAACCAACTTCAGACATCTTGGAGAAAGCTTTCACACACATGCGGGAGCCATGACGTTTCAAGATCCCGTTTAAAGATGGAGCAAGACCCCTTCACGAATTCATACAAATGTTTAAGTACTATGTGTCCTGGTTCTATGAAACGGAAGACCAAAAAGTACTCCCTGTTTGTTTACATAGATTTCCGAGTTTTAATTAAGCAAAGAAACAGAATCTGGAGAGGCCTGTATTTCTAGATCAGTGCCTTACCAGCTGGACTCATCCGTGGAGAAGAGCAGATAGGTACAAGTTGGCAGGCTGTAGAGATGCCGCCTCCACAAAGACTAGGAGTCTTAAAGATAGTCTGGACATGCACACCGTTTTCTGAAGACCAAACTCATCAGAGGCCAGCATTACAGAGTGCTCTTTAAAATCCAAAGGGATTTAAAAAGGAACGAATGGCTTACTGAACAGCCACTTCTCAGTGGTTGCAAAGACAGAGAAATCCACGTTCTATTAGGAAAAGCTGGAAGGCCAAAAATTTTCAAAAGCAACTGAACTTTCCAGTTGGTCTGTGTTGGATGAACGTGGAGCTCACTTTGGCAGTAGGGACTGAGCCATCAACAGCCAAGACACAAAATGAGGAAAACGTGAAAGACTTCAAAGAGGTGACAGAAAATTAAAAAAAAAAATTACCTTGTGCAAAAGCAAACTGTAATAATTGGAACCAAAGAATCTAAAACTCTCTTTTCCCTTAAATATAAATGAGGCCATCTGCCACGATCCAGAGCTTGAGTGACAGAGACATTTTTAAACAAAGACTCAAGAGTAAAAAAAAAAAAAGGTTCCTTATTGAGTCTCTTTTGTACAAGAGTTTTTTGGTACAGTGATGGAGGAGGGGGAAGAGAGAGACAGCATAAAGTCTTATGGTTGGAAATAGGGTTACTTAGGAATAAGGTTATCCTATGAGAGAGAGACTGAGGAATATCTCAACGATTCTCAAACTTGATTGTACATTTGAGCCACCAGGGAACAAGGCCAAACTGCAGATTCTAATTAACCACGTCGGGGATTGGGTTACAGTTCTGCTGTTCAGACAAGCTCCCCAGTGATCCCAACACTCAGTCCTCCCACCACACTTTATTAGAAACAGGCAAGCACAAGGAAAGTGATTGGAATCGCCAGCCCTTAATAAATTAATCCACTTACAGGGCCTGAATGTTAGGACTTCTCCATCGTGGAGCTAGATCGGTCAGGCAACCTGGGGTTGGGAGCCCCAAATGCTGAGATTATTAGATTGATTTCCCTTGATCTGATTGCATTCTATCTGAATTGTCTTCTGATTATAATTTGATTTCCAGTGCAGGATTTCCTCTGGAGGGAACAGTGCTGGCTAGTCAACTGAGCTCCTGCGGGCAGAGTGAGGGCGTCAAAAGAACGAGGCTTTGAGTAAAGCGAATGGGATTTGTTTGATATGTTGATGATAACAATGAATAGAAAGAACTCGGGAATGGGCCCGGTGAGGGCACTGAAGGCACAGATATTGAACTATGTGCTCATTACATGCCCAACACCATGCTAGTGCCATCCACATGAGATCAGCTTGCTAGTTGATGTCATTATCCTCATATTACAGAAGAGGACACCTAAGGTGACAACACCAGTAGGGGTCTGGAAGAGATCAAACTCCAAATGTATGGGCTTGGCCAACACACACACCCTACTATGAGAAGAACCTTTCATTATAATTGTTACTAAAGCAAGCATTCAGTAAACTGTAATTGTATGTTCTCATTATTATATATAGTTTAGACATGGGATTATATTTGAGTCTTCTGTGCATTTGGTTAGAAGGAGTCAGACTTCAGAAGCTATACCAACTCTAATAACATTGATTTCTTGAATCTGTAAAGCTGAGGACTAAACTCCTAATCATGGCAAATCCACCCCAGGGAGTCTACCTGAACAGTTATTTCAAAAATCAACCCAGACAAGTGAAACATTTCTCAGACATTTAAACCAAAGGATCATTGCCTTCTTTTCTATCTATAGGCTTTTTCTGGAAACTTTTTTATATACCTCTATACATCTATGCTCTTTTTTGGTTTTTTTTTCTTATCAAATGGACTTTTTCTTCTTAAAACAATCTTAAAGCCTTTCCCCCTTTTAAATTTCGTAATTGCTAAGGTGATAAACTGATTTCTAAAGCATACAGCTGGTATGCAGATGAACGTTACAAAAAGTTTGCAAAGCCCATGGCGTCAAGCACACCATGGGTGTTGGAAATGGTCAAACACACACTACAAATTAGCAAAGGTAACATATCCCGAACGTCGATGCTTCCAGCCTTTTGGGATGTCAAGTCAAGTCTTTCAAGGCTAGTGTGTGCAAAAACCAGATTATTTGGAAATCAAAGACCAGGTAGGACCAAAGGGTTTCTCCCATTTACCCAACCATCCCCATCCCGAGAAAGCAAACAGGATGAGTGTATGGTTGGTCAGAGTCTAAACACAGAGTGAACACTCGGGTTTGAACCGATGGAACAGAAAACAAAAAAAAACCCAGAGAGGAAGATTCAATGTCAATGGTAACTGTCCCTTGGCCGTCTCACCGAAAACCACAGTGACTTTAATCTCATTCTTGTGCTGAGGACTCAGGAGCATGTCCCACAAGTTCACACTCCAGCCCAGACACAGAGGTCAATGTTTTTCTGTCCTACAAATTGAACGCATCTTTTTGACTAAGCATTTTCTAAGAGCTCCTCTTCTCAAATTTCCATTTGTACAGAACATGGCTATTTAATTTATTTTGATTAGGCTTTATTTAGTATGCACATTCTCATAGTCTAAAGAAATAAGGAACTTTTCAGTTAAAGTGCCTTGCCTTTGCTTATGCAAACACACACACACACACACACACACACACACAAAACAAAATAAAAACCCCTTACATTGACGTGATCAGGGCAGAGAAGGGCAGACAGCGCCACGTGGGACTGACTAATGGGGACCATGGGGTTCGTGTGCCTCGACCTTTCCTAAAGTAGTTCAGGGGGTGCAGAGCCATGGTGGACAGAACCATGACGCCTACCACCTTAAACCTTCGAAGAGTAGGACAAGGACACATGCTTCTGATGAAGATCTGAATTAATCCAGAGCAGCTGCAGCTAACCACCCACAAAATAAAATGTAAACTGAAGTCAGGAAGATCACTGGGTTGTTTTCCTGGTATGATCTGACATCCTGTGTGAGTCTACCTACTTCAAGACCCCCTTCTTCTTCCGTTTACATCTGCATTCTGCCCTTTCAAGACACTTGATTTCCGCCAGTGAAGGCAGTGGACCAGCTGGCAGCCACCTCCTCCTGACACCGATATCTACAAGTGGGACTCCTGGTGCATTCCCCGAGAAATGAGAAGGGTGAGGCGGGAGAGCAGCAACATGACTGTGGCAGACCGCCTTGCTTATCAACACAGCTTCTCCAGAAAAAGATTTTTGGTCCATCTTCCCTTGATGGGGTGCCAAAAATATTTCTGATCAGAATTTTAGTCCCCCATGGAAGTCCTTATATTTAGACCTGAATGAGGTTGTTAATATTGTTTATCGGCACCGATGACTGCCATTGCTGGTCACACCTACGATTCATATGGGGGGAGGGGGTCTCAGAAAACAGTTATCTAGACTCCATGTTGCAAGTTTCAAATTGGTTTCTAAAAGGTTTGGAGCAGGGCACCTGTATTTTGAAAAGGCACCATAACTAATTCTGAAAAGCAAGAAGGACAGAAACCTCTAGTGCTGTTTTTTTCCACAAAGTCCTAGTTATAAGGACTGTCTATCACTATCCAAAGGTAGGTCTTAAATAAGATTCACCTAAAAGTTTGAAAAGAAGCCAAGATAGATACACAAAGTGGTGGGCTATGTTTTCCTGAGAAAGGCATGCACATTTTTAAAAAATATCTTATTTATTTGAGAGAGACTGCATACGCACAAGAGAGCATGAGTGGGGTGGGGTAGTGGAGAGGGAGAGGGAGAAGGAGAAGCAGACTTCCCACTGAGCAGGGAGCCCAATGTGGGACTGGATCCCAGGACCCTGAGATCATGACCTGACCCAAAGGCAGATGCTTAACAGACTGAGCCACCAGGTGCCCCAAAGACATGCACATTTATAAACACATTAAACTTTTTAGGATTTTTCATACAACTCTATATCTTGAGCATCTAGTCTACCTTTCTGCTGTCTGCCAACAACGGGCTACATGTCCAATATTTGAATTCCTTTCAAATTTACATAGCCACTGCATTTAATATATTTTTGTGCTTGTTAAAAATTGCTTCACCTTACAGAAACCCTAAAGTAACCATATGAACTCATGCCACTTGTTAAAACAGGTCAGAGGATTTGTAATAATGTCAGTTTCGGGAAAAAAATAGCTTACAAAAAATCTTACTGTAGGGGAGGAGCAAGATGGCAGAGATATACAGAGATCTAAATATCATCGGGTCCCAGGGGTTCAGCTAGTTATCAAAACACTTTGAACACCCACAAACTGAACAGAAGAATAGCAATTGTAGGAATAGAAAATTGACCACTTTTTGGAAGGTAGGACATGCAGAGAAGCAATGGGAAGCTAGACAGTGGAGGGAGGGGCCAGCTCCCGGCAAGCAATGGAGCAGCGGAGCACAAAACCAGAACTTTTAGAAGTCTGCTCCACTGAGGGATGTTGCTCCAGAGGTTAAGTAGGGGTGGAGTGGACATGGGGACCCACGGGGTCACAGAAAGATTGGGGGCATCTGACTGTGGCGCAGCTCCCCGGTATCAGAGCAGGGAACCCGACTACAGAGACAGAACCGAAGAGTGAACTCTCAGCTCGGGGCTACCTTAAACTGAGATCCATGGCACAGGAGGGCCACTGCTCTTTGAGCAGGGACCCCACAAGTGGCAGTTCCGGAGAGAATCACCTTCCTCTGGAGGA
The DNA here is from genome assembly GCF_010015895.1 of Lontra canadensis. Lineage (NCBI taxonomy): Eukaryota > Metazoa > Chordata > Mammalia > Carnivora > Mustelidae > Lontra > Lontra canadensis. The sequence goes on from NW_022631079.1 coordinate 1,962,115, forward strand.
GCAGCATGGCAGGAATCCACTGGGTTTTGAGACTCCAAACAGGGCCGTGTGTCAGAGATAGAAATGCTCGGTCACAGGCCAGGTGAGCAGAGAGAGCAGCCGGAGACAAGGGACATGGGAGGGATTGACTGCTTTTCTCCGAGGGCGCACTGAGGAGTGGGGCCCCGAGCTCTCGGCTCCTCAGGGCTAGAGATTGGGGGGCCGCCATTTTCATTCCCATCCTCCGGAACTCTACAGGAGGCGTTCAGGGAACAAAAGCTCCCAAGTGCGAACCCGAGCAGATTACTTAGCCCGGCCCCAGGCAAGGGCAGTGCAATTCCGCCTCGGGCAAAGACATTTGAAAATCATGGCAACAAACCCCTCCCCAAGAAGATCAGCAAGAACATCAAGCCAAGACCAAGTTCACGGATCAACAAGAACTGCAGAACTCCAGAGCTAGGGAAAAGCAACAAACAGAATTCATGGCTTTTTGCCCATGATCCTTTAGTCTTTCAAAGTTAATTTTTAAAAAATTTTATATTTTACTTATTCCACTTCTTAATTTTTTCCTCTTTTCTATTTTAATGTTTTTAACTATTTTCTTATTAATACCTTTTAAAAATCTTTTTAAAATTTCATTGCTATAATCATATTCTATCCCTTCATTGTATTTAACCATAT